>NC_091255.1:23658863-23961893 GCF_042477335.2 Ovis canadensis | reverse complement strand
TGAGCGTTTTCCCGTTGAAAGGGGTCTTGATGGCTGAAAGGCTCTGGGTCGTATCTTTACATTGCCATCTTTCAGAAACTTGGAACCAATAAAGAGGTAAAAACCATTGCCGAGGTCACAGTGATTGTTGTTTCCATAGCCACTGTGTTCACCTGATCAGCAGGTCAGGGGGTTGCAGCCTGATTCCAGGAACTGTGACGGGCCGGGGAAGAGAAGAGTCGTGAAGACACTGACCCAGACAGTACTGTCTGGGGGCTAAGCACACACTGGGGACCGGCAGGCCAAGGGCTCCACCCCAGTTCCCCCACTCGGTGAGCCTGGACCTCCCAGGGATGTGGGGAAAGGTGAGAGAGACCAGCGGCGCCCAGCGCAGAAGGCCCTTGTCTCTCCATGTCTGTGCATCCCCAACCCCATCCATCTGAGGGGGCTGGGTATTTAGTCTGCAAGTGACAGGTTGAATGGCATTGAATCATAAGGGGTTGGTTCTTTTGTTTATTTCCCATCGCAAGCTTGTCTGCTCAATAATTCAATTCAACAAGCCCTGGTTAAGCCTTCCCTCATTCTAAGGGCTGTACTGGACACCGGAGGGGATAGAAAATAAATATAAATAAGACTCTGTTCCTGCTCTCAAGGAACTTCCTGTCTTGGCAGTGAGGACGCCAGACACCCACACAGAGCCCTACTCCCAGGGGGATGATGCCAGCCATCAGAAATACACACACACACACACAGAGCTGTCACAAGTGCAAGGAATCAGCTGTGGGTTTTGTGAAGCCTAAAACTCAATTCTATTTGCTTTAGAAAAGAGTTGCATTTTCTCCCAGTTTTATTAAGGAAGAAAGCAAAAGCAAAGATTCTGAGTGGTGTCTGATTAAAAGAGCATTTAAAGATACCTGCGCATTTACTCATCACATATGTATGAATAACTTAGATGTCAGGTAAAATTGAGATGGCTGCTGTAGGCAAGTCACCCAAATTACCCAGATTTTTGGTAACCATTGTAATTTCAAATATTCCATATCCTGTTGTCTCTTCTCGATACATGACTTCTTGCCAGGTACCCTGATTGGGAGCTGGGAAAATGTGGTGTAATAATAATGCATGGTCAAGGGTTTCCCAGGTGGTACTAGTGGTAAAGAACCTACCTGGCAATGCAGGAGACATGAGACACGGGTTCGATCCCTGGATTGGGAAGATCCCACAGAGGAGGGCACGGTAACCCACTCCAATATTCTTGCCTGGAGAATCCCAGGGAGAGGAGCCTGGGGGGCCACAGTCCATAGCGTCACAACAAGTTGGACACGACTAAAATGACTTAGCACACATACATGAGATGCATAGTCAAGCTGCCCAGCCACCTTGGTTTGGAGCACTTAGCAGTGTCGTAAAACCAACCACTTACCAGTCTCTTCCTGGTCTTGGCTCCTGGAAGGCGGAGCCTGAGTTTTTTAGGGACTGGGATACAGTGGTTGCTTTTTAAATTGAGAAACGATTAAATAACCAAAGGCGGCTTGCATCTTGCAATGTGAGATGACTGACTTAAGGGAGACCGGTAAGAAGGTGGGCGGGTGAGGAGAAGGGGTTAAAGAGAATGCAAGAGAAATAGATCCCTTCCACCTGGAAGGAACTGCTCCTTGGAAGAGGCGGGAGTCGTGTCAGTTTATTATGATGATAATAAAGCCTGACTTACTCTGGCAAGTTCCCAAACCTCTGCCTTTCTCCTCCACCCCAATGCCTCCCCCGGTTAATGATTAACACGATCGTGATAGCAAAGCTGTGCTGTGAGAGTCCAGGGCAGCCAGCACTGCTAGAGACAAAAAGACATTTAGAAACACCGGCAGATCTCAAACTGTGCTCAGAGCTTGGGATGCTGGGAGATTTTTATAGCAAGGGGGCCAGCCCTGGGCTCTGGAAGCCCAGTTGCAAACTCAGCATTGTGCCTCCATGACTCTGAGCAAGTCACAACCCACTCTTCCTTTCTGAGCCTTAGTTTTCCAGTCTGTGAAATGGGCAGCTGAGACATGTTCAGTGAGTTTCAAACTCTGCTTCCTGCCGTTGTAAGGGTCCCTCCAGAAAGACTGAAGCAGGGAGGAGGCCAGCTCCACCCTCACTGCGGTCAGAACAGCTCAGCTTTCATCTGTAGATAGACTAGACCTCTGTGTAAGCCTTCCCTTTGAAGAAAGGGCTTTGAGACCCCCTCTTCCCTACTGCTTTCCACCCTCTAGAGTCCAGGCCTTCCACAGCCTTGACTAAAGACCATCCAGGACTCCCCTGGTGGTCGAGTGGTTCGACCCCTAGACCAGGAAGATTCCACGCCCTTTAGAACCACCAAGCCTACGCACCGTATCTACTGAGCCCGCGTGCCCTCGAGCCTGTGCTCTGCAACAGAAGTCACTGCAGTGAGAAGCCCGCGCACCACAACCAGAGAGTAAACCCCGCTCACAGCTAGAGGAAGCCCGCATGCAGCAACAAGGACCCAGTGCGACCAAAAATAAGTGAACAATTGGATAAACAATTTTAAAGAATCATCTGTCCCTCCTTGGCTCTGCCATGGGGTGCAAAGGGAAGGGCCATGTGTTCAGGGTGGGGCCGGAGTGTCACCAAAGTCTCAGCACCCTCCCCTGAGGCCAGGAGGGTGGCGGTGAGAGGAATCAGAAAGGAAACCTTTGAAATGAAAGTCACCACAGGCCTGCTTCCCTGTCGGCCCCTCTTTCCTACATCAAGCTTGGAAGCAAAGCATGGAGCCTTTCATCCACACAGCTGCCACTTCTTCTATCACACGGGTTGGTGAGCTGGGGCGAGGCCAACCTCATCCACCCATGGTCCACGCAGAACCCCCCAAAGAGGATGCTTTCCAGCAGCAGCGAGCTGGTCTTCTTTACTACAGCCCTTGGTCTCCTGCATTGCAGGCATATTCTCTACCGTCTCAGCCACCAGGGAAGCCCAGCGGTTACACAGGAGGAATCAAACTGACAACGCATTCCAATCTTGCCCTCCGCTCACGAGCAATTGGATCATGAGTAAAAAATTTATCCCTCTCTGCATCTCAGTTTCTCCCTCGGTAAAAGAGAAACAGGAATACACTACGGGGTTTTTCCTTTTAGGATTAGTGCGTGATTTTTAGTTTAATTTTTCCTTTCTTCTACGTTATATGCACACAGGCTAAGCATCAAACCATTACGTGACTGTTATGAAAACCAGCAACTCCTGCCCATTTCTACCTCTGGTTGCCTATTTTCCTAAGAAAAACACTTTCAATTTTTTAACAGTTCTATTGAGAGGTAATTCACATCCCATAAACTTTACCCTTTTAAAGTGTACAATTCAATAGCTTTTAGTACATTCATAGACTTGTACAGCTGTCCCCACCACTGATTTGATTTTATTTTCATTTATTTTTGGCTGCATCAGGTCTTAATTGCGACATGCGAGATCTTTCATTTCAGCATGCTGGCTTCTTTCTAATTGAGGCACACAGGCTTAGCTGCCCCCCTGGCCTGTGAGATCTTAGTTCCCTGACCAAGGATTGAACCCACATTCCCTGCATCGGAAGGCAGACGCTTAACACCTGGACCTCTAGGGAAGTGCTCCCCTGTCATAGGTTTTAGAACATTCTCATTGCCATCTCTCTCCCCAACCTCCACACCCCTTAGCCATCAACTCTGTCTCCTCGTCCCCAGTCTCCATTGCTGCTGCTGTCATCAAAGTGAAGTTGCTCAGTCGTGTCCAACTCTTTGCGACCCCGTGGACTGTAGCCCACCCAGCTCCTCTGCCCATGGGATTCTCCAGGCAAGAATACTGGAGTGGGTTGCCATTTCCTTCTCCAGGGGATCTTCCCGACCCAGGGATCGAACCCAGGTCTCCCGCATTGCAGGCAGACGCTTTAACCTCTGAGCCACCAGGGTCGTTAGGTCATGTCCAACTCTTTTGCGACCCCACGGACTGCAGCTTGCCAGGCTCCTCTGTCCATGGGATTTCCCAGGCAAGAATACTGGAGTAGATTGCCATTTCCTTCTCTAGGGTACGTTCCCGACCCGGGGATTGAACCCGAGTCTCCTGCATTGCAGGCAGATTCTTTACTGCTGAGCTATCGTGGAAGCCACCCACAATCCTAGGCAACTGCTAATCTACTTTCTGTCTCTATCGATTTGCCTAATCTAGACATTTCAGATAAGCATACTCATACAATAGATGGTCCTCTGTGACTGTCCTCTTTCATGTAGCAGATGTTTTCAAGGTTCATCCATTTCGTAGCATCTATCAATAGTTTGTTTCATTTTTTGCCGGATAATATTCACTGTATGTATATATGGGGCTTCCAAGGTGGTACAGCTGGTAAAGAATTCACCTGTCAAGGCAGGAGACGCAAGAGACATGGGCTCGATCCCTGGGTTAGGAAGATCCCCTGGAGAAGGAAATGGCAACCCACTCCAGTATTCTTGCCTGGAAATTTTCAGGGACAGGGGCGCCTACCGGGTTACAGTCCATGGGGTCGCAGAGTTGGACACAACTAAGTGACTGAGAGCACACACACACGTCTATACACTATTGTACACAGTACATTTGCTTTATCCATGCACCAGGGCGGGTGAACGTTTGGGCTGTTTCCACTCCTGGGCTATCATGAATAACGCAGTGTGAACACTGGTATACAAGTCTTCACAAGGACATATGTTTTCATTTCCCTTGGGTGTATACTTAGGAGTAGGATTGCTGGGTCCTATGGTAACTCTGTTTTTAACCATTTGTGGAGTCAGAGACAGCTCTCCAAAGCATGGCAAGGTTTTACAATCTCACCAGCACTGTATGAGGCCTAGCGTTGTCCTCACAGGTTGAATTGAGATGATGTTTATAAAGCATCTAGTGTGGTGTCTGGCAAGTAGTGGGGAAAAAAACAATAGCTCTCTTCTCCCTTTTAGTAATATGTCAGGGTCCTGAACACCTCCAACTTCTCCTAACACTTCACCTAAATCCCCACTATGGATCTCAACCTGAATCCAAAGCCAGGCTCCCTGCTTCAATTTATACCTCATTTGCACATTCGTGGTTTCTCCACCCAAGTTCGCCCCAGGCATCCATGGGGTTTTCTAGGAATCCCACATAGCACTTTTCTTGCTCATCCTCGGGACGTGACTGGGGGCCAGCTCCTGGATTTACCACACTTCGAGACCATTTTTGGCTTACACTCCACCATCTAGTGCAGACACACTGCCCAGGAGCACTTGGAAACCCACATCCAAATCACAACTCCTCTGATTTCTCAGCACCGCGGTTACAACTCAGACCATGTGTATCCTGCTGGACACCCAGGATCTGTAGATAAGGCCACTAAACAAGGCCTGTCTCAGTGTAGCGTGCCAGCCCTGACTTACCTACGGCTATCTCAAACATGGTAGGAGGCTGCAACATGCTATAAGATAAAGAGACATGCAGGATGCAAGAAATCAATGCAAGCAAAGAACCATAGAATGGGAAATTTATCCCCCACATTTTCTGACTTTGGACTCCCACAGCTTTTGCTGGACATCCACTTCAGGTCATCCCAAGTCTCTGAGAGTACCTCATGTATAGTGGCCAGGCTTCTTAGATCTAAAAGTTATAAAGACCCAACTCATGAGACCTGAAGCCAAAAGGACACTTCTACAGGCTCACTGAAAGAAGTCTGGACCAGGCGATGAGAAGCATGGAAAATGAGACCATCTAGTCAGCATTCTCTCTCTCACATAAATCTGCGCCTCTGTGTGACGTTTTCCTGCTGGGGATGGGTTTCTTCTTGGGGCTGGGTCAGAGGGACAGAGAAGGAGGTGCCATGCTTCAAATATTCCTAGGTTTCCATAAATCCAGTTTAATAATCTCAGAAGGAGGACTTCCCTGGAGGCCCAGTGGCTAAGAATCTGCCTTGCAATGCAGGGGACGAGAGTTCAGTTCCCGGGCTGTAAACTAAGATCCCACATGCCCTACGGAGCAACTAAGCTTGTGTGCCACCAGCTACTGAGCCTGCGACCTCTGGGGCCCCTGTGCCACATCCAGTGAAGCCCTCTCACCGCAACGGAAGATCCCACATGCCACAGTTAGATCCCACAGTCAAATAAATAGTCTTTTTTAAAAATAAAATAAGTAATAAAGCTTTTAAAAACAATAATAATCTCTGAGGTCGGGGAAAGAGTCTCCTCCCCTGAGGTCCGTATGTAGAATCCTAGGGGTGGTGGACACTGATAGGCCTGGCTTGGGCCTATGCCCACCTCTTGGCCACCGTCTGTAGCCAAGCACGCGCTAGAATTGGCAGTCCTGCCAACATTACGTGGAATGGGAGAAGGGAGATCCCCTGAAGGAAAGCTGGGGCACTCTTTCCCCATGAAGGGATCACGAAAGAGGGCTCCATGACATGACTCTTCAACCTTCTCAAGAAGACCACAAACCTCCCAGCACCCAGCTCATGGGACTTCTACAGTCTCTGTCCCCTTATAATAACAGGTTCTCTTATTCAATGCCCAGGACCTCTCCAGCACTTCCCATGGGTTAATCATCACAACAGTGTTTCAATTGGGTGTTAGGATCCCCTATTTTACAGACAAGGAACCCAGGGCTCAGAGAGGTCAAGTCAGTTGCCCAGAGGCACACAGCTAGACAGTGGCTGAGCTAGGATCAAGCCCTACATGAAAATCAAGCCCTCTGCCGCCTGTCCCCTCTGCTTAGCAGAAGCCCCGCAGCCAGCTGGCATCCGCGCCCTCTCGGCCGGCACAGGTGCACTCTGTTTGCTTTCTGACAGCGACTGAAGGCTTCTGAAGGAGGCTCCCTTGCCTCTCTCCATTCCGCATCCCCCTTGGGCAGGCTGGCTCCCACCAGAGGAGGCTGGGACATTCATTACAAGGCTAACAAGCTTGTACACCTGTCATCCAGTCACAGTACCTGGGTAAGCCTTGCAGACTGGCACAGAGGACCTGTCTCCTACCAGGCTGGTGTGGCAGGAAATGCGCCAATGGGATTAAGCCTTGTTGGGCACAGCCGTGGCCACATCAGCAGAGGGGCCTCATCACGGGCATCTCTGGCGACTGGTGATGGTCTCCTCAGACTCCATGCGGACCCAGGACAACCTGGGAGGCAGGGACCTCAGGTTCTATTTCCAAATCCTAACAGGCAATAAAGCATATGGGGGGTGGAGCCAGGCTGCCTGGTTTGAACCCTATAGTGTTAGTCGCTCAGTCATGTCTGACTCGGTGTGACCCCATGGTCTGTAGCCTACCAGGCTCCTCTGTCTGTGGAATTCTCCAGGCAAGAATACTGGAGTGGGTTGCCATTCCCTTCTCCAGGGGATCTTCCTGACCCAGGGATTGAACCCAGGTCTCCTGCACTGCAGGCAGATTCTTTGCTCCCTCAGCCACAAGGGAAGCCCCAGGTTGAACATTAAACTCTACCATTTATGAGCTCTAGATGATGCTATTTTACTCTCTGTGCCTCAGTTTCTTCATCTATATTATCTTCAAGGTGTCATCATGAGGAAATAGTAGGATAATATTTGTAAAATGCTGTGAATGGTTCTGTGTCAATGCCAAACACTACTACTCCATTGACTCCGGACCCAGGGAACAGGAGGAAAGGGAAGAGATGGCAAACTCAGCCTCCAGGGGAGAATGCCTAGATCTATCCCCCCGCCCCCCCAGGGGCAGCTATGATATCTCAGCTAGCCTTCCAGCTCTGGGTCCATGATGTCCTATGACCTTGGACAGTTCTCTTCACTGCACAGAGCTTCAGCTTTCTTATCTGCAGAGTAAAGTTAGCAACACCTCCCCTTCTATGTGGGTTCTAGCAGTGACAGCGGAGAAGGCAATGGCACCCCACTCCAGTCCTCTTGCCTGGAAAATCCCATGGACGGAGGAGCCTGGTAGGCTGCAGTCCACGGGGTTGCCAAGAGTCGAACACGACTGAGTGACTTCACTTCACTTTTCACTTTCATGCATTAGAGAAGGAAATGGCAACCCACTCCAGTGTTCTTGCCTGGAGAATCCCAGGGGCGGGGGATCCTGGTGGGCTGCCATCTATGGGGTCGCACAGAGTCGGACACAACTGACGTCACTTAGCAGCAGCAGCAGCAGAGATACCTTGACTTGTCACAAGGAGTTAGTAAAAGGTGAGGGATGCTGTTAAACATCTTACAATGCACAGAACAGGCCATAACAGAATGAGTTGGCTCAAAATGTCAGTGGTACCAAAGTTGAGACTCTGCTCAATATCTACACCCTTGATAATTAAGAGTGTGACTAAGATCACCTGGGAGCTTATTTCTCAGGCCTGCTGAATAAGAATCTGTCTACATATTAAAGTTTGGAGTATACAGTCTAAAAAAAGACATGCAGAGGGAATATATAGCCAGCAACTCAAACTACTTAAGTAAGAAACTAGACGTGCATTTCCATGTCAATGGACTTGAGTTTGAGCAAGCTCCAGGAGATGGTGAAGGACAGGGAGGCCTGGCGTGCTGCAGTCCATGGGGTCACAAAGAGTCAGACATGACTGAGTAACTGAACCACAAAACCAAACTGCTAACCATATAGACCAAATTGAGGGCGTTTGGGGTTGGGGAGAACAGAAGACAGACTAACAGTGGTTGATGGAAGGATGGATAGATTGGTGGAATTAAGATTTGCTGAGCACCTAACACTCTCCAGGCTTCACGCTAGGTACTTTACATGGGTCACCCCATTTATCTCCCAAACGTGGTAGGTTACCAGTGCCTCTATGGGCAAAATCTGGAGAGACCACACCACACCATGGCCTCCCTATCACATATCTTGAAGTTTTTCAACATCTTCCTACTCCCATCAAGACTGGATTATATAAAGAACATGGTTTCATGCATATACTTACATATAAAATCTTATTTACAGTCAACATCTAAATGTTAATTTCTAGTTTCTTACTCAAATAGAGGCACACCATTTTTTAAATTTATGTATTTTTTAACTGAAGGATAATTGCTTTACAGAATTCTGTTGTTTTCTGTCAAACCGCGACATGAATCAGCCATAGATATACATATGTCCCCTCCCTCTTGAACCTCTCTCCCATCTCCTTCTCTAGCCCACCTTTCTAGGTTGATACCGAGCCCCTGTTTGAGTTCCCTAAGACACACAGCAAGTTCCCATTCCGTTCAGTCGTTCAGTTGTGTCTGACTCTTTGCGACCCCATGGATTGCAGCACACCAGGCTTCCCTGTCCATCACCAACACCTGGAGCTTGCTCAGACTCACGTCCATCAAGTCAGTGATGCCATCTAACCATCTTATCCTTCGGTGTCCCCTTCTCCTCCTGCCTTCAGTCTTTCTAAGCATCAGGGTCTTTTCTAAGGAGTCAGTTCATCACATCAGGGGGCCCAAGTATTGGAGTTTCAGCTTCAACATCAATCCTTCCAGTGAATATTCAGGACTGATTTCCTTTAGGATGGACTGGTTTGATCTCCTTGCAGTCCAAGGAACTCTCAAGAGTCTTCTCCAATACCATAGTTCCCATTGGCTATCTATTTTATGTATTGTAATGTAAGTTTCTATGTTACTCTCTCCATACATCTCACCCTCTCCTCCCTTCTCCCCATGTCCATAAGTCTGTTCTCTATGTCTGTTTCTCCATTGCTGCCCTACAAATAAATTCTTCAGCACCATCTTTCTAGATTCCATATATATGCATTTGTATATGATATTTCTCTTTCTCTTTCTGACTTACTTCACTCTGTATAATAGGCTCTAGGTTCATCCACATCACTAGAACTGACTCAAATGTGTTCCTTTTATGGCTGAGTAATAGTCCATTGTGAATATGTACCATAACTTCTTTATCCATTCATCTGTCAATGGACATCTAGATTGCTACCAAGTTCTAGCTATTGTAAATAGTGCTGCAATGAACCTTAGGGTACATGTATCTTTTTCAATTTTGGTTCCCTCAGGGTATATGCCTAGAAGTGGGATTGCTGGGTCATATGATGGTTTTATTCCTAGTTTTTTAAGGAATCTCCATACCGTCTTCCATAGTAGCTGTATCAATTTACATTCCCACCAACAGGAGGCAGTACATCTTTATACAAGCAAAAAAATTCAGTTTCCTCCTTGGTTTTCACTTGAAAGATCAATATACATTTTGTTTTGCCTTCAACAAACTTGTGTGAATTCTCTATAATCTGCATGTATTTCCTTCCATTAAAAGGATACACCTAACATTAACATTAAAACTTAGTAACACTGAGTCTCTTTGGTCCAAAAGCTCAATGAGTGCAGCACAAAAGTGTAATAACAATATCTCTGCCATTTATTAAACACCAACTCTTTGTGATCAACAAGCTTTATGTCAGTACCTCTAATCGGCCGCATAAGCTTATTCCCAACTTTCAGAGGAAGAAATGAAGGATAGATTGGGCCATGGCGCTAAGGGATGGGTTTAGATCTAGACATGAGACCTGCCTGGCTCCAAAGCTCAAGTTCTTTGCCTGCTCCACCCAGCCTCTTGGTCAGCGTAGTCCTTGGATCACCCTGGAATGTCAGCCAAATATAGCATAGGCTTTCAGCTCAACATTTTTGTTCTAGCCAACCACCCTCATTCAATCTCTGAGATCTCATTTGCCCACGTCTCCTGTTTCCCTCCATCAACAGGCTCACTTTCCCTCCAAGCCCAGGTTAGCCTCAGGCTTGGAAGGGACCGCACACCGCACAAGGGCCTTAGCGCTAACAGTGGATGGCTATTGACCTGGATTGATGGTCAGCAGATTTCTTCCGTAAAAGGAAAAGATATTCAGTAGCTTAGGCTCTTTGAGATATAGTTTCCTTCGCATTTCCTCAACTCTGCTATCACGACACCAGGGCAGTCACAGACAATATGAAAACAAATGGATGTGACTATGTTCCAATAAAACTTTACTGATAAAACACTCAGGTGGCAAGCCAGATTTGGCCCCAGGATATAGTTTGCCAACTCCTAACCTATGCAATCTCTAGGGTTTCTTCACACCCTAGTATTCTGTGGCTTACATAGAAGAGAAAGTCCTAGATGAGAAGTTGAACGTGGTGGTCTAAGCCACAACCAGACCACCCCAACAGGTTGTGCCCAACCCAAACAGAGTGTTTCTGTTTTAAGGACATTTAAAACACACCCAGAAGCAGCGACTAGTACAATGAACTCACATGAACCCATCATCCAGTTTCAGCCACTATCACCCTTTACCAATCCCATGTCATCTATTTCCGCCCCCCTCCCCTGATATGTTTTTTGGGGGGAGATATTTTAAAGCAAGTCCAGACATCACATTATTTCACCATAAATACTTCAGTACATCTTTCTAGCAAGATAAGTTCTAAAAAAAAAAAAAAACCTACAACCATTGCCATCTTAACAAAATGAAGAATAATTTCCTTATTAGCATCCAGTACCTCTTACATATTTCAATTTCCCTAATTATCTTGAAAATGTCTTTTTACAGGTGTTTTGTTCAGATCCAAATAAGTTCTACTCATTGTATTCACACAGAGCTTTAAAATTTTTGAATTGGTTGTCAACATGCGAAAATGTAGATTTCACATAAACATCAAATGTTCAACTTTTCCTGGGAGAAGAAAAGTTGAAATATTTGCAACTTGGCAGCTTCATCCTTCTGACGGCAGCAACGTGGAGGAGGCAGCACACAGAGGGTGAGGACTTGTGTTCCCTGCCCACCCCCACCCCGCACCCCCCAGGGTCCCTGCAGGCATTAGAGTTTTCCATGCCTACTCTACATTTTCTAGTCTCTCTCATCACACACAGAAAGTCACTGGGGCCATCTCCAGCCTGCTTTTTCCTCCACTCAATCCCAAACTGCCCCTTTATCATTATCTTTCCTCCATTAGAGTCTACAGGGTTTCTCCTGGAATTGAGGGTGGGGCAGAGAGGAGGGATTTACCCAGAAAGACTGACCAGCCCTCTGGCTTCATGGGTGGCTACCTCCAGGGCACTGGGAAAGCTCCCCTGCCCCTTAAAATGCTCCCAGCCGGCTCAGCTTCTGCCTGATGCTCAAAAAGAAGAGAGCTCCCACCAGCCCCTCTCCCAGGTAGAGAACAGGACTGCCTTGAGTCCACTGTGTGCCCTTGAAGGAATCATTATCCTTTTCTGAGCTGCAGTTGCACCTTCCACACAATGAGGGGGTTTGTGGGAGCAAAGTTAGGTTAGAGAACAATCTAAGCTGGGTTTCTGGGTGAGACATGAGTAATTCTGAGCCAACCACCTGTGATCCTATGAATCTATTGGTCATGCATGGCCTCTCCATCCCATCTCCAGGGATGGTTGGCAGGGACATGAGAGGTGCCTCCCAGGGGCGGTGGCGGAGGAAACAGTCTGCACCCCTACTTTCCCTTCCATCTTCTCAGGCCACCGTCTTCTAACTGTGGGTTCATGCTGGTTCTTGATTCTCTCCTGCTCTGGATATTGACCAGCTGTGTCTGCCCGCACCAATCATTGGCACATACAGGATATCCACCAGGGTAGGACGGACACCTAGAAACGCTAACACCGCTTCTGAGCATGTGCAAGGGTGGGATGTCTGCGTATGTGCAAGAGATGGGATGGCAGTGGTCGGCTCAGGGTCTGAAAAATGGAATTCAGGCTAGAGCCCATCCTGGGGTGCTCCGTCATGCACAGGACTCCAGCTGCAGGGCAGCCCGGCAGCAGTCGCAGCCCAGCAGGGGAGTCAAACACATAAACAAGCAATTATAATAAAAAGTGATAAATGCGAGAATAGAAGCCTGCAACCAAGCATCTTGGGAACACAGAGGAAATGGTCTCTCTGTTTATCGAGTTATATATGCCTCCACCTCATTCCAAAAATGATTTGAAGAGGCCAGCAAAGCTCAGTGCAGAAAAACAAAGTGAAAGTGAACAAGGAAAGATAAATCACGTAGGAAGATGAAGGTGGAAACAAGGGTAAAGTTGACATCCAAAATGTCTGCCAAGAGGTCTACACTCTGGCTAGAATCGAGGCGTGGATTTGCCCGTGAGCTTCCTAGTAGTCAATGCAAAAGCAGAAACCCTCAAATTTGTACAGTTCACAGTGATCCTTAGAATAAAGCAGGGGAGTAGCTCCAGAGATGCATAAGCAATCCCAGTGCCAGGAGCTGAGAGAAATTCCTCTCCTAGTGGTTCTCAAGAAGAGACCTTAAAACTAGGTAAGGAACATATGGGAATTCTCTGGGCTATATCTGAAAGTTTCCTATAAATCTAAAAGTATTCCAAAACCAAAGGTTTATTTATAAAAAAAGAAAAAAAAAGTCATCCACAGATAGAGCCCCACCCTTGCTCCAAGAATTGCCTCCACATTGTACGTGAGACGCAAGTTGGGACTATTCCTACTTGCAAGAAGGGGCACCACTCACATCTACACCATCCCTGACACCTAACAGGTATTTTGTGGTTTTGTTTGTTTTTAAATTTGATTAACAATGTTGTGATAGTTTCAGGTGGGCAACAAAGGGACTCAGCCATACATATACATGTATCCATTGTCCCCCAAACGTCCCGCCCACCCTTTACCACATAATATTGAGAAGAGTTCCCAGTCTGCTGTGTTTAAAAGGGATAACCAACAAGATCCTATTGAATAGGTTTTTTTATAAATATCTGCTGAAATAATTCTTGAGTGGTCAAAATGGACATTCAAGGGACATTTAGAAGTGACTGTACGTAATATAGAAAGGATATGGACTCTGAAGCCCCAAGTGCTTTAGGGGTATTTTGGTGGGAAGCTGGGGCGGTTGTTAATGTATTGTATTGAAGCATAGTTAATTTACGTATATGTATCTTTTTCGTATTCTTTTCCATCATGGTTTATCACAGGATATTGAACATAGCTTCCTGTCCTATACAGGAGGACCTTGTGATGTATCCATTCTGTATACAATAGTTTGCACCTGCTCATTCGAAACTCCCAGTGGCTCTCTCCCTCCCCTCCCCTCCCTCATGGCAACCACAGGTCTGTTCTGTCTGTCTGTGAGTCTGTTTGTGGTTTGTGAATAAGCTCATCTGAGTCCTCTTTTAGATTCTACGTATAAATGATATCACCTGACACTTGTCTTTCTCTGACTTCACTTAGTGTGATAATCTCTAGGTTCACCCATGTCGCTGAAAATGGCATCATTTCATTCTTCTTTATGGCTGGATAATATTCCACTGTATCCACGTACCACATCTTCTTTATCCACTCATCTTTCGGTGGACATTTAGGGTACTTCCGTGTCTTGGCTATCGCAAAGAGTGCTGTTATGAACATAGGGGCGTGTGTAACTTTTTGAGTTATTGTTTTGTTCCGATATATGCCCAGGAATGGGATTGCTAGATCATAGGGAAGCTCTACTTCTAGGTTTTGGAGGAACCTCCATCCTGTTTTCCTTTGTGGCTACATCAGTTTACATTCTTTAGGGGCATTTTAACCAACATCCACAGGAATCAGTCTTTTGATTTTTTATTTTTTTTTTTTGGTCTCCATTTACTGGTTTCTGCCAATGTCGTGTCCCTGGGCAATGACAAGTCACAGAAGAGAAATTAGCGTGGAATCTACCGAACATCACAAGATTTAGGAGAATCCCCATTTGAATAAGCAAGTGGACTTTGACTCCTTTTTTTTCTTTTTCACAACTATTAACTTCAAAGTGACACAATAAATTTTTTTCAGTAAGAATATAGCTGCTCATGGCCAGAACATTATTCAGGACATCTGACCTTAAGGCTACAAGGAAAACAAGACAGTGGGAAGGAAATTATGGAAGACATTATGCTGAATTCTGCATTTTGTGACATCTGCCTTATTTTAGTCACTCAAGATCTTATTCCATTTGAAATTTCTAGGTGATCTCTAGACCGGCTCGACAAACTACAGCATAAATCTTGGATGTGCCTTGCAATAAATCACAAGATTCTTAATCAGAACATGATTCTTAGATTGAAAAATGCAATCATTTTATAAAAATGCTGCAGTATACTGTTTAGCTATATTTTTATAATATGAATAAATCTATCTGAAGTTTCCAGCCTCCTCCCCCTCATAAAAGACCCTGGGTGATGGAATGAAAAGCAAAGGTCTCAATCACAGCCTTGTGGTTGATACAATAATACAACAGCAAGCTTCCCAGGGCTGGAGTATCCAGCTCTGCCTGCAGAGATCAGGGAAGCCTTCCCAGAATGGGGTGACTTTGGACTGAGTCCCGAAGGACCAATAGGAGGTTGGAAGCCCACCAAGTGAGAGAGAGTGAAAGGACCTCCAGGCAGATGGAAAGGCAGAACCCAGTGCACCAGACGCCTCCCATTTGCCCCTTAAAAATGCTCTTTTTGCTCTGCTCAGGGTCCCTGGCTGGACTGAGTTCAGCCAAGGGGATGCTGAAGATGCCAACGCACTTCCCATGTCAGCTAGGATTGACCTTCTGCCTGAACTTATGTGGTATCCTTATACGGGCAAGAGAAAGAGAAAAAGGGAGAGAAAGAGCGAGGTCATCTGCCATGTGTCTCTTTTTTAAGGGCACTAACCCCATCTTTAGGGCCCCACTCCCGTGACCTGATTACCTCTCAACGGCCCCACCTCCTAATACCATTACGCTGGGGATTAGGGCTTCAGTGTGTGAATGTGGTGTTGATGGGGACACAAACGTTCAGTCTATAGCAGCAGGCTATAAACAAAGAGCCCCATCCAGCCTGCTCACCAGAGCTCTTAATTATTCCAGCCTTGAGCCAAAAACCCCATCCTGACCCACCGGGAAAGCAGAGGAGAGAGGGTCACAGCTGTCTGCCTGAGTTGCAATCACAGGTCCAAATAGGTCATTTCAGGCATTTCCCCAGAAAGGACTGGAATGCTTGTCCAACACAGGAAGGTCAGGACAGGGTCAGTCACAAAGCCAGAGCCTGTGGTCTCAGAGAAGCTGCTCAGAAACTCCAGGCTCCCACTCCTCTGCCCTCGCATCCTCTTGACCTTGGTTTTGTGGCATCTTTCCAGATATCACTGGGGAAAGATTCAAAGATCAGAACAATAGCACTCAGGGTTTAGTGCACATCAGAACTTGGGGAGCTTGTCAGCTTGTTGAGAATACAGACACTGAGATGGTTACCAAGCTGCGCTGGCGGCTCTGAGGCACACCAGAGTTTGAGCCCAATGGACCAGAGAAATCCTGGCATGAATTTTTAAAAAGTCTTCTCCATTTGGTGAGTATTTCTTATTGTCATGACTATTACTAAATCACTGAAGAACTGAATTTTATAGCAAGTGTTTATCACAGTCAAGTAGAATAATGACAAAGGCGTCCCAGGTGGCTTTAGTGGTAAACAATTCGCCTGCCAATGCAGGAGACATAAGAGACACAAATTTGATCCCTGGGTTGGGAAGATCCCCTGGAGGAAGGCATGGCCACCCACTCCAGTATTCTTGCCTGGAGAATCCCATGGACAGAGGAGCCTGGCGGGCTACAGTCCATGGGGTCACGAAGAGTCAGACATGATTGAAGCAACTTAGCATACAGAATAAAGACAATGGCAATATCACAGGTCTTGTACCTTGCATGTACTAGGCTCATTACACACGGTAAAAATGCACCCTTATATAAAGAAAATATGGTATATGCAGATAGTGGAATAGTATTCAGCCTCAGTAGTTTGATACAACATGGATAAACCCTGAGGACACTATACTAAGTGCAATAAGCCAGCCCCAGTGTGTGTTTCCATTAACTTGAGACTCTGCAAGTAGTCAGATTCATAGAGACAGAAGGTAAGAATGGCGGTTGCCAGGGGCTGAATAGAGATGGGAGCAGAAAGTCACTGTCTGATGGGTATGAATTTTCAGTCTGATGGTGACGGTTGCGCAGCAATGTGAATGTACTTGGCACCACTTAAAATAGTTAAAATGGTAAATTTTATGTTATGTATAGTTTTGCACACACAAAGTGCTTACGATAAAGCTAGGCTGCGAGATGAACCGTGATCTTCAGAGTCAGGGAAGTGTGAGCATGAAGCCCAACTGTCTGAGTGATTTGGGGCAAATACGTCTTGACCCCTCTGAGCGTCTTACTTTCTCTTCTGTGATGCAGGCAGGAATGGGGGCCAGGGCAGGAACTGACATCTCAGGGTGCCAACAAGAGCAGTCATTTCACAAACATCATCTCAAGTCACTGTCCTCCAGCACTGCGAGATGGGTAGGTATTATTACCTTCACTTTGCTGAAGAGGAAGTTGAGACTCAGAGAGGTTTGTGACTCATCCAAGGTCACACAGCTGGGGTAGAAGAGGTAGGCTTCCAAATATAAATATGAGTATAAAACCAGGCTCTGTGTTTCATGGGGCTTCCCAGGTGGTGCTAGAGGTAAATAACCCGCCTGCCAGTGTAGGAGACACACGAGATACAGGTTTGACCCCTGACTCAGGAAGATCCCCTGGAGGAGGAAATGGCAACCCACTCCAGTATTCTTGCCTAGAGAATCCCATGGACAGAGGAGCCTGGCAGGCTATGGTCTATAGGGTTGCAAAGAGTCGGACACGACTGAAGCAGCTTAGCACACATGCGTGCATCTGTGTTTCATACACTGTGACCCCCCTGGTGCCCCCTTGATGCACATGTAGAATCTTGCTTTGGGTCTGAAGACTTGCAGGGTACAAACCCAGGTGCTCAATTTAGGGGTTTATTCTTCAGGTTCTGATACAAAATGTATTGTTTTTGAAGCCAATACCCAGCATCTCTCGGATTACGGGCCCCCTTTATATTTACAAGCCCTATGAATGTGCAATTGAAATAGACCCCCAAAAAATGTGTCTCTAGAATCTTACGTGCTTGGAAATCAAAGCAGGACACATCAGTGAAGGGAGAAGCTGTTCTGAAAGCTGAAGTCTAAATTATGGGAATCAAGTTGAAATCTCAGTTCTGGGAGTAAAGTTCAAAATTCACAGCGAGCCAGACAAGATAACAGGTATCACTGCCAAGAGAAGGGAATGGAACTTCAGCAGGAGAAAAATAAACCCATAGGGTTCTCCATCTGAGAACTCGAGGATATAGATTTTCCATCCGTGCCTCGCTGCCAATGGCAGCGTCACACAGAGTCACAGAGATTGTGCACACCTCCAGGGGGTGCCATTTTCATGCTCAATAATACAAACGGCAACCCCTCTCCCCAAAGCTCTGCAGCATGGCAACCCTCTATGCCTTCAGGCTAGGGAGATTTCTAAGGACATCAAACAGGGTGGGCATCCAAGGAGGATGGGGAAGAAAGATGTGGGAAATGTCCTGACTTCCTTAGGGCTTGGAGATCAGATTTTAGAATGTGAAAAGAAGATCACCAATATGTGTAGAACTCAGGGGATGCCTCTACCATGCTAGGCTTTCAGCCATGTTGTCTCATTTAATCCTCAGGGAAAATTGCTCAGAGGATTTCAGAAACCCATCTACAGTCACCCAGCTAGGGAGTGCTAGAGCCAGAACTGGAACCCAGAGCAGTGACTCCATGCCAGCACCTATCTATCCAGCTGCTAACTGGAAAGACTCTGAACTGGTCTGGATGTGGATTCATCTAGGCAAGAACGGGCCTCTGAGCTACTGCAAGGAGATGCAAAGAGGAAATTATGCCACAGAAAGGTGACCTGAAGGGTTCGGGGATACACAGAGCAGGGGAACAGAGACTCAGTTCCTCCAAGTCTTAAGGACTGAAGGGACGAGAGTTGGTTTGATCAGTTATCAGCAGCAGGGGTGTCTCAGTCTATTCCCTCTTCTCTAAGTCTCTGCCCTTCCAGCTCTCATTGATGAATGACCAAGCTGTCTCCTGGATCCCACACATCCTGAAGATGGCTCTGCTGGGACAAGGAAGGACTAAAATGCAAAACTCTGAATGGGGATCAAGAAAGCCTGTCTCAGGCACTTGCGTCCAGAGGTATCCTGTGGGCTCAGCACTGGGAGACGGGGGTCTGAGTTCCAGGCCTGCCTTGACCACTTTAGGCTTGATGTGGGCATGTAACACTCTTCTCTGAGACTCCATTTCCTACCTCCATTCAGCGCAGGCAGCTGGACTCAGTTGGTTATTTCTGAGCTTTTTCCCATCTCTAACATCCTTGGTTCTAAAAATTACCTCTTCTCAACGAGAAAGGCTGAGGGAAGCCTTCTCCAGGGTGCTGGCCTTGTTTTGCCGGTTCTCTTGGTCTGGGTGGCTTGACTGGGTCCTGCCCTCCCCCGGGCAACACACTCCCAGGCTCGGGGCTCGTTAGCCAATCAACAAGGGGAGAAGGGACTGGAGGGGAACAGATTCATCTCGCCTTCCCACGTCCCAACACCTCCCTACCTTTCTAAATTTTTAAAAATGCCTTTACTCAGAATTCATCAAAGATTCATCAGCCTTGGGATTGGCCCAAGCATTTGCCTGCAGAGCCAAGTCGAGGTGAAATTTGACAGGAGGCAGGGGCCGGCAGGCTGGGCAGGTGCCTAGGTCCCTGGAGCTGCTCTGGGGCTCGGCCGGCCCTGGCTTGCTGACTCGGTGGAACGGGGCTGAGACAGAGGAGGGGCCCTGGCCCCCCAAGGGTATTCCACCTGGGCTCTGGGCACCCTCCCTCCAGCATGTGGACTGTCCTGTCCTTAGAGTGGAAGCACCTCTCTCTGCCCCCTGGTTTACAGCAGGCGGTGAGGATCCACGGGGCAGGGGCAGGACCCAACTCTCTGCGGAAGACAAGTGGGCAGCGTCCCAGCTGACTCTGCGTGTACGTGCTTTGTCGCTCAGTCGTGTTCAGCTCTTTGCAACCCCAGGGACTGTACCCGCCAGGCTCCTCTGTCCACAGGATTCTCCAGGCAAGAATACTGGAGTGGGTTGCCATTTTTCCTCTCCAGGGATCTTCTCAACACAGGGATCGAACCCCTTTCTCTTGCATTGGCAGGCAGATTTTTTACTGTCTGAGCCACCAGGGAAGCCTTCCTAGTTGACTATAAAGGAAGGCATTTGAGAGTCATCTGCAAAGAGCAGATGTCCGGGTAAGAGAGAAGCCATGGGTCAGGCTCTCTGCCACTGGTTTCCAAGCTCCCTCTTTCTTCTCCCTTCAATCTTTCATTTCTACAGAAGATTCTCTTTAGAAAAAAAGAGCACCTTTAGTATTTTAAAGCTTGCAAATCATTGCAAATGTCAAAAATCCTTAAACAATCTACCCCTTCATTTTACAGATGACAAAACTGAGGCCAAGTGGACAAATGACTTGCCCAAGGCCACTGACCAGTCAAGGGCAGAGTTGAGACTAGATAGAGCCCAGGGTCCTGGCTCACAGGCTGGGAGCCTTCTCCTTCTCCACCGGCCTCACCTTGATAACATTTTCACAAGGCTGTGCCCCTCCCAAACCAGAGATGACCTTGCAGCGAGCAGACAGCCTGCCTGACATGGGAGGACCATTTCCTGGGTCAGCATAACTAGGTTGGGTGGATCTTCATCCATTTCTCATGATGGAATATTCTGGATTGTGTGTGCCTTGTCAGTGCCCTGGTTTGAGTCTTGCTGTGGAACAAAGTGAAGTTCCTCCAGCCTCAGTAGATACTTGGACTTTAGCCCTCAGAGCACTGGGTCATCTGGTTCAATTCTCCAGTTTACAGAAGATGCTGAAGCCCAAAGAAGCCACGGGTCAAACTGGTCCAAGGCCTCCCAGGCGCCGGGTTAGTGCTCTTTCCACCACATCACCACCCCTCCCCAGGTCTCTGTCCTCCTTCAGAAGTATTCCTCCGTCCCTACTGCCCCCTCCTCCCTTAGGAGGTGTGACAAGTCCAGAAATCAGAGCAGACCCTCTCTGGGGGTCTTCACTGCTATCAGAGAGTCTTGGCCAGCTCTCAGCACCAAACAACCGCCTCGGACCTAGCGAGACAATAAACCATGATAATCATGTTTTTAATAATTGCCTGGAGTTTGTTTAACATACAATCTCAGCCAGCAATAAATCCAAATTAAAAGCCCAACTGGGAGGCCTAAGTTAAGCTGCCTGGTTGGAAGAAGGAGGGAGAAGAGGGGCTGGAAAAAGAAGGGTGGGGCCAGGAGAAGGGGTGCAGCCTCCCCTCATGGACAGGATGCCCTCAGCGGGAAAGGAAGGCGCAGCAAGGAAATTGGCAGGTCCAGGTCTCGCTGCAGCATCAGCCCCAAACCTCGTCTGTGTGTGGCTTTCTTACCCGAAAGCATTTCTTCAATGGTCCAGGCAGAGATAATAGCTAAGTTCCCAAACCTCAGAGCTGAAAAGAGACAATATTCATCTCCCTGCCTGCAGGCACACCAGCTCCCCACAGCAGGACCTTGCTTGTCATACACAGTTCTGCTTCCCCAGGCCCCTGGCATCTAACAGACAATCAGCAAATATTTGCAGAATAAACAAATGGATGGGTGAAGGCGAGTGAGAGCTTCCCATCCTTTTATTAATTGCCTTGGGTTTTCCCCCTGCAAATATCTATCGCGTCTACAGCACCGCTGGGATGCAGAGAAGCAAGATTTCTGCTGTCTAGGAGCTCACTGCCAAGGGGAACGAACGGAAAACCGATAGATGATTTTGGTCTGTTTTGATGTGCACTAAAGAGAGTGCCCAAAAGGATAAAGGGCGGGATCAACAAGGGCTTCCAGGAGGAAGGGGCTTCCCAGCTGGCATTGGTGGCAAAGGATCTGCCTGCCAATGCTGGAGTCGCAAGAGGCGTGGGTTTGATCCTGGGGTCTGGAAGATCCCCTGGAGGAGGAAATGACAACCTTCTCCAGGACTCTTGCCTGGAAAATCCCCCTGACAGAGGAGCCTGCTGGGATACAGTCCATGGGTCACAAAGAGTCGGACACGGCTGAGTGACTGAGCGTGTGCACGCCATGCACCAGGAGAAAGCTGAGTCCTGAGGGCAATTCAGTGCTAAGTTTGAGGGGAGAGGCAGGGTTGGAAGTTGACACTGACCTGAGCCTGGGGTTCCAGACAAAAGAAACAGCATGTGCAGGGGCAGGGGAGCGAGAGAGGATGTGGCAAGTTTAGAAAACTGAGGAAAGTTCTGTGAGCTGGAGAACAGAATTAGGGCTGGAAAATGAGCAGGGAGGGAGGCAGGGAGGAACAGGGGTGGGTGGACGTGGGCAGGGGCCAGATAGCAAGGCAATACGTGAGCAAGGTAAAGAGTCTGGACTTTATCCTGAGGGCAAAGGGAAGTTATTGAAGGGTTTTAAGCCCGGCCAAGGACAGGACCAGAATTGCAGTTTGGAAAGCTCACTCTGGCTGCAGCGTGGAAAATGGATTCGAGGTGAGGGAGCCTGGGGCCAGGCAGAGCAGTTACAGGAGGCTGCCGCACCAAGATCCTGGCAGGGAACACAATGGCCTGGACCAGGCAGCCCTGAGGAGATGGAGGGACCGGGACGTGTCCACTGGGAAGGGTCAAAGATAGGGGCCGAAGAGCCATGGCAACTGAATGTGGGAGAAAGGCGCGGAGGCAGGGGGATGCGCAGGCGTCTTGGGTGGCTGGGCGGACGGACACACTGCTGAGGACGGAAGCATGCATGCCTCACAGAGGCCCTGGGTCTATTGCAGACACCTTTTGGGGAGAAAATAACCACTCATCCCAGCGTCCACAGCTGTACAGGGAAGATGGGCAGAACACACCAGAGCCGCCCAGACCGAGAAAGCCCGCCACCCACCACCCCGGGAAAGACTTACGCTGACCTTTGTGAAACAGAGGCCAAGTCCAGAACCCTAGGGGCCACTTGCCACCGAGCCTGCCATTTCTAAAGGAGATGTCTGTCCTTCCATAGGTCTGCCTTCAATACAGTTTGCTGCAGTGACAGGCCCAGGGCCTCCCCTGGGAGGTCAAGTTGTGAATCCTACAGTGTCTAAGCTGGAGCCGGCCTCTGAGAAACATCTCCCATCAACCCTTTCGTTTGGCAGCCTCAGAAACCAAGCCTGGGAGGGCAGGGATTCGCCCAAGGTCAGCCAGGGAGTTGGTGGGAGGGCTGGGAACAGAGTCCAGGCATCCTGACTCCAGGCAGAGACGGTCTACAGAGATTGTTCCGGGTGCTGAGTATCTGCCTGGCACTCTCTGAGCCTCAGTTTCCTCAGCTGTGAAAAGAGAACCAGATGAGTTGGAGATAAGAATTGAATAAGAAGATGCACCTGAAAGGCCTTTGAGGATCCAAAGCACCACAGTTAAGTACCAGCTTCCTGCTTCCATCATTATTTTTGAAACAAAGATTTGGCCTGATCCATTCCAGAGGTGCCTCTAAACACCATGGAGGGTGCAGAGGTGACTGGCCACCAGTGGGAACGGCCCCTCCTCCCCTGGCTCAGCACCCTGGAGACGGGTGCATTTCAGCAAGTGAGTCCTTCCTGCCAGGGTCCCCCTCGCTGCCTCTGGCCTCACCCATACTCCCTTCAACCCCAGAGACCCCACCCAGACCCATCAGCCCAGGGAGGGGACTACTGGCAAGCCATCCAGTATTCATTCAGCAACCCTTTATTGTATGCTGAGCTCTGCCCCCAGAGAACAGACAATCTGATTGCCCTGAGGTGCAGAACCATCCTACTTGCAAACACATCACACTTGGATCAAAAGTCGAAGCCTTCCCGGGGGTCTTGGGGGTTCGGGGGCTTGTCTACCATGCTGACCTCATGGGCCAGGACTGTCTCTCCTTCAGGTCGCACCCCCCACCCCCCCACCACCACACACTTTCCTTCAAACAGGCCAAGAACAGTAAAACCACAAGGCCTTAGCATTCGCTGTGCCCTCTGCCTGAAATGCTCCCCTCCCTCCCTCCATTCAAGTCCTTACATAAATGCCCCCACCTCGACAGGGCTTCCCTGATCACCCTAGCTAAAAGCCACCCCCAGGGCCTTTCCCTCCTCCGTCCTGCCTTGTGTATACATGTCTCTGACTCTTTGAGACACTTAGGACTGCAGCCCGCCAGCCTCCTCTGTCCGTGGGATTTCCCAGGCAAGAATACTGGAGCAGACTGCCATTTCCTCTGCCAGGGGATCTTCCCAACCCAGGGATTGAACCCAAGTCTCATGCGTCTCCTGAATCTCAGGCAGATTCCTTACCACTGAGCGAGTGAGGATTCTTGCCTGGAAAATCCCATGGACAGAGGAACCTGGCAGGCTACAGTCCATGGGGTTGCAAAGAGTTGGACGCTACTGAGCAACCTCACAAATTTTTTGTTTGAGGAAGCCCCACCCTGCCTTACATATCATCGAAACTCTGACTATGACCTTCACCTTCAGTGACTTAGGTTTAGGTTTTTATTAAGTTGTTTGTTTACATTTTGTTTCTCCCAATGGAATACAAGCCGCATGAGATTTTGTTTTTGTTCATTGCTTCAACTCAATACCTAGAACAGATTCCATAAATCTTGACAGATGGATTGAATGAGTAAATGAATGAAGTCAATCCTTGTGGTCCTCAGGCCACGAGAGAAGTACCTACTGTGTGTCCGTCTTTCTAAAAGGCAAGTCTTAAAAACATCTGCCCAATTCTGAAATGTAGATATGCGTACTTAAAGCAGGGTTTCTTCCCCCCACTCCCACAAGCTATTATGAAATCGATGGCGCGTCTCACAATCAATGGCCTCTTCCAGTTGAGGAAATGCACAGGAACCCAGAGAGGCAGGGACTTCTCCTCCCCAGGGAGACTTGCTGGAAACTTCCCCAGGCAGAGTACATTTAGCAGAGCGTTGAGGGATGAGTGAGCATTTTCTGTAATGAGGTCGTAGAAAGGGCATTCCAGTCAGGAGAAACAACAGACACAGAGGCACAGGTGTTATCTTCTCTTCTTGGGAGGTGAATAGCATTATGATTCCCATTTCACAGATGAGAAAACTGAGGCTACTGTCTCAGCACCTGCTCATGCCTGGTCCATGTGTGTATGTGTGTATCACTCAGTCGTGTCCAACTCTTTGTGACCTCATGGACTGTAGCCCACCCCGCTCCTCCATCCACAGGATTTTCCTTGCAAGAACAGTGGAGTGGGTTGCCATTTCCTCCTCCAGGGAATCTTCCCCACCCAGGGATTGAATTCTTATTTCTTGGTACTCCTGCAATGCAGGCTGATTCTTTGCTGCTGAGCCACCAGGGAATCCCCAAATGCCTAGTCCATAATAGACACTTAATAAACACTATTTCCCCATAAACATTAACTGAGCATCTATTGTGTACAGGCACTCTGGCAGCTTCTACTTCTAAGTAAAGTCTATACCACTCATGCTCATTCTGGTCCATCTACATAGAGGCCTTTACCACCTAAAAACTCCCTCGATACTTCAAGATGCTGCTCAGACACCGTTTTGTCTGTGGCCTCCCCAAGCAGGAACTGTCACTTCTACTCAGCTTTCCTACTACTTCACAGGGCCCTCTGCACAGCACAAAGAGGTTCACTTCTGCTTGCCCTTCTTTTAGGGCAGAGCCTGGGCCCCACACACCACCTGGCATTCATGCACGCATGCTCAGCTGCTTCAGTCATGTCCGACTCTTTGCAACCCCGGGAACTGTAGTCCCGCCAGGCTCCTCTGTCCATGCAATTCTCCAGGCAAGAATACTGGAGTGGGTTGCCATGTCCTCCTCCAGAGGATCTTCCCAACCCAGATATCTAACCCATGTCTCCTTCATCTCCTGCATTGCAGGTGGATTCTTTACCCACTGAACCACTTGGAAAGCCCCTGGCACTCAGTACGTTCTTCAAAACACACTGACCACTTGTGACAACCAAGTGATCCACAAAAAAGGTGCTGCCCTAATGGAGACCAGAATCAAAAGGGGAAACCAAGCAGAGCTGAAATATGTGTCGGAGAAAGCCAGCCTCACCCTCCTCTGTTCAGCCAAGCCCTGGAATGCTACAAGGAGGGAGGGTTTCTGGGCTTCCTCCAGCCAGGGGCGGAGGATGAGGAAGGTGTTCATGGAGGAGAAGCTTTGCACAGGGCTTTGGATGGGGACAGGAAGCCCCTTCCTAGGAAGAGAAAGGGGGGTTGAGGACAGCCAGTCAGGCTTGTCCTGACAGCAGCCACGCCTGGGGAAACCAGGGGCTAGAGTGCTCATTTAACAAATGGAGCTGGCATTCCACAGCTCTTCACCAGCAGAACAAAAGTAATCTTTGGATTTGCAGTTAATTTGTTCTTTTAATGGACCCATCTTGTTATCAGCGATTAAAATGGGCTTTCCCCATTAGCAATTGGAGTCCAGGGAGGCAGCTGGTTTTCCAACCCCTCTGCCTTAACAAGGAGCAAATGGGCTGGCACCTGTGTGTCCAGGCACCCGGGGTCAGGGGGAGCTGCTAACTTGCCAACACACACACTAGCTCAGGCGTATTTGCCCCCTGTGGATATGCACAGTGAAACTTACACAGGGTATGTTGAACACACAGAGTTGTGAATTTCACAAATGTCTGCACACATGTGTGGAAAAGACTTAGTGACTCCTATTTATATAAACAGGCAGAGCTGAAAATGGCCTTAGGGACCGCTGAGCTTAGAGCCCCTCTTGTGATAAATAAACAGAAAAGCCCAGAGAAGGAAAATGACTTTCTTGAGGTTGCACACCACCTTGATGCCAGAACCTGACCTGGAAGTCAGGTCTTCTAGTGTCCAGTTGCTCTGACCTCCTAAAATATCAGCTACAAAGACTAGTCCAGCTCCCTCAGAACTGGGGTTCCCAACAGTTCCCTAAGGTCTCCCTTCTAGTTCATTTTCCACTGCATGAACCTGTCTCCCAAACCTAAATCTGATTATGGCATCACAGCTCAGCTCCCAATAGTTATAATAGCTACACTTGCAGGCCTGTGTGCAGCACTTTACAGTTTACAAACCGCTCTATCTCATTAACTCTCCGTCTCAAAGGTAGGCAGAGCTGGTATTATTTTAATCCCCATTTTCCAGATAAGGAAGCCAAGGCTCAGAGCCGGTAAGGGATTTGGCTGGGCTCACAGCTATTGGAAAGATAAGGCCTGGATTCAAAGTTTCAGGCCTCCCAAATCCAAATGCCAGTACCCCCAGGGCAGCATTGTGACTGCTGGGTGCAGAAACCAAGGCTCCTTCACCTATAAAACATCTTCAGAATCACGAGCTTGCAGGCACACACATGCACCCATCACCCCAAGACATGTGTCTGCACAAATGAGCAGGGCAGAAGTGTCTGCACAAATAGCCTCCCTCCACTCACATACTCCTCCCCCCAGCCAAGGCTGGCCCCAATCTGCCGACACTCTGGGCACTTAATAAGCAAAAACATCAAGTCACTCAATCAATAAGCTCAGCTGTTGACAACAAGCGAGGGCCGTGTGCTCCTAAGAGCTAATAATGCTTTGAGCTATAAACATGGCCATTAGCCGGGCTCCCGCCCTGCCAAGCAGGCTCTGCCGCGGTGGGCAGGGGCACCCGCGCCTGCAGCCAGCGGCCATGGCATTTCGAGGTTGGTTGAACCCACTCAGCCTGCCCAGATTGTGTTGCTGCTGCCATCTCCCTTTCCTGACTTGAATCCCCCTGGGGACCCCCGCTCAGGACCCAAGAAGGAGCTGCCAGACTGAGGAGGCCCCAGCTGGGTGCTGCCAGAACACGTGGGAACCCCAGAACGCGTGGGAACCCCGAGGGCCACCTCCAAGATTGCTGACTTTGGAATTCACAACCACCAGTGCCACTCTTGGGGAGTTGCCAGGGGAAGATGTTGCACACCAGACCTCAAGGGGGCGCATTTTCAAAGAGGCTGTCTGACTCCTGGCTGAGCCATTTACTAGCTCTAAGACTTTGAACAAATTACTTCTCTGTACCTCAGTTGCCTCATCTGCAAAATGGGGATAACCATGATCTCCCAAGGTGATTGGGAGACTTGAGTATGATCCCTATGCCTGGCAGAGTGCCCAGAACCAAACAGATGCCTGATAATTAAGGAAAGAGGAAAGTGACCCCAGAAACCGCCTGCAAGGCTGGGAAAGCCAGCACAGTTGGACAGGGGAAGGAAACAGGAGCCAAGTGACATACCTTGATGTCAACCCAGTCAGGCAGCCAGCAGGGGGTCTGCCTGTTTCCCCGGCTGTCTCTTCCAGGTGACGCTTGACCTTAAAGACCCGACTCGGCCAGGGCAGGTGGGGTATTAGCCAACCTGGATGGCACTGGAAGACAGTGGCCTGCCAGAATGCCAGCCCTGGATTAAGGAGGGCACTTGGGTCCCATCGCCGATCTAAATGCAGGCAGGAGATCCCACCAGCCTCTCCTTTGAAATGAATCAGCCCTGGCAGGATGTGGCAACATCTGAGGGTTGCCCTTAATTAGTTGTTGTTTCAGCAGATAGAATCAGGGGGCATGTACTCCCCCAACTTCCCAGAGGAAAATAATATGCCTTCTTAGTAAGTAGGATTGTTTGAAAGTGATGTCAAAACAAATGCCATTTTTCCCCCCCTCTCTGGAAATCTCTCAGCATTTCTGAATTTCCAGTGGCTTCTCCCATCCACCTCTCTCTCTCTCTCTCTCTCTGTGTGTCTTCTCTGCCTCTCTTTCCCTATGTGTCTCTATTTTGTCTCTCTTTTATCTCTGAGACTGTCTGTGTGTACACATGAATGTATACTCAATCTTATTTCTCCTACTACTGACTCTTCACTCAGTTCAGAATTTCTGGAAACTTTTGGATAAGAGTTCCCACCAATGACCCAAGACTGATAAAAGAGAATTGCCTTCTGGATGGGGGGTGGGGGGGGGGTGGTGGTGGTGGTGGTGGTGGTGGTGGTGGTGGTGATGGTTCAGGACCATGGACAGAGTTTCATGTTGCTCACACAGGACTTCCAGGCCCAGAGGAAGAGGTTCTGGGTCAGGGTCAGGTGGGGTGTAGAGAGGCTGGGCAAGATGATGTGAAGTAGCTCCTGGAACTGATGAAGGCAGAATAGGAGGGGCCTGAAGCGAAGAATTGATGCTTTTGAACTGTGGTGCTGGAGAAGACTCTTGAGAGTCCCTTGGACTGCAAGGAGATCCAACCAGTACATTCTGAAGGAGATTAGCCCTGGGATTTCTTTGGAAGGAATGATGCAAAAGCTGAAACTCCAGTACTTTGGCCACCTCATGCGAAGAGTTGACTCATTGGAAAAGACTCTGATGCTGGGAGGGATTGGGGGCAGGAGGAGAAGGGGACGACCAAGGATGAGATGGCTGGATAGCATCACTGACTCGATGGATGTGAGTCTGAGTGAACTCTGGGAGATGGTAATGAACAGGGAGGCCTGGCGTGCTACGATTCATGGGGTCACAAAGAGTTGGACACCACTGAGCGACTGAACTGAACTGAAGCAATGGGAATGGGGTGAGTTGGGGACATAGTGAGGATTAAAGTAGAGTGAGGGTGGAGGGCCTCACTCTATACAGTGAGTATAGAGACTATGAGTTAGGGGTCCTGGAGCGAGAGTCAGGAGAGCAGAACTCTGAACACCCAGGAGTGTGTGCAAGAGCACCTCTATTTATTTGAGTGGATGTGAAAGCAGATATGAGGGGTGCACAGAGGGGTTAGAGTCAACCCAGACTTAGAACTGGGTTGCTCTCAGTCTTTCTATTCCCTCCTCCTTACCTCCTGGGGGGCAGTGGGGGCCACTCACAAGGCTCAGCCCCAGGGCAGGGCAGGGGCGAGAGGCGGGAGAGCTGAGCTTACACACGGGGTTACGCTTGTGGAGGGGAGGCAGCGAAGGGAAGCAGGCCATTCCACCAGGCTGGTGGGTAAATATTTAGAGGGCTGTTTCCATGAGTATAAAAACTCAGCCCGTCTGCTAGGCTGTGTTTGCAGAGGCTGGGAGGGGAGAGCTGGATCTAGGCCAGCCGGGAAGCCTGTTTAAACCCTCGAACACACAGCTCCCCCAGCCCACGCTGCACCGGCCTTCTGGCTCTCAGAGACACACACAGGGCACTCAGCCCACTGGCACACACACCTGCACTCACCAGCACCCTGCACACGGAGATGTGATTATACACACACACACACACTCACACCAGCCCCACTATATCACACACAACCAAACCACATAGTTCCCATATCATTACAAACACATCCACGGTGGCCCACACAGTTCATACAATAATACATACACACACTCGGTTCATTAGGCACCATGCCCACAAATGTTCCTGTGACTTAAACACACGGAGATCAGTCATCATGTGTGCATGATAAGTCACTTCAATCATGTTCTGCTCTTTGCAACCCCATGGACTATAGCCCTCCAGGCCCCTCTGTCCATAGGATTCTCCAGGCAAAATACTGGACTGGGTTACCATTCCCTTCTCCAAGGGATCTTCCAAAGTCAGCAACCAAACCCAGGTCTCTTACATCTCTTGCATTGGCAGGGAGGTTCTTTACCACTAGCACCAGCTGGGAAGCCCCTTAGTCATCACAGATGAAACAATATCACAGGAGGACCAGCCACATACACAGAACATATACATGATCCCTCCCAGGGATCAAAGTACACTTTGCATAGCGTGTCACTTATACACAGAAGTACAGGCACACACACAGAGGTATTGAACACTGAAGGGCTCACGCATCTTTGACATAACCACAAGCACAGTTTATTTATCAAAAGCCCTAGATGTGTCCTGCAGCATCACATGCTGTCTTGCCCAGGTGACTCACCACTCCCTGAAAGGCTTTATACTGCAAGTATGTTTATTTAGTGAGAGCGAAAGTGTTAGCCACTCAGTCGTGTCTGACGTTTTGTGATCCCATGGACTGTAGCCTGCCAGACTCCTCTGAACATGAAATTCCCCAGGCAAGAATACTGGACTGGGTAGTCATTCCCTTCTCCAGGGGATATTCCCGACCCAGGGATTGAACCTGTGTCTCCTGCATTGGAGGTGGATTCTTTATGATTTGAGCCACCAGGGAAGTCCCATAATGTTTATAGGATAATGGTTAAAAGACTCACTCTGGAATCAGTCAGCAAGGGTTAGAATCCCACCTGTGCCGTTTATGAGCTGGTCTTGGCTGGGGCGGGGTGGGGGGCGTGTAATAATTCAACAAATTCATGAACCTAGAATGGTACCCAACACGTGGTGAACACTCAGAAAACTCTATCTATAATCGTCACAGAGTCTGCATATATAATTACTGCCCCTATTCATAAATAAGGAAGTTAAGGACCAGAGAGTGGAAATGACTTGTCTCAAGTCAAAGAATGATGACAGAGTGGTGGTAGGGATGTTGCTGCTGATGGTAATATAACAGTAGATACGTATTTTGCGTTTATGAAAGCCAGGTATTATTCTAAGTACTTTCATTATATACTATCTCATTCAATCCTCGTAACAAGCATAGGAGAGAAGCCCTGTTATTATCTCCACTTTGCAGTTGTGGAAACTGAGGCATAAAATTGTTGAGTAACTTGCCCCAAGCTACCCAGTAAGGGTTAAGCAGGAGGCTGTCTCAGAGTCACTGCAGAGCTGAGTAGGCCCTGCCTGCCCTCTTGGTCCACTTACTCCCCAGCCGCCCTCCACGTGAACGGCAGGCCCCTTAAGTGACCCTTCTTTCTGTGACTCCTGCTCTCTCCATCTGCAGGGCCCTTTCTCACTGGCTGCTAGGACCTCTTTTCTGGATTGCATTCTTTCCTAGGAGTCTCAGCCTTGCCCCTGGTCCAAGGCTTGAGAAACCCAACGGGACTGGAACCAAGAGCCTAGACTCCACTCCCAGGTCTGTGACTCAAGTAACCCAAGGCCGGGCCACGTTCCCACACCTCTCTGGCACCCAATTTGCCATCTGTGGAATGCGGATGGCTGTGTCTCCCTCTGATGGAACAAGCACATTCATGAGCACAAATGGCCTTTGTAAACTGTGGAATCATCTACAGATACTGATGGCAGCACCGGGGAGCTAGTTAGCTCCCAGAAACCTTGGCTCTCAAGTTCAGGGTCTCAAGTTAACTCTGGTGGGAATGCCCACATACACTGGCATCCTTCTTCAGAAGTGTTTATGGAGCAATGTCCTGGGCCCAACAGGTGCCTTAGAGGCAAACTGGCCTACAGGCGTTTTTACAGCAATGAGGGAAAGATGGGTCTCAGGCAGGATGGGTCACATTACACTGTAGCAACAAATAGCCCAAAATCTCAGTGGTTGAAACCAGAGTATTTCTTGCTCACACTAATATCCATCAGTAGGCAGCAGGGAGCTCTGCTCCTGGTCGTCACTGGATCCAGACTAATGGAGTATCCTGTCGCCACTCAGTACTTGAAGGACAAGAGAGCTCTGGGTCTCACTTTGGCAATTAAGTGCTTGGCCTGGAAGTGACAGATGTCAGTTCTGCTCACAAGTCGGGAGTCAGAAGGACTGTAGAGCCCCATGCGAGGACACCGGGCAATGCGATCCTACCATGTAGGCGGAGACAGCTGGAAATAACTGGATCGCAGTCCTGGTGATGACCACAGGAGGAGGGCCGAGCAGGCGTGATGACACAGGGTGCCCGGTACCCTGCAGCCGCTGCTCCCAGGAAGACCCAAACTGCGTGGCAAGCATGCCCAGTCCTGTGAATCATCCCCTCCCAGTGACTTTCCAGGAGGCCATGGACTATGGCGACCCAGAGGCCTGGGTTTGAACGCTGGCTCTGTGACTCCATGCTATGTTATCACAGGAAGTTCTGTACTCTCTGAGTATGTTTCCTTCTGTGAAACAGAGGAAACTCCCTGCCAGAAACAATGTCATGAAGATCGCACCTGTCTCGTGCCTGCCGCCACTCTTGGTACATAGAAGGCGCTGAATAAACGGTGGCTTCTCCTCCCAAGGGCTCAGGTACCAAAGAGACCCATCCTCTAACCTGGCTCCAGCCTTGCCCCCTGGGTCTCCCCTATGAGGCCCCTGCTGGCATGGGTTTCCACGGCTCCATCATGCTTTGCAGTGAGGCTGACACATCTCCCGCTGGTGGTACCCACCCCCATGGAAGGAGACACAGGGATGCTGGCTACCTGGCAGAGGGTGATCCGAAGAAAACCTCAGTGGCTGGTGTGCATGCTCATTAATGAGGAAAACAGTCATCTCTGAAACCTGGGAACTGGAGAGGGAGAAAGATGTTCCAAACAGCACAGATACCCTGATCTTGAGCATCCTATCCTCCACAGAAGGGCCAGTGGGAAACTCCCAGCTCAGGTACCCGGTGAAGGGGGAGTCTGTCCTCTGTAAGTCCATCCCCGCCCAGCTTCCCTGTCTTCTCTCTCTATTCCTTCTCCCAAGCTCCAGGCCCAGATGCCCTTTTTGTCCTGGGCACCCCTGTGTCCAAGCCCACAGACAACCCCAATTCAACCCCACTCATTGTCTGTCCCCAGCCCGCCCCAAACCTGGTCTTCCCCTCACGATCCCTATGTCTGTGCAGGAACTTTTGAAGCTATTCATTTGTTCAACATGGTTGTAATACTGTCTGCCTGCCAGGAGCTGGGGATGCTGAGATGAAAGACGTGGTCTCGGCCCCCAGCAAGTTCTCTGTCCAAAGGGGAAGACAGACCGGGACCAAGAACCCCAGGGCAACTGCAGGGGCTCGTGGGGCAGGCAAAGGAGGGACTGACTTTGCAGATGAGACAGGGGGTGTCGGGAAACTCCCAGCAGAGGCCGTCTGAGGGATGAGCGTCCTGGAAACAGCTGGGAGGGGGCGTTCCAGGCAAGGGGAATAGCACAATGCTAAAGAGCATGGTGTGTTCAAAGAACGCAGGCCTCCATGGCGAAGGCATTAGGGCAAAACTGGATGAAAGGACAGCTTCCCAGGTGGCACTAGTGGCAGAGAACCTGCCTGCCAACGAGGGAGACTAAAGAGACGCGGTTCCATCCCTGGGTTGGGAAGACCCCCTGGAGGAGGGCATCCAACCCACTCCAGTATTCTTGCCTAGAAAATCCCATGGACACAGGAACCTGGCGGGCTATAGTCCATAGGGTCACAGAGTCGGACACAACTGAAGCGACTTCAGATGCACGCCCGCACGAAAGGAGTGAGTGGGGGAAAGAAGGGTGCAAACAGGCGGGGTCGCATATTCAGTGTTGCCTTGTCGGGTCTCTCCCTCCACCGATGGGGGCGTCGTTGGTAGGAAACACGGGAGACGGGTGGTCTTGCCGGGGAGCTGGAGCTCTCTGGGGATCCCCTAGCAGAGCCCTGGGGCCGCTGGAGCCTCCGACCTGCATTCCACTTCCTCCTTGCCTGTGCTCGCGTGACCCCTTCAGACTCTGATTCTGCCTCATTTTCCTGGCCTCTTTCACGCTCTCTAGTGCCCTGGCTTCCCGGGTGATACGGTGGTAAATAACCCACCCGCCGATGCAGGAGACCCAAAAGATGTAAGTTTGATCCCTGGGTTTGGAAGATCCCCTGGAGGCGGGCATGGCAACCTACTCCAGTATTCTTGCCTGGAGAATCCTATGGACGGAGGAGCCTGGCGGGCTGCAGTCTGTGGGGTCCCAAAGAGTCGGACATGACTGAGCATGGATGTGGCCTCTCTACCTTTTTTCTAGTCCCCTATGCCTTGGGTTCCCTGCTGCTGAGTTAGGTCCACCCCAGGTCCAGCCGGCCGAGATCTAGGGAGGGGGTCTGTGGCTGCCCCATGTGGTGGGGGGTGGGAGGGTGGGAGTGAGCAGCCCAGCCACCTCCAGGTCTAGTGCTGGGGAAAATCCAAGGAAGAACTTGGACCCCAATTCAAGGGTGATGCAAAGCCATAGAGAGGTTCTAAAGAGGGACGCGAGAACGCTGGATCTGTGAATTAAACATATGATGGGAAGATATAAGTGATGGCCCCACTGAGTACTTGGCCGAGAAGAGCTTGCTAGGCCGCTCAGTAGGGGGGCAGCCCTGGCCCGGCTGCCTGTAAGGCACAGACTGCACTGATGAGAGCCAGACTTGAAAGAAGTCAGTTTCCTTCTCTGCAGGCGGCAGGGCTCGCCCATTCCCACCTCTTCACACCCATCAGAAGCTCAAGGTCACTGTATGAGCTGCTACGTGAACTAAGCAGGCGCCCAGTCTCCAGTCCAGGGTAGCAGAGCCTCTGTGGCCGAGAACTGACACGGGGGCCTCAAGGGAGAGAAGAAGCCATTCGTGACCCCCTGCAAGGGCGCAGGGAGCCCCACAGGCCCCACCCCAGCTCCCTTGTGAACACAGCCTGAACCTGCCACCCGATTGCTTCCACTTCCCCATTTTTCTGGATTTAACATGACAAAGGCGAGGGGAGCCAGATCAGCACCATTCGCTGGCTGCCGAGAGGGCAGGGCTAGGCAGAGGTAGAAAGCCAGGGTGGGAGTCCCAGCATCCTTCCTGTTGTCCAAACAGAAGATTCCCACAACCCGCAACTCAACACATGGTGATGTGTGCATGAACACACAAACGCCCCGAAGCCAGGCTCACAGTCACAGCCCTTCAAAAGCACCTCAGGGCGGCACAGGCTGCCCCTTCTTTGTTGTTGGTTATTTAGTTGCTAAGTCGTGTCTGACATTTTTGCAAGTCCATGGACTGTATGTAGCCCAAGTCAGCTTCTTCTGTCCATGGGGTTCCTCAGGCAAGAATACTGGAGTGGGTTGCCATTTCCTTCTCCAGGAGATCTTTCTGACCCAGGGATCGAACCCGCGCCCCCCGCTTGGCATGCAGATTCTTTTTTTTTTCTTAATTTAAATGTATTTCTTTTAATTGGAGGCTAATTACTTTACAATATTGTATTGGTTCTGCCACACATCAATATGAATCCACCACGGGCGTGCACGGGTGTTCCCCATCCTGAACCCGCCTCCCACCTCCCTCCCCGTACTATCCCTCCAGGTCATCCCAGTGCAGATTCTTTATCACTGAGCCACCTGGGAGGCCCCCTGTCCCTGCTCTAGGCAGTCCTCACCCTGAAGCGGGACAGAGGCTGCGTGGAGAGACCGCCGCTCAGAGCGGCAGGCAACCCATCCTGCTTTTCCTCCTGGGCTTCGGCCTCCGAAATCTCCTCTGACATGTTCCTGGTTGCTCTCTTGCTTTCTGTCTCTGTATCTTCCTGGATCTTAATGAGGCTTTCAGCTATGTCTTCTCTGGTCTCTCCGGATCTCTGTCTTGCTCTATGTGTGTCTATGTCTCCATTTCACTGTCTCTTTCTATCACGTCCTCTGTTCTGATGACTGTTTTCTGCAGCACCATCACAGACTAGCAGGGTAGAAAGAGCCCTCAGGCTTCATCAGGTCCCAAATGTACTTGTGGAAATGAGAAAACTGGAGCCCACCAAGGGGAAGGCAAGTGCCCCTGGGCAGACACCTGGGCTTGTACTACTATGGCCAAAGCTCTTGCTGTATCAAAGCTAGAACCTTCCTCACCAGCTGATGCTGATGCCAAGCAGGAGGAGGAAGCACAGGAGAGAGGACCACGGTGACTCTACAGCAGCGAGGTGGGGGCAGGACGAGTTTCGAGCCAGTGGCCAGAGCCCAGTTCTAGTAATAGCTTGTCAGTGAGCTTGCTGTTGAAACTTGGTCATGGTTGAACATACCATTATCAAGCCTCAGTTTTCTCTGCTGTGAAGTGGAGATGATCAGAGCAAGGCTGCCTGTTTCACCAGCCTCTGATTCATTTGTTATTAGACGAAGGATACAGAAGTGCTTTGAAACAAAGTGTAAAGCCTCAGGGAGGAACGGAGGGCGGGACGAGGGGAAGGACGGATGGTAGTGATGATGGCAGCCCTTGGTGTGGATGGTGATGATGGTGATGACCTCGATGATGGAGGTGCTGATATTAGTGGTGCTGAGAGTGGTGACAGTGATGTTGGCAAAGAGCGCGATGGTGGTGGTGGTGGTGGAGATGGCGCTGAGCATTGGGATGGTGGTGATGGCGCTGAAGACCGCTGTGATGCTGGTGACAGTCACAGTGGCGATGTCATGAGAATGACGCTGGAGACGATGCTGATGGGAGTCATGATGGTGGCCGTGGTGATGATGATGAGACTGACGCTGGTGGTCACAGGGGTGTTGATGGTGATCATCTTGTAATGTCTTGGATTCAGCCTTCTGGGGCTGAGATGTATTCTTTGGTGCGAGAGCACGCCCTCCAATTCCCACTTCCCCTTTAAGTCACCCCAAGCTGTGGATCCAGGCCTCCAGCCTTCCCGCCTCCTCCAGCCTTCCCGCTCCTCCTTCCCTCCTCCCGCTCCTCCCCTGCAGATGCCACACTAGCCGAGCCCGTGTGCCACCTCTCTCTCCGCAGCCTCCGCTCCCCTTCCCCAGCCACCTTCCCAGCCTGTTCTTTCCCTCGACTCACTCCTACGCCCAGGCAAGGAAAAGGAGCACGCTCACCGTAGCTATTTATACCCAGGAACACCTCACATTTCTCCTGCCTTGGCCTCCTCCACTCCCCACCGGCCTGCAGCCAGCTTTCTAAGACGGGAGGTAAGGTGGAGCCCTGCCTACTGCCCCCCACTGGCCCCCCACCACCCTGCTCTTCCTTCACCCCCTGGGACCACTGCTGGGTGAAGAGGGATGCTCACGAGGTGACACCGCCAGGTCCAGCCCCCTGCCTCAGTTTCCCCACAAAGAAGTGACCTCTTAGTCTCCAGAGACAGTGAGAAGAGTTTCCTGCCTGGCACAGGTGAGGGTCAGTGGCTTCCAAACTCTGCTATCACCCTGGCCAGTCCTCAGCAGACTGGAGCCAGCAGAGTGTCAGGAGGCTGAAGGATGGGTTGGGTCTTATCTGTGTCCTGGGATATCCATGCTCTCTTCTACGGCCCTCCTCTCAGCACAGGGAAGAGTCGGGACTGGCAGGGGACCCAAAGGGATGGAGAGAAGCAGGGAAACAGAGCTGATGGCCAGAAGTGAAGGCAGAGGGTTTCTCTGGAGGCTCAGTGGTAAAGAATCCGCCTGCCAATGCGGAGACACAAGTTCGATCCCTGATCTGGGAAGATCCTGCACGCCTTGGAGCACCTGAGCCGTGTGCCACAAATACTGAGCCTGTGCTCTAGAGCCCAGGAGTCACAACTACTGCAGGCCATGCACCCCAGAGCCCTTGCTCATCCACAAGAGAAGCCACTGCAATGAGAAGCCCGCACACCGCAACTAGGGAGGAGCCCCCACTCGCCTCAACTAGGGAAAACCCTGGGCAGCAGTGAAGACCCAGCACGGCCATAAATAAATAAATAAAACTGTTTAAAAAAGAAATGAAGGCAGAGGTTTGAAGCTCTGGCATCCACATCCCAATAACATCTTAAGTCATGTCACTCTCTCTTCTTGTGCCTCAGTTTACCCTCTGCAGGAGGCAGAAGCCCATCGGGTACCCTCCCCAAAGAAGCAGTCAGGGAATGGCCTCCCCAGGGTCACTCACTGACTCCCCCCGCCACCCTGCCGTGGCTGCACCTTTGACAAGAACCGCTGGGAAATCAATCACCCCAGCAGAGCCAGGCCCCGGCCCCTGACATTCCAATTAAACACTTCGCTCTGACCTTGGTTGCATCATCTCGGCTTGGAATAACGTCATCTATCTTCCCCAGACGGACGGAGCCTACAGGCCAGGCACAGGGGACCAGAAGTCTCCCACCCTCTCCCCACCAGCGCTGGCCTCAGCGGGACAGGGACACATTTCAATCAGGGGGAACAGCTGCACTTTCAGGAAGAAAAGCCGTCAGCCTTCCCAGGGACAAGCATTCATCTCCGCAGGGGGAGAAAAACAGCCTCAGTCCCTGCCAAGGGGAGCCCCATGTTTATGCCTCTGCCCTTCCCATTAGTCGGGCCGTCACCAGCCAGCCGGGCCAGCCATGAACTCTGAAATCCTAGGGAAGGGGCCAGCAGGGAGGAGGGAAACCTAGGGCAGGGTCTGATGGGGCCTCTTTGGGAGAGGGCAGGGCTCCTGGGTGGCAGCTTCAGTCTTTCCATAAGACAGCCCCCAATCTGAGAGGGGCAGGTGTGGTCCTACCCCAGAGCCTCTTCCAGACTGATGACAGCCTTGTTTTAGGGGACTCCCACATTAGGAGGAAGGTCTGCCCTGGGGAACCCCCGTTCTGAAGGGAGAGACATAACCCTGCCTTGTGGAAACCCCAATCTGAGAGACAGTCCCTGCCCAAGGCAGACACAACACCTGCCTTGGGAAACATCATTTAATAGCTAAACCTGGTCTCTGCTCATGAACACGTGTCCTGCATGCCCACCTTGTGGGCCCTGGGGATGGAAAGCCCCTAGTGCAGGGCTTCCCAAAAGATCCTTGGCATCAGGCAGGCTTGACCTGAATTTAAATGCCAACTCTCTGCTTTCCTTCCTGTGTGTCCTTGAACCAGTGACTCAGCCTCTCTGAGCCTCCAATCTTTAACCCAGAACAGGGGACCTGCCTTGAGGAGGAGGTGGGAAGGCTTGTATGTGAAGTACCCAATGGAGTGTCTGGCACACAGCGACCCTCCGTGGAGGGCCGTGGCCTCCGGGACAGGTCAACTCACAGGACCGGGCAGAGAGGCAGCCTGGCCAGCTCAGGAAACCCGGCCCTCGAGAGAGGGGGAAGTAGCCCACGTCCCACGAGGTAGTAACTAACTGAGCCAGCAGTGCGACCAGCAACGGGGCCCCAACAGCCCTCCTGGGGCATCAGAAGCTGTCACAAGGCCAGGGGCCCGCAAGTATACTGAAGATGACCCAGCGGCTTAGAGTCTGGGGGCAGGGAGCCAGGACCCACCACCCAAAGCAACTCCAGATTTTAAATTAGAATCTATCACCCCAGAAGCAACAGCGGAGGCTTCCTGGACGCCCCCACCTCCAAGGAACAGCTTTGGGGCTGGCACTGCTTCCCTTGGGGTTATTTTTAGCTTGTTTTCCCAGTAATGATACTTTCGGGTGGATTTCAGGGTTGTGGCTGCGTGCTTTCTGGGAGATGAGAGCAGTATCCATACAAAAAAAAAAAAGAGAGAGAGAAAGAGAGGTTTTTTTATTCATAGTAATTCAACTGGATTTGTAAAGTTGTTATTAAGCGTTTGTCACCACAAAAGTCACTTTGATTTGGTTTTCTTTGGAGCTGCCCTCCCTGCCCAATTTTGCTTGCTTATCTTACACAGGACACCTAGGGAGTTTGGGGGGGTCCGTCAAGAACACACAGGGGAATAAAAATTAAAAAATGAAGACCACTCTTCATAGAAATCCCGGAGGGTTTGCCTCTCAGGGAGGAACATGAAACATAACGATGATATGAAACACGCAGAGAGTTTACCAGTTACTGCTCCCAGGTGCTTGGCCACGCTACCAGGCGGGTACCATCACTGTCCTTGTTCTACCGGTGGGGAACTGGACACAGAGTGGTTAAATCTGTTGCCCAAGGTCACACAGACAGTAGACATCAGAGCCCGGGATTTGACCCCAGGCAGTCTGACTCCAGGAACTAGACCCAAAGCACCCTCTACACTCGCTCAGAGAGTAAAGGATCTGCCTGCAGTGCAGGAGACCCGGGTTCGATCCCTGGGTCGGGAAGATCCCCCTGGAGAAGGGGATGGCTCCCCACTCCAGTGCTCTTCCCTGGAGAATTCCATGGACAGAGGAGCCTGGTGGGCTACAGTCCATGGGACTGCAAAAAGTTGGACATGACTGAATGACTAACGCTTTCACTTTCCCCACTAGACAGCCCCTGGTAACTGCCCATGAGTTTCTGAGAGACAGGCGGTGAGATGGAAACCAAGATGCCTTCCAATTAGCCTGAGGATGGGGGCAACCTCCAAGGAAAACGTTGTAGTCACTTCAGACTCTTCCTGGGATTCCCCCGCTGCTTGATTCTGAGGTGGGCTTGAGGAGTCCTGGGGAGACCATTTGAGAGGGTAGTTACAATCCTGCGTGCTCTGAACAGGTGAAAAGAGCACAGGCTTTGGGGCAGACAGAATCAAATCCCAGCTCTCTCACTTTCAAGCTGTGTGACTCTGAGCAAGTTGCTTTGTCTCTCTGATCCTTAGCTTCCTCACCCCTCAAGGGAGATAATATTTATATACTGGTCAGAATGATACTGAAGATTCAGAAAGGTAACAGATAGGAAGTACCTGAGACATTGCAGGACACTGGTGTCCAGACCATCGCCTTTTTTGCCCTTCATTCATTCGTCCACTCAGTAGAGATTTATTAAACACTTAAAGGCTTGTATGGGACTGCATTCAGTGTTGTGGGAGATTGAAGGATGCATAAGATATAAGCTTTGTCCTTAAGGATTTTATACGCAGAAGCTAAGAGAGCAGGTGAATTCCAACTACAAGGCAGACAGTGATTGATTCCGTCTGGAGTGATGAATAAGGCTTTGCAGAAAAGGCTCCACAAGGAGGCTGGAAAGGAGGAACAGGTATTCTGAGCAGAGATTATGGCAGGCAAAAGGCACCAAGGCAAAGAAGCATTCAGCTCGTTTAGGGAAAAGTGGTCAAAGGTGGGCGGGGAGTAGGGAGCTTCTCCAATGGCTGAGCTGTAAAGAATCCATCTGCAGTACAGGAGACGTGGGAAACAAGGGTTCAGTCCCTGAGCCTGGAAGATCCCCCTGGAGAAGGCCACAGCAACCCGCTGCAGTGTTTCTGCCTGGAGAATTCCATGGACAGAGAAGCCTGGAGGGCTACAGTCCACCGTGTCACAGAGTCGGACACGACTGAGCGATATAGCCTGAGTATGCTCAAAGAGGCAGAAGGTATGAAGCAAGCACTAAATGAAAATCTGAAGAACTGGGGATTAATCCTCTAGGCAGTGGGGTGCCATAGATATTTTGTAATTTAATGTTTCTTTATATCTGGCTGCCCTGGGCCTTCAGTTTTGTGCACAGGCTTTCTCTAGTTGTGGCAAGGGCTACGCTTCATTGTGGTGCGAGGGCTTCTCATTACAGTGACTTCTCTCATTGTGCAGTACAGGCTCTCATTCCTTGGCTCTCATTCCTTAGCTCTCAATAGATGAGCTAAGTTGCTCTGAGGCATGTGGGGTCTTCCCAGGCCAAGGATCAAACCGGTGCCCCCCCTGCATTGGCAGACAGATGCTTAACCACTGGACCATCAGGGAGGTCGCCATAAATGTTTTGGTAACAAGAGTGAGACAGGAGGAAACTGAGAATCAGATCTGAGAGGTGGGGTGGGAAGCTAAAACGAGGATTCCCATTTTAGGGGAACAGGAAGCAGAACCTGGATTTTGATCCAAACCCTGAAATGAGTTCCCTCTGTCCAGCAGAGGGATCACTCACTGCTTTGCTCTCCTTCCCGCCTGTAACACTCATTGATTTCCTGGATGGCCTCTAACAATCACACACGTCAACGGTGCAAGGACTTCCTCCCCAGTCGTGGCCCCCCTCTCATCTTCCCCAGCAGGCCAGCCCCGCGATCTCTACCCAAAGCAAGAATCCTGGGCGCTGCCAACCCCAGGAGCTGGGCAGAGCTGGTTCGACAATTCTGTGGGGGTGCAGACGACGGCTAGGGAGGCTCTGGGGAGAAGTCGGGTCCCTGAGTCCTTCCTCTTCCCCCTGCATCTGGCAGCCAAGTTGATGAATGAAAGAGAAGCTGAGTAAGTTGTAGGAACATCACAAGTTGACTACCATTTAGCTGCTGGGCTGTGGCAAAGAGAGTGCGTGCTTGCTCAATCTGTATCTTTCTCTCTCTCTCCCTCTGGCTCTGGCTGTGTACTTCTCCGCTGCACATTTGATCAGAGCTCTGCCCTGGAATTAAGCAGAGCTGCGTGGGGGCGGGGAGGAAAAGACGGGAGAGCACAGCCCAGCCCGCACGGCCTGAGTCCAAATCCTCCCTTGGCTGGGTGCCTGGGGGTGGGGGGGTGGTGCTAGCTCACTGTCTTCATGTGCCAGAGGGAGGAGGGACGGGGGATGGATGGCTAGATCGGGGTTTGGTAGGGGGTGGGGTGGCACAGAGTGCACTGCCTGCTGAGGAAATCGAGGTGGGGTGCTGCAGGGAAATGAGAGTAGAAACCCTGTAAACAGACAGTTCAGGGGTCAGCTCATCTCGTAAAGAGTTGGGATGTGTGCATGAGTGTGTGTGTGTGTCTGTGTGTGTGTCTGCGCACGTAGGCGCTAAGATGCTTTACAAGCATCTCTGAGTCTTTGACCAGTGTACATGTGAAGTTTGGTGCAACTGAACAGCGTAACCCAGGGGCACGTGTCATCACAGGCGCATACCTTTGTGTGCAGAGGCTGTGCACCTGCTCATCTCGTCAGCCTCCCTCCCCAGCGCCTGACCCTCAGCTCTCCACGCTCCAGACTTCTGTTTCCTGATCACACTGTATTCCCCCCTCCACTTTAGCACTTTATAAATAATCTGCTCCTTCTTCCTACAACAGCCTCTTCTCTCCCCTCTCCTCCCCATCTCCCTGGCCCACACCGACTTGTCTTTCCTTAAATGCAGCTCAGAGCTCACCTCCTCCAGGAAGTCCTTCCTTTCCCTGCAACACCCAGGGCCTAGGCTAGATGCCCCTCTTTCCAGGCCCCACAGAGCCTATGCTCCCTCCACCGCATCCCTCACAGCCACCTTTGTGTCATAATCCCATGTGTCTGCCCACTTACCTCTTTCACACAGTGGTGAGGTCCTTGAAGACAGAGACGATTTTATTTAGCTAGCATAGCTCCAGATACATAGTAGCTGGTTAATAATTTATTAATTCAATAACCATTAACTGATGTCTTGAGAGTCCTTTGGAGATCAAACTAGTCCATCCTAAAGGAAATCAACCCTGAATATTCATTGGAAGGACTGATGCTAAAGCGGAAGCGCCAGTACTTTGAACAGCTGATGCGAAGAGCCAACTCACTGGCAAAGACTGATACTGGGAAAGATTGAAGGCAAAAGAGGATGGGGATGGTTAGACAGCATCACTGACTCAATGGACATGAATTTGAACAAACTCTGGGAAATAGTGAACAGACCGAGGACCCTGGTGTGCTGTGATCCATGGGGTTGCAAAGAGTCGGACACGACTTAGCAACTGAACAACAACGAGCTGATGTCAGGTGAGGGGCACACCATAGGGACACTCTTTCAAAGAGGAGACAGACAAAGCAACACGCTCTGATGTGTGCTTAGATGCAGGAATCGGGGCCTTAGAGACAGGGATGGGATGTGGGCAGTGTCGAGGAAGGCTTCAGAGAAGGAGAAATGTCCAAAGTGAAATGGAATGAGTGAATGAGGATGTCAAGGCAAGTACTAAAACTGGAGTCCAAGATTTGAGCTACAGCAGCAGCCACGCTGAATCAGGATGGAACTCCCAAAATAATGACCTGGGGAGCCTCACCCCCTCCATCAAATGGAAGATTGGTTCCTAAGCCCATGGTGGAACTGAGCCAGGTACTGAAACTTCGGGGATGGGAACACTGTGAGGAGGGAGCTGGGCCCGTCCTCGCCTGGGGGTACACTCTTGTCTGTGTCCTTGGGCCAGTCACTAGCTCTCTCTGGGCCCTGTGTTTTTTTCAATGTATCAGATAGGAGGAGTGTAAATTCTGACCTACAATCCTAATCAAGAACATGACCTCATCCCAGAGGGGATTTACTGTGTAGTGATGACTGGGTCAATCCTAAAGGAAATCAGTCCTGAATATTCATTCGAAGGACTGATGCTGAAGTCAAAGCTTCAATATTTTGGCTACCTGATGCAAAAACCTGACTCATTTGAAAAGACCCTGATGCTGGGAAAGACTGAAGGCAAAAGGAGAAGGGGACAACAGAGGATGAGATGGTTGGATGGCATCATCGACTCGATGGACATGCCTCTGAGCAAACTCGGGGAGTTGGTGATGGACAGGGAGGCCTGGCATGCTACAGTCCATCGGGTTGCACACAGTCGGAGATGACTGAGCAACTGAACTGAACTGAACTGATGACTGGGTGCTCAAGATGCAGAGGGCAACGGGATCGAGACTTGAACCCTGACTGGTTCCCCAGACTCTGTTCATTCATTTTTCTCCATGAGGTCATGTAACACTGTCACACTGAGTCTGGGAAGACTCTTGAGCTGGAAAGTTAAGATGGGTGGGATTTCAGTTGGCGGAGAAGAACACCAGCAAAGCGGGGAGTACAGCAGAAGCAGAAGTGTGGAGAGAGGGGGTCCGGCAGGAAGAGGGACACGCCTGGTGGTGCTGGCGGCCGGCTTGGCCCGGCCAGGGCAGAGGATTCAGGCTGGGGAATAGTAGGAGATGCAGATGGTTCTCGTGTCATAGCCCAAGCCCCCGCTAGTTAGGGAGAAGTTGGCATGACAGCTGAAGGAACTCCAGCCTCAGCAGGGACTAGGGCACAGTAGGAGCTGGGACAATCACAAGGAGCATGAGGAACAAAGGTGACCAGGGCATTGGCCTCCTAGGCTCAGGAAAGTCTGGGGAGTGAGGTTCCAGGCAGAGCCCTTAAGTGAACTCAGCCCCAAACCTGACTATAAAGACTGGGTATGATCAATGATCTAAGTACAGAAATCAATGAATATGGATAAATAATCCCACTGATTTTCTGAATGCATATGCCAAGCATTCTGGGCACCAGGGTACACTGATGAATAGTTCATAAGAGCTTACATTCTATCACAGGAGACAGATTAAACAAATTATAAAATTAAATGTCAACTGCGGTGGATCAAACTATAACAGGGTGGGACTTCCTGGGTGGTCCAGGGGTCAAGACTCTGCGATTCCAACGCAGATGATATGGGTTCAGTCCTTGGATTCCCACATGCCACGGGGTACGGCCAAAACAAAACAAAACAAAACTAGAGCAGGGCATGAAGATAGCGCGATGGGGCAGAGTGAGAGTTGTTATTTTAAATCAAGTGGCCGGGGGAGGTGTCTCGGGGGAGGTGTCTCAGTGGAGGTGATAGTTTTACCTGAACGAAGTAAAAGAGCAAAATGCAAGTTCCAGGGGAAAGGCGTGCCAGGTGGAGGTAACGGGAAGCGGAAAGGCCCTGAGGCTGGGATATGTTTCATATTACTGCAGGGAGTCCTTTGTGGCTCCAGTGTAATAAAATAGAAGGAGAGTGGTAAAATGAGTTTGGGAAAGCAGCTAGGGGTCAAATTATCTAGGGCTTCATAGACCATAGTGAGCTGTGTGATTTCAATAACAGTAACAGCCAACGTTGCAGAGCATGCGTTTTGCCCAGTACTACTGGGCAATCAGTATGCATTAGGTGGTAAGTGACTAGGGCTTGCTATGATTATCCGCGTTTAACCAATGAAGAAACAAACCGAGGCTTGGAGATGTGGGGCCCTGAGCATTTGCTCTTAGCTGCTGACAGTTTCCCAGCTCCTGGCTTGATGCACGCATCAGTGGGTGTATGTGTGTACAAAGTCGCTTCAGTCGTGTCCAACTCTCTGCGACCCCATGAACTGTAGCCCACCAGGCTCCTCTGTCCATGAGATTCTCCAGGCAAGAATACTGGAGTGGGTTGCCATGCGCTCCTCCAGGGGATCTTCCCGATGCAAGGATTGAACCCATGTCTCTTATATCTCTTGCACTGGCAGGCGATTCTTTACCCCTAGCGCCACCTGGGAAGCCTTTGGTGCTGGTCCTGGAATCTGACCTGGGAGATCAGCTTGCAGGGTTGAGGCAAGAGATTATTGTAATAGCTACACACATGCAAGATTGTGTATTAACCGGGTGTATATCTTTTTTAAAATTAATTGTTAGCCACACCAGGTGGCATGTGGGATCTTAGCTTCCTGACCAGGGATCAAACCCGAACCTCCTGCATTGGAAGTGTGGAGTTTTAACCACTGGACCTCCAGAGAAGTCCCAGCTGGGTGCATATCTAAGAGCACGTAGGTTTGAGTCTGGCTGCTGAGGAAGGAGAGGCTGCGGAGAGAGCGCAATCCTTTCATCGCAGGCTCCTGTGCCCCTAGACCCCCGTGCTGGCCTCCACAGCACTGCCCCCTCCCCACACTGAATGACTGGTGGATGCTGGAGTCACAGAGGAGGGCTACTCACTGTAGCCCCTCAAGCCAGGAGTGGTAGCTTTGTCATCTATGTAATCCTGGGATCTTGCACCTCATAGTACAGTGATTCAGTGGGTTACATACCTGAGCTGTGGCTCAGCTACTTTCCAGCTGTGTGACCTTAGGCAAGAAACTTACCTGTTCTGAATCTCAGCTTTCTCATCTGAAAAACAGCAGTAAGAACAGTAGTAGTATCTACTTAACAAGGTCCAGATAATACATGCAAAGTGCCCAGCACAGTGCCTGGCAAGTAAAAAGTGAAAGTGAAAGTGAAAGTGTTAGTCCTTTAGTCATGTCCAACTCTTTGGGACCCTATGGACTGTAGCCCACCAGGCTCCTCTGTCCATAGAATTCTCCAGGCAAGAATACTGGAGTGGGTTGCCATTTCCTTCTCCAGGGAATCTTCCCGATCCAGGGATTGAACACAGGTCTCCTGCATTGCAAGCAGATTCTTTACTATCTGAGCCACCAGACACGTAAAAAGCACTCAGTAAATGTTAGCTATTAATAGGACTCAGCGTTCAATATGGGTTTGTGGAATTAAGCCCTTGAACTTCCCCACCAGGGTCTTGTCTGTCTATTCAACCTATATATTCTGCTACCTAGCACAATGCTGCACACACAATTTAGAGCTCAATTTAAAAAAAGTCAAGGTATTTAAGAAAATGAAGGTATTTGCCGCTGTAAAATGAGAGAGCTAGCTTAGAAAATCCCTGAGCTCCTCCCCAGCTGAGCCAGACTAGGATTCCAGGGGGATCCCAGGAGCCCGGCACAAATGGTGAGCTCCCTCAGGCCCACACTGGCCCGTCCTATCTTCCTCTATGGGCATGCATGCACGCTAAGTCGCTTCGGACTCTTTGTGACCCTATGGACCTTAGCCCGCCTGGCTCCTCTGTCCATGGGATTCTCCAGGCATGAATACTGGAGTGGGTTGTTGTGCCTTCCTCCAGGGGATCTTACAAGTCCAGGGATGGGACCCACGTCTGTTATGGCTACCTGTATTGGCAGGCAGGCTCTTTACCACTAGTGCCACCTGGGAAGTCCTCTTCTATGGGCAGGAGTCCTGAAAAACAGGGACAGATGTCATTAGGTCCACCACGGTGGCAAGTCAGGCAGAAGAGGAAGTGGGGGCCAGATTCTGTGTGGGTCCCTGGTGGGCATCCATGCAGGGCACCGGGCCCACCCTCAGCCCAGGTGCCTGGCAGGAGGCTGGGACCATTCCTGGGCCCATGAAGGTGGATCCACATAGAAAGTAACTGGGAGAGCCTGAGGCTGAAGCTACATTCTCTGATGACAGCGAGTTGCCTCCCCACAACACTTCCTCACTCTGGGCCTCAGTCTTCTCCGTAAGATGAGCAAGAAATGCTCACGTTTTTATGCAGCATATCTTATCACAGCTGTAATCAATCCCATGCTTAGTGTCTGCCTTCCCCCCACCCCCAGAATGGAAGTTCCATGAGGACAGGCTAGGTCTGTCTTGCTCACTGTTTTGAGCAGGGGCTTGACATCATAAATATGCACCATCTCTTGTAGGGACAGAGGGAGGGAAGGAGGGAGGAGGGGAAACTGAGCGGGCCAAGGAAGATGAGCTTCTTGTTACCTAAGGGCTGTAGGTGGCAGGGAGTGGAGAGAAGAACCAGAATACCGAGCTCAGTGCCCAGTCTCCAGAGGAGGCCAGGAGAGTGGGCTGAGGTTGCTGATCCACATCCTGGGGAAAGTGGGTCCTCAGCTCAGAAAAGCAAATGTGTCTGTCCTCTGGACTGGGCCCCTTCCTTAAGGGGAGGTGGGCAGAGGTGGGAGACCTCCCTACCCCCCAGTTCCTCTACCCCAGCAGGGTCTCAGGAGGCAGTTTGTTTCCCCCTTTCTCCCACACAGAGCCTGATTGCTGGCTTGCCTCTCAGTGGGATGGTTAATAAGCCCTTGGATGACATTAATTGCCAGCAGGCATTAGGGGCCTAATGAGAATCGTCTGCCTTGACGACTCCAGCACCTTCCATCCCCAGGGCCTCCAAGGGCCAGGCCAGCCGGCCCTAGGCTGCACCTCGGAGCTCCAGACAGATGTTGGGTGTTGGGCGGGCGGTGCGGAGCCGCTCTCTGCAGGCCCCAGTACCAAGCTGAGGAGCCACAGCCAGCAGGCTGGGAGGAGGGAGGCTTCTGAGAATGATCCAAGCCTATTTTCCAAACAGGAGATGTCACTTTTCTAGATGAAAAGGAAACTCACCATGTCGGAGATCTAGGACCAGTCAAGCAGACTGAGGGACAGAGAGGAAGCACCCCAGGGGGCCTTGCTCTGACCTGCCTCTACCCACATTCTCAGTCTGGATGGGTGAAGAAGTTTGGGGGGGGTGACCCTAAAAGTCCATACACCACCAGCCCACCCCCAAAAGAGCTATGCCCATAGGACTAAAGACCCTCTTCCTCCAAATTAGAGTGGGATTGAGACCCAGTCCTTGGAGTGTTGGGGCTTGATACCCAACGAGGCTGTAAAATCATTTCTATTGATCCGATGCCTGGCTGACAGCTGACGGTTGACTTGTCTGGTCTGATCTGGGTTGCGCTCTAATGGAACGGGCCTGACGGTGGGAGAGAACGCCACCCCAGCCCCCCTCCCCACCCACCATCAGCAGGTGCCTGGGTGAGTGTGCAGGAGGGCAGTTCCCCACCCCCACGCCACGTCCCTTTAAAGGTTTGCAAAACAACTTGTGGGAAGGCACATTCCCTCCTCTCCGCGCCCCCTCCATCCCCAGCAACCTAGAGGTTTTCCGGGGACCGGCGCCCCAGACCCCATCCCCAAACGAAGCTGGGCGCGGCCAGGCTGATTGCCATCCGGAGCTCTGGAGAGACCCCACAGCCAGACTCTGGGGGTGTGGATAGGGTACCCTCGCCCCGCGCCTCTGGCCGAGAGGCTGCAAAACGGCTGTGACGCCAGGCGAAGAGCGAGCATCCTTTGAAAAGGGACAGCGGGAGGCTGCGGTTGGCGTCTACCCGGGGCGAAACGCGGCCGCCGCAGCCGGCAGGCGGGCCCCACTCGGGCCCCAGCGCTAGCCTACACTGGGGAGGAGAAAAATAGGGGCTCGCGGAATCGCGAGGTCGGCCCTCGCCCAAGTCTCATTAAGGAACCGCGCGCGCCCCCAGGCTGGGAATGCGGAATGGACACGTGGACTGGGGAGGGGGAGTCCGGGCGGGGGAGGGGGGTCTCCGTGGCGCGGGAGTCGTGGGCCGCGCGCTCCGAGGCCACGTGACCACGGGGAATCTGGGAGGGGAGGGCAGGAGAGCGAGCGCGCCCGGCTCGGCGCCCGCTGCCGCCGCCGGGGTGGGCGCTCGATCCCGGACGGGGGAGGAGGGCGGGCGAGCGCTAGTGTGTGTCTCTCTCGAGTCGTTTACGGCGGAGCAGCCGGCGCGATCTCCGAGGAGGTGGCGGCGGCGGCGGCGGCGGCTGCTTCGTGCAACTGTGCCCCCCCCCCACCTCCTCTTCCTTTTTGCTCCTTGATTTTTCTTCTCCCCCCCCCCCCCACATTCGTCCATGGGGAGCCGGCCCTCCTGCCGGCACCTCCTCTCCGCTTGGCTCGGTAGGCACCAGCTGCCGCCTCCCCGGCCGCGGGCTGCGCCGGTGCCCGGTGCCCCGGCCCCTGGCGTGGCGCCCGGGTCTCGCCGCCCGCAGCCCAGGCTGGCGCGGCGCTCCGCTCACCCAAACTGACTCCGCGAGAGGAAGAGAGAGCACGAGCGGATGCCCGGCTGCACCGAGACCTCGGGCGTCCGGGGGCAGGGCGGGGGCGGCGGGGAGAAGGAGGCGTCGAAGACTCTGAACCCCGGAAAAGTTCAAGGTTTGTGCAGGCTCCCGCGGGGAAGGCGAGGAGCGCGGCGGAGCAGCGCGCCCCTCGGCTGAGACAGCGAGACCCGGGAGGAGAGGGAGGCTTCCCGGGGTTGCCGCGGGCTGACCGAACCCCTCTCCATCCCACTACTCTCGCGGCCAGGAGGCTGGAGTCGGCGCCCGGGCAGGAAAGGCTAGGCTCGGGCGATGTAGCCCGCCTTCCCGCTCAGTAGCTTCTCCAAACCCCATCTTCATGGGGCAGCTCGTTCCGGCCGCCCCACCCTCGCCCCAGCCGCGGTGCCGCTGCCCGGGCAGGCGGAGCTGAGCCTGCCCGTTTGGAGCCCGGGCCCTGGTCGAGACTGGAGAGCGAGCCAAGCAAGGGAGCTCGGCGAGGGGACCAGCCACTGGCCGCCCACCCCGGGGCCCTCGGTGCGGGCGTTGTCTAGGGTCGTGGCGACCCGCGCTGCCGGTCTCAGCACTGCACGGAAACTTTTCCTTCTCTAGATGGATTAAAGTTGCTTGGATTTTCTCTTTCATTGCGAAAGAAATTATTCATTTGCGCCTAACCTGGGATTTTTATGCTGGAGCTCCTGCTGCTGTTGCAGGCTGTTCGGGAGGAAGAAAGCCGCGCTATCCATGTGGGGTTACTACCGAAGCCGAAGAAACTGGGGCTTGCTTTGGGAATCTACACCCTCCAGCGAGTTCGGATTCGAGCTGGGCCGCGGGGCTGGGGAAACGGACACTGGGCTTTAGGCAAGCCTGCGAGACGCTAGTGGCCACCCGGCCCGGGGACCGCACGTGCGACTCCCCCCTCTACTAGCCGCACTGATCCTGCAGGGGGCACCAGACGGGGGGAGTTAGAGGCTCCTCCCGCCCCGAGCGGCGCCCCCACCAGTTCTGAGGGTGTAGCCGGCGGCGCCTGGGACGCCCCCTCCCCTCAAAGTGCCCCCAAATTGCACTCCCTGGCCCCCGGAGCCTCAGCAGAGACAGCCGGGCGCCCACGGCCACCTGAAGTTGGATGTGAACGAGCCCAGCCTGGGACCAAGTCGTCGTCGACCGCTGCCCCCTGCCGCCCCCTCCTCGGCCGGCCATGGCCCCAGGGATGCCGGGCCGCGGCGGCGCCGCCCTGCTCTGCCTCTCGGCGCTGCTCGCCCACGGTAAGTGTCGCGGCGCGGACTCGGGAGTGAAGATGCGGCGGGTACCGCTGGAGCCGGCAGACAGGAGCCTGGAGAAGACGAACCCCCACCCCCTGGACTCGCAGCCGCCGCTCCCGGCTTAGCATCTCGGGCTGCAGCTCGAGTTACTCTAGCCCCCGCAAACCCTTTGGCTGCGAGCCCCGCCCTGGGGAGCCGAATACGGCCCCGGAAAAGGGCGGGAGGGTGGGGGGGTATCCCTTCAACCCTCCCCGGATTAGAAAGAAAGGTCCAAACCCGGGAGTCTTGGGGGCGTGTCCACCCACGGAAATCTAAAGGGACCCGAGGGATCCGGCGGATCGCGTCCGGGCCACCCCTCCTGTCGCTCCCAACCTGGCAACCGGCGGGGCCCCGGGGAGCTGCTGGGGTCCGCGGGGATCGTGTCTACCCCGCCACTGCCGCGCCGCCCACTGCCTCGCTCCCTGCGGCGGTGTTGGAGAAGGGGAGTGGACTGACAGGGGCCCGGGGAGCCGCGGCGACTCGCCCGCCCGCCGTCCTGTGAGCTGCATCTAAATGGCCGGCTGAGCCCAGCCGGAGGGCGGGGGTCTGGGCCGCGGGCGCAGGCCGGGGCGGCCAGCGGAGGGAGCGGGCTCCGTGTTCTCTCGCTCGGGTTCTGCAATCTGTTGCGTCTGCTCCCCAGGCTCGCCTCGGGCTCCGCGGTAAAGCGGGTGGGAGAGGGAGGAGCCGGGGTTGGCGCGCTTTGGCAGTGGGACAGCAGGGATACGGATGGGGGCCCGAGGGTCGCGGAACAGCACCCCCCAGCCCCGGAGTGGGAACTCAGATCCGACGGAAGGAGGCTGCAGCGGGCCTTACGCAAGCTGGAGGCGCTCCAGGGGGCCGGGGGCGCTGACCGAGCGGGAAGGGAGAGAGCTGGGGGTGGGGAGGAAGAACGAAGAAAGAGAGCCTCCGACCCCTCCCAGCGGGAGACGAGCGGAGCTGGGACACCCTTAGCCAACCCTCAAGGGGGTGGGGGACCTGGTTGCCCCACACCGAGGGGTGAGCCTGGCCAGCCTGGAGGGGGGCTAGGATAGAGGGGGCAGAGGGCTCTCCGCATGGGCGGAGGAAAATCCATGTGCCACGCTCAGCTTTTGCCCACGTCGACCGGGTTCTTAGGAACCTGACCAGGCGGGCCGTGAGCGCGGTCAAGGTCTCTAACCGGCGGCCTCTCTTACCCTGAAAGAAAACCAGGAATAGGCTCTGGGAATCTAGGGTCCTGAGGCTAGGAGTGGGTGGGGGACGGTCGACTTCCCTCTACTAGTAGACTGATTCTCCCCGGCTTCAGGGGAAGGGGGTGGCTCAGGGTGGGGGGCTATTTTGCGTTCATTTCACCAAGAACAGCCAACCTCGGTGCTTTATCAGAAGAATGGGTTGGGGGAACGGAGCTGGGAACAAGAAATCCGGGGCTCTGCATGTAAGACTGCGGGTTGTGGGGGAGCTGGGGAGGGGAGCCTCTGGATGCCTGAGCACTGGACCCGCAGGGGCTGTGCTTGTGGCCCGTTCCCAGGGCCTTTGGGGTGCAGTAGGAAGGAAACACAGCTCAAGGCTGGGTCTAGGCATGGTTCTGCCCCCACCCCCTGTGTCTTGCTACCAGAATTCCCTTCCAAAAGCCAAGCGAGGGTCCCACCTCCAGGCAGCTCAGACACTCTCAGTGGGTTCCCACGGTGCACCCTCCTACCTCGGAGCCTCCCATTAAGGATCCTTTGGCCTCCCTCACCAGCTAGAATCTCACCTGCTTCCTAAAACCCAGCTCCAGTAGGGCCTCGGTGTCCTGGCTTTGCTTCTCTTGGAGTAAATCTATCTACCTTGCCTTCTCCTTGGATATCGGTGTCTTCTCTGTGCTCAGTCAGTTCTGAGTAGTGCAGGCAGGTGGTGGCCTTTTTCTGCTCTGTCCCCCACACCGCCAGGGCTTAGCACAGTGCCCAGGACACTTGGGGCCCTGGGTGGACAGGTGATTTGTTGTTGTCCAGTCGCTAAGTCATGTCCGACTCTTCGCAACCCCATGGACTGTAGCCTGCCAGGCTCCTCTGCCCTTGGGATTCTCCAGGCAAGAATACTGGCGTGGAAACATACACACTAACATATGTAAGATAGATAGCCAGGGGAAACTTGCTGTGAGACTCAGGGAACTCAAACCTGGGCTCTGTGACAACCTAGAGGGGTGGGAGGGAGTGGGAGATGGGGCGCAAGGCTCAAGCGGGAGGGGACATATATATGCCTGCGGCTGATCCGTGCTGATGTGCGGCAGAAACTATCACAGTATAGTAATTATCCTTCAACTGAAAATAGATTTTAAAAAAGAGAAAACTGTAACGTGGACACATTTTGCTAAAAAAAGAAAAGAATACGGCAGTGGGTTCCCACTTCCTTCTCCAGGGCATCTTCCCAACCCGGGGATCAAACCCTAGCGTCCTGCCTTGGCAGGTGGGTTCTTTCCCACTGCCACCAGGGAGACCCTAGACGGGTGGTCAGAAGGAAGCAGCTTGAGGAGATGGAGCAGGGTCCCCCCGCCCCCATCGAGCAGGCATTTCCCCCTTCTGGTTTTATGTCTCGCTTTCCAAGTTTCTTCCCTGAATCCCCATCCCATGCCTCAGTCTCCACTTCCCTAGGGGAAGGTACCAGCAGATGTTCAAAGCTTGGGAACCACCCCCAGATGGATAAGGCCAAAGAAGTTCCTCCCCCCAAAATATCATCTCCCCTGGGCCTTCCTTCTTCAGGAATACCTAACACCCACCCACTGGAAACATGCCTCTATCAGGAAAAGGATACATGGATTTAGTCTCATTTCAAGCTCACTCTTCCTTGGGTTCTGGGCTCTTCGAAGATGCTGGGATGGAGGTGGGGGTGCAATTGCAGCCTTTCATGCCCGGCAGGCTCCTGAGGCCGCAGGGCTCTGACCACACAGCCAGACTGGGAGCCAAATAGCCTGGGTTTCTGACTCTGGCGCCATCGGGTGGGGTGACCTTGGGCTGCCTCCCTCATGTTCCCCATCTTTCCCAAGCAGTGTGGCCTCTGGCCCATCCCTCCTCACTGTCTGTCAAGACTCCTGGGCCAATGGCGTCTGGGAACAGAGTCCTGCTACCTTTCAGGGCCCAGCTCGGCCCGGGGATGGCAGTCCTGATGCTGCTATCACCAGCAAGGCTTCTGCCAGAAGCTGTCTGAGAAGGCCACTTCCCTGCATCTGGTCTCTGGGGAGGCCTTCTGCTCCATTTTTAGTTTGGATAGGAGTTCCGTGAGGCCTGGTGGTGGTTTAACCTATTCAAGGACTGATTATGTCAGCTTCCCACTGAGTAGCCCTCACTGGTTCCCCACTCCCTGTACGATCAAGGATATACCCTTTGCTTTCTTAACATACAAAGCCTTTTCTGTTTATGTCTCAATTTACATCTTCACTTCTGTGGTACTGTCCTCTCTTCATCCTCCGTGCATCTTATGAGATATCATTCTTCTCACCTTTCTGCCTTTCTGCTTTTGCACCCACCAGCCCCTCTCCATCTGGAATACCTTGCCTCCAGAAATCCTTACGTTGCCTTCAAAGCCCAGCTGAAATGTCACCTCCTCCAGGGAGTCTGCCTAGATTACTCCTTGGCTTCTCAGCAGCAGCATCAAACCCCCAACAGAAATAATTGGTCTCTTTCTGGTGCGGCTTTGGCCCCTCATGCTGCCTTCTCAGCACTCCTCAGGGACAGCAATGTGTGTGTGAAGGGTATTTACAGTAATATTTATATATGGACCCCTCCAGATCCCCACATACCTGCATTTGGGACAGGAGCCATGTCTTGTTTTTGCCCCACTCTCCAGTTCTTGACACATAGTAGGCACTCAGAAGAGATGAATGGTGCTGGAAGACAACTCTATTGTGGGGCCCTCACAGTATTAATTGAGAAGGGAGCTCTGGGGTGTGGAGCATAAGAGGGCAGAAGGAAGGGACAGAGACACCAGGAAGAGAGCAAGAGGGTGGGCCAGGGCTGTACCACACCCCTTAAGTGGCATACACAGGATACACGTGTCTGGGGTGACATGTTACGTAACACAGACGTGAAGGTAATGTCTCATGATGCTCCGAGTACGTGCCCTCAAGTGTCTGTGTCCTCACCTTTGTGGTCACCAGCCTGGCTTCTCTTCCAGGCCTGTGCTCTCCCCACCCCACTGATCACCCAAGCTCTGGGCTCCTTTGGAGATGCAGGAAGGACATGGCAGGAGGACAGGGTCACTGCTGGCCTTGGGAGGCTCCTTCGCTGCTGGAAGTGAGAAATGATGCTCCCCCGCACCCCCCAACACACACACCCATCTTCCAGGCCACATGGAGCCCTACACAGCACACCCTTGTTAATGTTTAAGACCAGTAGGTGGGGATGTGTTATAAACTTGGTGGCAGAAAATGAGCTTTATTGGAATCCGTTCTGAAGATAGCTCAATGCTTGGCTGCGGGAGGTAAGGCCACTTTGGAATACCAGGGCAGGACCTGGGTGTCTCCTAGGTCCTCAGTGGGGGCCTGTCTGAAACCCCAAGATCCCCCAAGCCTGAGATCAGTCGTAAGTACTTGTGATGTTACAGACTGAGACCCAGAGAGGCACCAGGGCAGAGGGATGGAGTGCCCGGGGGAGAGGGGTCTCTCTTTGTTGCCCTGCCCACAGTGATGTCCATTCACAACCCTGAAACTAAAAGAGATCACAGACGCTTCAATCCAGCCCTCGTGTGGAGGTGGAAATGGACACTCGGGGAAGGACCGGCCAAGGTCATCCTGCCAGTTCATTCTGGAAGCAGAACTAGCACCGGAGTCCAGCTTTTGAGACTGGCAGTCTGCTCCTGGCCCCGCGGCAGAGGTTCCACCTCCTCTGTCGTACCCTCTGTCTGCGGCTTCGGCTTCGTGCAAAGATACACTTCCGGCCTCAAGCTAGCCTCGGGTCCCACACAGTCAAGATAATCAATCACCAGTAGTGTTAACAAACCTTGCCAAGTACTCCAGAGGGCACGTGGATGGGCTCAAAACCTAGTCGTCAACTCCTTTTCATGAACTTGAAGTCCAGTTGGGGAGAGGAGAAAAAAGACTCTGATTCTGATGTTTGAGGCAGTCTGGAATCAGAGTCCCCAGGATCCAACAGATAGGGCTTCAAATCTGGACTTGGTCATCACCTGCTGTGTGCCACAGAACAGTCCCTCCCTCTCCAAGTCTTGTTTTTCTCCTCTGCCAAGTGAGAGCGGGTGATGCCCAGCCTGCCCCCTTCCAGTTCATAGGCTGTGCCACGGAGAAGCCTCTGGTCACCTCCCTGGTCTGCCCATCCTTGGAGACCAGCCACGGATGCTAACGACTGGATACAACTCTTCCTCTCTGTCCCCTCCCCAGGTCTTCTTTACTTCTTCTTTGCCAGTGCTCAGCACAGAATTTTAATAAGAGATTAATTAATCAGTTGTGGGTTTGTTTTTTTTTTTTGGAAAATAATTTTTTTTTCTAATTTCCTATTCTGTCTCTTTAAACGAAAAGTGGGCCTCCTTATCATCAATTCAGCTGGCGATGCCATACTCCAGCAGTTCCCAAGGATGGGGCAGTGTATCAGGGAGTGCCAACGCTCTGTCAGCTACCGCATCCATCTCCAGAGGATCACAAGGCTGCCAGGGTGGGGAAGGGTGCCCTAAGACAGATGTGGCCTCGTGGGAGACAAGCTGAGGGTCCAGAAGTCATTATCTCCTTTCCTCTGATGTGTTCACCCCTTTCTGATCCACCACCACCTCCCAGCTCCGCCTTCCCACACCTCCACCCCAGGCCCTGCTGGCTGGCAGACAACCCAGCAGGATGAAGTGGAAAATGGAAGCAATTACCTGGATTATTCAATGCTTGTTACACAAATGAATGAATGCAAGGATGAATAATTCAGTGCCAAAAAAAAAAAAAAAGATAGAAAAGGTAATTGAAGAAAAAAAATTTTTTGTCCAAATTATCTAGATAATTATCTGCTTTTGCAAAGTTCTGCTTTTTCTCAAACTTGAGTCCTTTCTGCTTCATTCTCGCCCACACTTTTTTTGGCCCATGAGGGTGGACAACTGGTTACTCTCTTCTCTTGTGTGACTTCCTGGGCCGTTCCAGCTGTAGGGCAGTGGGCAGGCTGTGTGCTTGCTGGAGGAATTTCTCAGTTTGTGTCTGTTTCCTGAGCCCACCATTTAGGATCCTTGGGGCTAGGAGAGTCACCTGGGTAGAGGATGGTGCTCAAAATGGTCCAGGTTCTCAGAGGCATCTCATCCAAGGATCCAGGTCTGAACATCATCAGACCCTATAGGACGGGCCCCTCACTCTGGGAGAGAACAGGCAGCCAGGGCACCCTTAAGTCTGACCTCCTTCCCAGGGACACCACCCCAGAGGTGGTCAGCCCTTAAACAGAATCAGCCAGAGTCACATTGAGTGACAACCTCACTGCTATTCTGGGGGAAGAGGGGAAATGATTCCTGCCCACGGGGACTGCCTCCTATGGCAAGGGAGGCAGTCTCATCTTCAGAGAGGCCCCAGTCTGATGAGGGAGGCCCCAGTCTGACGAGGGAGGCCCCAGTCTGATGAGGGAGGCCCCCGTATGACAGGAGAGGCACTGCCCCAGCCCTCAAGGGTGGCCTTTGTCCTCCTGCACGTTGGGGGTCTGATGGTGAGAAACAAGATGGCCTCGTTGGCCCAGCAGTTGTAGGACCCCACTCTTCAGGCCTCCCTTCTCCTTCCCCCCAGCCTCCAGGACTGTTGAGAAGCCTGGCTTGGGGCCAGAAGCAAGTGTATTTTTGGCATCTTGGGACAGATGATGCCGCACACTTGTCACGGCAGGAGAACGGTGTCGGTGGGAGCTGGCAGTGCAATGCGCTCAAACGCGCACCCACAGTCACGGGCTTGAGGGTCCCAACAGTCCTTTGGAGTTTAGCTTTGCGATCTCATTTGATTCTCCCAGCAGCCGCCAGGTAAAGGCAGCAACTATGATCCTATTTTACAGAGGGCAAAGCTGAGGCCCAACGGAGTCCTGGCCACACCAGTTCTTGCCGTCAGGTTTTCTGACCCTGAATATGGAGGTCTTCTTGCCCTACCTCTGTGTTTCATGCATACAGGGAATCAGCCCAGACAGGGACCGACAGCCACATGCCCACATACCTGAGTGAGGCCCACCTATCCCACCCCACTCAGCTCACCAGTCCTTTAAATGAGTCACGTTCTTTTTTACGTCAGAGCCTCTGTACATCCTGTTCCCTCTGACCAGGACACTCTCCCACCCCATCTCCTACTTAGCCTTCAGGCCCGAGTGTATCCACACTTCCTCCCGGAAGCCCGCCAGATTCTGAGTTGAACACACCCACCATCCCCTGCCACCCTTCCGCTTTGCCTTCTTTGTAAACTGCACAGCCTAGCCTCCCTGCTGGCTGTAAACTTGGATGGACCTGGAAGATACAGACCACTTGCCTGCTGTTGTATCCCCTGGGGTCTATCAAGATGTTAGGAATAAAGTAGGCATTTAACGGTTTGTCAGATGAGTCAATGAACATACAGTCAGTCACTCAAATACATGTGGTAGAGACCTCTTCCTTGTCTCTCAGCAAGTATTCAGCTAGTGGCTACTCTTCTAGGTACTTGGTCTTAATCCATGAATATAGCAAAAAGTCCTGTACTCCTGGAGCCTTATTCCTGTGCAGGTGGAAGGGAGGCAGATAGTAAGTAATACATGTGAAAGTGCGAGTCGCTCAGTCGTGTCCGACTCTTTGTGACCCCATGGACTGTACAGTTCATGGAATTCCCAGGCCAAGATACTGGAGTTGTGGGTAGCCTTTCCCTTCTTCAGGGGATCTTCCCAACCCAGGGATTGAACCCAGGTCTCCCGCATCGCAGGCAGATTCTTTACCAGCTGAGCCACAAGGGAAACCCAAGTAATAAACACATACGATAAATGAATTATATGATGTGTTAGAAGGCAATGAGAACCAAGGAAAATAAGAAAAAGGTAGGGAATGGGAATTGGGGATTCCAGTGTGTGTGAGTCTGTGGGAAGGGGTTGTGCAGTATTTAAACGAATGGTCACTTGATTCAGTGTCATTAAGCAGACATGAACGAGGCAAGAGGACAAACTAAGCGAATGCCTGAATATCACACTGGGACACGTCTTAGGGCAGGGCTGAGTACCATTGCAGACAGCAAGGAGCCAGAGGGGCTGAGCACAGGGGAGGTGTTGTGGGCTGGGGAGGGTGCAGGGAGGTTAGGGGAGCGGGGAGGCCCTTGGGAGAAGATGAACTGGTAAGCTGAGTGAAATGGGGAGACATAGCTGGATTTGGAGCGGGAGTGACCTGAGCTGCTGGGAGCTGCAAGCTTGCAGAGCCGGGACCTTCCTCTGCTCTCTTTATAACCCCTTGCCCCTCACCATCCTGGCTGTGACTGTCTTTCCTGCCATCCTGCAGCCATCCTGTCAGAGGCAGGACCATGGTGTGCAGGGGGGCAGGCTATGGCAGAGACCACCCAACGATTGACAAGGCTGGCTTCCAGACACGTCCGGCCAAATTGGCAGCGGCCATACAGGCCTATTCTGTGGGCTCAGGCCTCCTGTCTGTAAATTGGGGCTGCAGCCAAACCCAGTCTGTCCAGATCTCTGAGAAGTCCCACGGGCGACTCCAGATTACCTGTTGCTTTGACCCCCTCTGCCTGTCCCTGTTGCAAGTCTGCCAGGGTCTGATTGGTCACCTCCTCCTCCCACGTCCAGCCCCCTGCCGCAGCAAGACCACAGCAGCCCACGCCTCTTAGCCAACACGGTGAACTGCCCCCGGGCTGACCTACACTCTCCCCTGCCCTGCCTCCCCTGGGAAGAGAGAGGCATGTGGGGCCTTTGTCCAATAGGGAGAAACTCTTGGATAGGAAATAGGAAAATTTGCCATTTTCTCAGCTGCCAACACAGCAGAGAAATGATCTCAAATTTTCTGTGGCTATTCTCTGTGGGAGAAAAACTGCCAGCCACCAGCTCCTTCCATGAGGCCTGATGCTGGGGAAAGAGGGCTGGAACTGGAGGGAGTGGTCAGATGAGAAGCAGGGGTAGGGGCCAGGCTTGCTTGGCACAAAGGACCGGGCTCTCCACTTCGCTGCAACCCCCCTGTCTGGGAAGCCCTTCCCCACCCAGCCCCGCTGACCACACACATGGGTCTGAGCAGCTATCAGACTATCTAGCTACCTTCACAGTCACTCACTACTAGCAGAGTGCCTAATACATGCCATGGCCTGTGCTGGGCACCCTTGGAGCCAGCAGTCGGCTGTCCGGTTTCTCCTGACACTCAAAATTCTCTTTTTCCACCCCCACCCTCTCCCTGTACTGAGCTCTAACACCAAACTGCCTGGCTTTGTCCAACCCCTTGTGATTTTGGGGCCAGTTGCTTAACCACTATGCCTGATTCCCTCATCTGAAAATGATTATAAAAACATCCAGCTTAGAGGGCTATTGTGACGATTGAGTCATTGCTGGTAAGTCACTTCAGTCGTGTCCGACTCTGTGTGACCCCACAGACGGCAGCCCACCAGGCTCCCCCATTCCTGGGATTCTCCAGGCAAGAACACTGGAGTGGGTTGCCATTTCCTTCTCCAATGCATGAAAGTGAAAAGTGAAAGTGAAGTCGCTCAGTCGTGTCCGACCCTCAGCGACCCCATGGACTGTAGCCTTCCAGGCTCCTCCATCCATGGGATTTTGCAGGCAAGAGTACTGGAGTGGGGTGCCATTGCCTTCTCCAATTGAGTCATTATTCCAAGTCAAATATTTAGAATAGTCCCTGGCACAGAGTGTCCGAAAATGATAGTTCTCAGTATTATTGTTACTGATATTATCAGCGCTTGCCAGGCACTGTGTTCAAAATGCGACAATGAAGACAAGACGAGGCCTGTCCCACGAGGAGCTTCTAAGGTGGTGTCCCGAGGAGATGAGCCGTTTCTGTGCAGGCGGTGATGAAATTCTGCCACGGATGTGCTGGAAGGGATACAGAGTGCGTGAAGGGAGAAACCTTGAATCTGCTGGAGAAATCAGAGGAGGCTTCAGGGAGGAGATGCCACTGCAGATGGCTTTACCAAGTTCAGGAATCCTGCCTCTCAAGACTAATCAGTCAGCACCCACTGTGTGTTCAAGACCCTGAGGGAGACAGAAACATAGGACAAAAGTGGTCCCCGGCTTACCGGCTCTGAGTCCAGCATGGGAAGAGCCGCAGCTGCCTGTGAGGGAGCAGCAGGCCAGGGGGCTAAGTGCAGGGCTACCTGGATGATCTCTTAAGATTTCTCAGAACTTTGACCCTGTGTTCCATGGAGCACTAGGGAGCTGTGGAGCTTTGTGGAGCGAGGGAGTGGCTTGATCAAAGCAGAACTCAAACAACGGTGACTTGACTGGGGGCAGTTTGCAAATGGTAGCAATGCTAAGGAAGGTATTCCAGGAGCCATCTCCGGGGCTGAGAGTAAGGGCTCTTGGGATGGGGGATGACCATTGGAAGTCATCAGAGGTGCCACCACATGGCAGAAGGCCCCCTCTGAGAAGCAGGGAGGTGGATCTGAGAGCTGGCTCTACCTCTTAGCTTCAGCCTGACCTCTTTTCTACTCCTTGGTTTCTGCCTCTGTGAGACTGGACGGTGGGCTTCCCAGCTACTGTGAGTGGTAAAGAATCCACCTGCCAACGCAGGAAAAGTAAAAGATATTGATCCCTGGATTGGGACAATCCCCTGGAGAAGGAAATGGCAACCCACTCCAGTATTCTTGCCTGGAGAATCCCACAGACAGAGGAGCCTGGCGGGCTACAATCCATGGGATCACAAAGAGTCAGACACAACTGAAGTGACTTAGCACATTGGATGGCAAATGGGGAGTCTAGCATGTGGCTCAGTAGTTGCAACTTTTTTGTTTATTATTATTATGTTAGCAGCCAAAGTCCAGAGAGCAGAAGGGCTTCCCTTCCTAGAAAAGCAGTCTCCAGCCTCGCCCCACCTTCTCGGGACCTCTGCATCCCTGAGTGGAGGAGGCCTTCCTGGGAACGGCTAGCCCCTGCCCACGCAATGCCAAGGTGGTACCTGGCCCTCAAGGCCACAGCATCTCAATATTTGCATCTCCTCCACAGCAGCCCCAAGCTGGATGTAAAAGCTGCCTGTATACCATCACAGCAGGCAGCCGGTGCCATTGCCAGAAATAAGATCTAGGGGTGTAAGAAGTTTCTGACAGAGCCCAGGGGCCCCTGAACGTCTTCCTCTGGTGCCTCCTGCAGCCTGAAAGCTTGTGGAGACCCCGATCCCAGAGCTGACTCCTCCTGCTTTTCAGTCTCAAGATTCCTCATCTGCAAACGGGAAGAAAAACAAAAGCATCCTGTACGGTTGTTGGGGCCTGGAAGCAGAGACAACACCTTGCCGACAAAGGTCCATATAGTCAAAGCTATGGTTTTCCATTAGTCATGTACAGATGTGAGTGTTGGAACATAAAGAAGGCTGAGCACCAAAGAACTGATGCTTTCGAATTGTGGTGCTAGAGAAGATTCTTGAGAGTCCCTTGGACTGCAAGGAGAGCCAACCAGTCAATCTTAAAGGAAATCAACTCTGAATATTCATTAGAAGGACTAATGCTGAAGCTGAAGCTCCAGTATTTTGGACAGGCTAATGTGAAGAGCCAACTCACTGGAAAAGACCCTGATGCTGGGGAAGATTGAAGGCAAAAGGAGAAGGGGGTGACAGAGGATGAGACGGTTAGATAGCAACACTGACTCAATGGACATGAATTTGAGCGAATTCTGGGAGACAGTGAAGGACAGAGGAGTCTGGCAGGCTGCAGTCCATGGGGTTGCAAAGAGTTAGACACAACTTAGTTATTGAATAACAAGAGAAAATAGTCAGAACTCAGTCTCTGTAACCATTTATAATTCATCTTGAACCGTTAGGAGTCCTCAAATGTCCCGATCCACCCAGCGGGCCCTGGTCTCCCCAGTGTCCTACCAGATTCTTCCTCTGCGTCCGGTTTCTCTCAGCCAATTACTTGCCTTTGGACAAATCCTTTCCTCCTTTCGGAGTTTAGCTTCCCTGCCCATGAGACCAGGGTTGCCATGCTGGGCCGGTGCTGTTCCACAGAAATGTACCATAAGCCTCATCTATAATTTCAATTTTTCTAGTTATCACATAAAAAAGTAAAAAGAAACAGGTGAAATGAATTTTAACAGTATATTTCAACCAAAATATTCAAAAGGTGATCATTTCAATATGCAAAGATTTTTACATTCTGTTTTTTTTCCCCTTTGTGTTACATCTTTGAAATCCCCCATGCCTTTTACACTATCAGCAGCTCATCACAATTCCAAATTGGCCCCGTTTCAGCTGCTCAGTAGCCACACATGGCAAGTGGCTGCCATCATGGAAGTTGCAGGCCTGGGTGATCCCCAAGGGCTCTACCACCTTCTTTCCCTTGAGAGGTAATTTTGGGAGTGAGGCTTCAGTGCTCTGGGGACCTGTGAGCCCTGGGGACTCTCTGCGGTCCTTCTCGGAGATTCCCTGCCCAGCCTGGAGCTCACTCAGCTCCTCCCCAGCCCTGGCATGGTGCCTGCTGGCCTTGGGGGCTCCCATTCAGGCAGGCAGCAGCTCTCAGCTCCTTCCCCTCCTACCAGGAGATTCTGTAGACCTGTAGACCGTAGGTCTGATCAAGTCACCCTCCTGCTCAGAACCCCTGAGCTCACTGAGAGTGAAAGCTTGAGTCCCTCGGGGCAGACAAGGCCACTCGATTGTCCCTTTCCCCGACAATGCTTCTCTGACTGTATCTTCCTGTCCCCTCCTCAGCTCCAGCTGCACTGTCCCTTTTGCAGTCCATACCCATGCCAGGCACCAAGCCCCAGGTCCTTGCTACCCCTCCACCTGGCCTTTTGCCCCACAGAAGCATGACTCACCACCCCCTCCCTCTTTCACGTGTGTGCTCAAGTGCATCTTATCAGAATGGCTCTCCCCGGCCACCCTCTATATAAAACAGCCCTGCTCACCCCTTCCTCTGCCCCGACCCTGCGCTATTTTCCTCGTTCTGACATACTATACAGTTATGTCTCTGCTTGTTCATAACTGACACCCACTCCCCTTGGAATGGAAGCCCCCGAGAACAGGGCAACATCTGTTCACAGCTGTACTCCCACCACCTGGACTGGCGCCTCACCCACAGGAGATGCTCAGCATCTATTGTGTGGAATGAATGAACAGAAAGGTTGCTCCTTCCCCTCCTCTCAGCGTTTCTTCCCAGGGCACCACCAGGAAGAAACATCCGGGTACTGAGCAGATGACAGGGACCAGAGGGGTGATGTTTATTTCTTTCCCCCTGCTTGTGCTCACTCAGTCATGTCCAATGCTTTGGGATCCCATGGACTAAAGCCCGCCAGGCTCCTCTCTATCCATGGAGTTTTCCAGGCAAGAATACTGGAGTGGGTTGCCATTCCCTACTACAGGGGATCTTCCTGACCCAGGGATCAAACCCTCATCTCTTGCATCTCCTGCATTGCAGACAAATTCTTGATTACTAGCACCACCTGGGAAGCACCCCCCTGCCTGCCTGCCTTCAGTCAAACATTCAGCTGCCGTGTCTTGGCTTTGAGGTCTCAGGAAAATGACTTTACAACACCGTGGCTTAGTTTCCACACCTATAAAGTGGGATAATAAGAGTTCTTTCCTCATAGGATTGTAGTAATGAACAAATAATTAATTCATGGAGTGTGCTTGGAGCGGAGCCTGGCTTGTAGTACGTGCTCAATAAAAAGTATCTTCAGGTTGACTCAGCGTGGGTGTTTGAGTATCTGCTCCATGCCAAGCACTGTGGCAAATACCAGTCACGTGGCAGGAAGATATGGTTACCGGCTGATGTGGGTGGAGGATGCAAGTAACTCCAGTGCAAGCGGGGAGAGGCGAAGGCAACCAGAGACTGGCTAACCTGGACTTCAGAGAGATGCAACCAGTGCCAAAATCTCTGTGATCTGGTGTGATGAGTTCCAGCAACCACATGGGGTGACCTTTGTCCACCTGCTACAGCAGTGAAAAGTCCACAGCAAGGCAGCCAGGAACCCCCACTCTGCCACCAACCCAGAGGGAGTTGCTTCTGTTCCCTAAGCCTCAGGCTTCTTATCTGTAAAGTGGGAGAACAGCAAATACCACCTGCATCTCAGATCACGGGAATTCAATGAGCCAATGTGTGTAGAGTGCCAAGCACTGCCTAGAGGCTGGATAGACAGGAGATGCTATCAGTCCCCTCCCTGCAGAAGTACTGGCCAAAGGGAAGAGAGTGTGTGAACCTCTGTGGGCAGCGCCTGCGTGCAGCTGGCCCTCCATCAGCGCCTGTTGGATGCACTAGAAGCTGGTTTGCACCCTGAAATCCTCTCTAGACTGTGGCACACAGGGGCTGCTCAGTGGCGGGGGGAGATAGATGGGAGCTTCCAGCATCTCTCGTCCTGGAAACATCCCTATTTGGAAGGTGGGGAAACTAAGGTTCAGAGAGGGGACTGATCTTAGCCCCACACACACAGCAGTCAGAAGTGGCAGAGCCAGACCTGGGGCCCAGGTCTCTTCTCCCAGCCAGTGTCTTCAGAGGTTTTACGTGAGGGTGTTTGAGGTTGAGGAGTCAGCCGGGCCAGCCACCACTAGAGGAAACTGATTGGTCACAGATCAGAGCACCACCCCCTCCCCACCTTCCACTTCTCCAGGGGCGTTTCCAAGGGATGAGCCAGCCGGGATGCTGTTTACATGGCGTAACCAGATTCCATAGCCAATAATCACATCACAAGCAGCCTGAATATAAACTGCAGGGAAGACTTTGATAAATGATTGGCCGGTTTTCTCACTTTCCCTCCGTCTCCCTCCCTAGGATCCCACTCCTCTTCCACATCACATGCGTGTGGACACACACACCCACACCCCTGCATTCCCAAGGCAGCCCCATCAGGCCTCTGATCCCGGCTCGGGGAAGGCCAGTTTTGTCCTAGTCCAACCTAGAAGTGTGAGTTCTCCATCTTGGGGGTGGGCTCGAGGAGCAGGTATTAGACCTAGATTTCTAATCCAGGATGAAAGAAATGAGGTCCTCAACCCTGAAGTTTCCCCCTGTTCTCCACCATGACCAAGGCTCCTGGAGCCACTGGCAGTTGAAAAACTGGCTACACTTTACGACCTTATCACAGGTAAGCCTCACCTGTGAGGTTGACATGCCCGTCATGTGGATGGATGAGGAAACTGCAGCTTCAAGAGGGGAAGTGATGGGCTCGGGTCTCAGAAGGGAGGAGGCGGAGAGACTGTCTCCCACTCCCCTTGGGCCCTAATCTCCTGAGTCTGCAGCTCTAGGTCCCAGGTCCCCTTCTCTGGGCCCCAATATCCTAGAAGTGACACACCCATTCAGCTTGGTCCCCGTGTGGTTCGTTCACACCTGCCGGTGTCCTGATTACAGAGGAGGAAACTGAGGCAGAGTGCTGGCTCACCCACCTGTGACCCCCCTTCCCGCCTCCTCCTGAGTCTCTGCTCAAGGCACCCTTCCCACTCATCCCTTTTCCTCGGTCCCTGGCTGCTGCCTAGGGCGGGGGCAGGATGGGGGTGGGGAGTGCTCCCAGCCAGATTTATCAGACTGGAGTCCTCCCCTCCTTCCCACACCTTTAAGAATCCAGACTCTCCTTCCTTCTCCATATCCCTGAAAAACCCATCTGCATAAAGCCATCCCCAGGCCCTGCCTTTAAAAGTCTTCATCTTTTCTCTTCTCCCTAAACGGCCCCTAAATGATTTCTGTAAATTGCTCTAAGTAGCTCCAAAAAAAAAAAAAAGAAATAATAATAACTCAGCCACTGGCTGCCTGACCGGAATGTTGATGGCTCCCCTCCTGCCTGGCCACAGCTCCCAGCGCCTTGCTGCCAGGCACCCAGATGCATGCTCCTCCGCTCCAAACCCAGGAAGGGGTGCATGGCCTCTGAGCCCCAGCCTCACCTCCTCCCTGAGGCAGGAGGCTGCCCATGTGCATCTCTCATTAGACGGGGAGCTCCCCCTAGGCAGCAGCATCTTTCTCTTCCTTTCCCTCACCCCCACCAGACTGCAGACTCTCCCAGGAGACAGCTGGGTTCCATCATCACTCTGGGGCACCTCCAGAGAATGCTGTGCCTCTCGCATCAGACTAGGGGCTTCCCCAGGAGAGGCTGTGCCTGCCCGGGGATTCTCTCTGGGCAGGGCTGCGGGGAGCATTCAGCAGCCCCTCTGATTCTAACTTTCCTGGTTCTGCAGCCTGCTCCCTAACAGGGCCTCATTTCTTTCATCCTGGATTAGAAATCTAGGTCTTGCTTCCTAGACTGAGATCTGCTTTGTTTATTGCTTCCTTCCTTCATTCATTCTGCAAAGCTTTCCTTAATACTCGCTGTGTTCCAAGTGCTCATCAGACATATGTCCTTCTGCAGATGGGGCCCCTTTGAGGTGCTCCTGTGACCAGAGCCCCCAGACATGACCTGGTTCTCCATGGAGTAGGGCATCCAGCCAGAGGGCCCTGTGGACATGAGTCCAGCCTCAGCCCCTGGTCACCACCCATGACCTCCTGGCCTCTTTTCAGGGTGGACCAGAGAGGGGTCCCTCTTGGAGGGCAGAGGCCAGAGGTTGGAGGTAGGCGCTTCCTACAAGACCCCAGCCTGGCTCACCCTTTCATCCGATCCCCATCTCACCTCCTGCCCCTGGAACGTCACCATCTCCTAGCCACTAGGGAATGAGATCAGGGCCAGCAGACCTTGATCCAAGCAGCCTAACCTCTAAAATGGTGGTGGTGTGTGGACATGAGCAAGTCCCTTCCACTTTCTGGGTCTGTTTCCTTTTCTGAGATGTGATAGGATCGCACTCAATCATTGATTTTCTTTTTTTAACCAGAAAAATGCATAGTACATAGAACATATAATACATTATACTATACAACATATTGGGCTTCCCAGGTGGCTCAGCAGTAAAGAATCCACCTGCAATGCAGGAGACTCAGGTTCGATCCCTGGATCGGGAGGATCCCCTGGAGGAGGGCAGAGCAACCCACTTCAGTATTCTTGCCTGGAAAATCCACGGACAGAGAAGCCTGGAGGGCTACAGTCCACAGGATCGCAAAGGGTCTTTGTGATATAGGTGGTATATAATGTAGATCAGAGCAGAGCCGCTGGTTGGATGGAGGGCAGCAGTGTCTCCCTATTATCTGTCCCACGCTGTCACCCTGTGGCAGCCCTGGAGACCGCGGTGAGCCCAGCTGTAACCTGTCCCTGGGGCCCTGATGCTCTGCCGTTCAAGGAATCTGGATGGTGCTGCTTGATGGGGGGAGGTCCCTTCACTTTGGCCGCTGATTCTTTAGGACGCTACTCAGTTTGGGGGGCAGGGAGCCCATAAGAAGAATCGGCTCTTGCCTGGGCACCCAGCACCCGCTAGGACTGTTGAATGAGTCCAGCAACCAGTTAGAAATGCAGGCCTGAGAGTCGCTTGGCAAGGGGCAGGGAGCCCCAGCCCAGGACAGCCCCACCCACCTCAAAAGAAGGCAGGACTGTTTCCGATTCACGATTCACGAAGCCCTGTTTGGCCTCCTCCCTGCACCCTCTTTGATGTGCAGAAGGAGGAAGGGGGGGAACAAACACAGACACAGCCCTCCACTCCCTCTCTGATTTAATGGGAACCCAATTAAGGGAGTAATTGTTACAAATGTGAAATCACTTTCCAGCCACCTGAGGATGGAAGCCCATGCTCAGCGTGAGCCTGTGGGACCCAGGCTGGGACCCGGCCCTGGCCCAGCAGTTGAGGGTTTCCACGGGGTGACCTACAGAACTCCTGACCACACCACCCCATGGGAAGAGCTTCAGAGCAATCCAGTCCAGCCCCTGCTGCTGCAGCACAGCCTTGGGCCCCCAGCCTTTGGTAACCACACTGAGCCACACGGTATTGACCCAAGGTGTGGACCTGCCCTCCCAGGTCCCAGCAGATGGAAATAGGGTCATCGTGGAGGCACGGACCTGAGCCCCAAGGAGAAACAGAGAGGTGGAGGGGAGTAGGGAGAGAGGGCAGGGATGAGCTTTGGTCATCTGTGGATGCGGGGGTAGGGAAGGGAAAGCTTCTGTGAAAAATAGAACAACCCAAGCAGTGATTCTCAGGGTTGCCTACACAGTCAGGTTTTGCCTTTTTTTGGAGTATAGTTGCTTTGGACTTACCCTGGTGACTCAGAGGGCAAAGAATCCTCCTGCGATGCAGGAGACCCGGACTCGATCCCTGGGTCAGGAAAACCCCCTGGAGAAGGGAATGTCAACCCACTCCAGTATTCTTGCCTGGAGAATTCCATGGACGGAGGAGCCAAGGAGCCAAGAGTCGGACACAACTGAGCAACTAACACTTTCGCTTTTTCATAGTTGCTTTATAAGGTTGTGTTGGTTTCTGCTGTACAACGAAGTGAATCGGCTAGTCTCTACATATCCCCCTCCCTCTGGGCCTCCCTCACACACCCCCATCCCCACTCTGGGCCATCACAGAGCACCGAGCTGAGCTCCCTGTGCTCCGCAGCGGCTTCCCACGAGCTATCCATTTTGCATGTGGTAGAGTGTATATGTCAAGCCTAATCTCCCAATTTATCCCCCACTCTCTTTCCCCCAACGTGTCCACACTCTGTTCCTGCCCTGGAACTAGGCTCTGTACGATTGTTCTAGATTCCACACACATGTGTCAATATATAATATTTGGTTTTCTAATAAATGCGTGTGCCTTGGATCCCAGCCCCAGGGATTCTGGATTCACTAGTCTGGGGTGCGGTCTGGTCTCCCGGGTGATTCTAAAGGGAAGCCATGATTGAGGCTCGCTACTAGAGCTGAACAGGTGTAGGGGCAGAGGGTATATGGACTTCCCTTCCACTTGGTTTTGCTGTGAACTTAAAACTGGTCTAAAAACTAAAGCCTAGGGACATCCCTGGTGGTCCAGTGGCTAAGACTCTGCACCCCCGATGCAGGGGGCCCGGGTTTGATCCCTAGTCAAGGAACTAGATCCCACATGCCTCAACTAAAGGGCCCATGCCATAACGAAGACCAAAGAACCCGAGCACCAAAACTAAGACCCAGCATAGCCAAATTAATTAATTTTTAAAAAATCCTAAAGTCTGTTTCAAAAAAATAGCTCTGTATTAGCAAGTTATTCAGGGTTTTTTTCCTCCCTAAATATGAAACTTTTAGAATTATTCCAAAGGACATGCACTTGGGCAAACTCCAGGAGATGGTAAAGGACAGGGAAGCCTGGTGTGCTGCAGTTCAGGGGGTCTCGGATTGTCAGGCATGACTTGGCGACTGAGCAACAGCAGCGACTAGAGCAAGACCCTCCAAATGTGGTAGGGGGAGTGGAAATGGAGTAGGAGTCCCCTCTCAGGACACCCCCCCCCCCGCAGAAATTCTGGATTAATTTGGCTGGGGAGGAGCTTGGGAACCTGCATTTTATAAAGCTCTCTGAAACTGGGATGATCCTAGAGGGGCCATCCCAATGCTGGGGGTTCCACTGGGGAGGGGAGACTCGGAAGCCCCAGAGGAGAGGGCCCTGGGAAGGAGGAGGCATGTAGAAAAGGTGTTGATGATTGGACTTGCCTATTTTTAAACGATTTGCAGGGCAACTTCTTTCTCTCTCTTTCCCTTTCTCTCCCTCACTTAGGCCTCTGTCCTGGGACCCAGACCAGCATAGAACCACTGTTCAGTCTCATGATAATGCATAGTAGATGCTCCATAAATATTTATGGGATGGATGATAAGTAACAGCTCTTTGGTGGACTACCCTGGGAGGTAGCTGCTATTGCTAATATTGTCTCTATAGAGAAAGGGGTGGAAATGTGTTTCCAAATTCTAACAGCCAATTTTCAAGGGGCCCATGGACAAGTTGGAGAGAGGGTGAGAGAGAATGTTCTGGCCTCATTGAACCTAGCATGGACTCCACCCTTGGGGGTCTGTGCTTTGTAATACTGGCACCTAGATCGAAGCTGACAGTGTTTATGGAGATGAAGAGAGGAATACAGCCAGAGGGAGGTGGGCCTGAACGATGGCTGGGGAGGGAAGCATGAGGGAGGAGCCAGGGAAGGGTTGGTCCTTAAAGGAAGGCAGACCTGTGGAAGGGAGGGGCAGGGGCTAGAGTGGGAGCCCAGGAAGGATGCGTGAAGTGCACAGAGTATCGGGGTACTTTCCACACAGCCTCTGCCAGCGATGCAAGGACGGTCCTGGCAGATCAGAGATTCCCAGCAAGAGAGAGACACGTGCAGCTGGAGAGGGCAGCTGTGAGCTGGAGGCCCTGAGGTCCCAAGACCAGTGACCCGGTCGTGGGGCCAGCTGAGCTCAGGCCCAGCCCCCAGTGGGTGCCGTGGGAAGGGAAGGGAGGAGGGACAGTCCCCACCAAGCAGCAGGTGGACACCAGGAGGGGGTTGGGGGAGAGGGGAAGTGTCCTGCCGGCCTTCTCGTGATATGGGACTTGGGCAGTGATAGCCAAAAGTGATCCTGGTGACAGTGTCACCAGAGGCCAAGGAGGGCTCCAGCTCTAAACCTTCTAAGGGTTTGCAGGAGACTCTGGTTTGATCATCGCCCCAGCATCACCCCGGCCATTATGGTGGAAAGTGGAAAGAGAGAAGCGAAGCCGGTCTGGAGGCCTGGGCCACCTGCCCTTCCGTGAGCTTCTGCAAGGAGCATGCGTTGGGCAGCATCTCGGAGGAGGTGCGTTGGGCAGCATCTCGGAGAAGGTGCGCTGGTCAGCTGGCCCCAGGGGAGCCCTCTCGCTCCAAGGGGTGGCCGTGGAGGTCAGAATGAGGGGTTTGGGAAGAAGCCCCAGCTCCCAGGGCTGCCCCGTCTCAGATCAGGCTCTCTCTCCTGAAGCCAGGCTCTGCTCTGCAGGGTGCGCCGACCCCTGGCCACTAAGGCTGCCTTTGTCCTCAAAGTCCCAGCCCTACTTCCTGTTGACGGAGGACACTCCAGAGAGGCGGCTTTCATTAGGGAAGATGACCTGATGGCCTTGGGGGAGGGGGCCAGCCCCGACCACACAGGGTGACAGTGATTAAATGTACCGGCAGCTGGTCCGTCGGGGCCCTCCCTGCTGCTAATTTGGGTCAATTAAGCCAATTTGTCTTTGTCGACTTGAAGTCCCTCCTCAAGTAATGGCTCTGTCCCCTCTGGGGCCTCCGAGAAGGGAAGGAGGGAAGGAGGGAAGGAGGGGGCAGTGCCCTGGCTACACGGCTGCCTCTCTCCCCCTTCCTGTCCCAAAGCCCTAGGTTCAGGGACATTCCTGAACCTGTGACCCCTTCCGTGACACTGCCCAGGAGACTCCACAGCTCTCCTCCCTGCAACCGCCCTGTAAGGCAGGTCAGGCAGGGTTAATCCTCCTCAGGCAGATGAGCAACTGAGGGTCCTCCAGGGAGGAAGCATCTCTAGGTTAGCGGACGAGAAAGGATCTGAGCCCGGCGCTCTGTGCCCTGGGTTAGTCCTCCCCTCGCTGCATCATTTGGGCTCCAAGATCATCTCCAGGTGCTCCGTCTGTGGTCCCTGGGGAGTCCTGGCCCCGGAGGGTTCCCAGGAACGCAGTTTGGGAACCACTCCCCTACCCCATCAGGTGGTGGGGTGAGGGGGAGAAGAGGCTAGGAAGTGAAGTGCTCCCTCTCTATGTCCATTCCCGACAGGTGCGAGCAGGGGGGACACGTGTCACCTTGGGAGACCGGCAGGAAGAAGATCCAGAGCTTTCCAGTGTCCCTTTCAGGAGCCTGAGTTCAAGTTTCAGCCCCGTGGAACCAGTTAGAACCTAACTCTCACTGCAGAGGGAGGGCACGAATCAGGCAGTGGTTTCTGAGGAGGTCATCCAGGGAAGAGAGTCTGGGAACCGTGCACCAGCAGGGCCAGCGTCCACTATGGAATTGGCTAAGTTTCCCTTTCAGACCCTGCCAGTTGGCTGCCTTTAACCCATCTTGCGACCAGAATCATGTACGTCAAGGGCGGAAGGTGGGGAAGCAGGGTCTAAGCGGGATGGAAGTCATCGGACTGTCCGCAGAGAGAAAAGAGCCACCCCTCAGGAGATCTTCCGGGAAATGCTGGTGCAAAACACCAGCAGCAGCTGCAGGAGGCAGGGCGGGAGTACTGCCTCCCGGGGCGGGGGTCCTCCTGCAAGATGTGGCCCCCTGGCCGAGGCCTGGCTTGCATGTGATGGAGATGGACCGGATGGTCTGTGCAGGGCCCAGAGTAGTTTCTGAGGGTTAAGTTCTTAGATTAATTCATCTCTGTGGCTGCATCTTGGCTGATAGAGAGTGGGATCGGGGAGGGTCAGGGTGCAGGATGGTGACGAATGGAGGGGACCGTTCCCTCCTGTTTATCGTCTCTTGGTTTATTACCTTTGAGGATAAGCCAGTGCTGCATCCCAAACCTGTGTGAACTCAGAGTCCCCAGCCGATGGGTACGGGGGCCACCACGGAAAGAGGCTTCAGGGTGACCGACCACTCAGAGCCCGAGGGCAGAGGTCATCAGGGCTGGACGGGTTTTCAGGAAACCCCCTCCTATTATTACTGGTGGGGAGACTGAGGCCCAGATGGTACACAGCCTGTCTGAGATCACACCATACAGAGGTGCTCCCTGGAGGCCAGCTGATGACCCCAAGGCTCAGTCAAGTGTTGCTCTCTTAATCATATTTCATAAGCCTCCACGCCATGCCACAATGGACTGGTTTCAAACTGAGAAAGGAGTATGTCAAGGCTGTATATTGTCACCCTGCTTATTTAACTTAAATGCAGAGTAAGTACATCATGTGAAATGCTGGGCTGGATGAAGCACAAACTGGAATCAAGATCGTTGGGAGAAATATCAATAACCTCAGACATGCAGATGACACCACCCTTATGGCAGAAAGTGAAGAGGAACTAAAGAGCCTCTTAATAAAAGTGAAAGAGGAGAGTGAAAAAGCTGGCTTAAAATTCAACATTCAAAAAACTAAGATTATAGCATCTGGTCCCAACACTTCATGGCAAATAGAGAAACAATGAAAACAGTGACAGACTTTATTTTGGGGGCTCCAAAGTCACTGCAGACAGTGACTGTAATCATGACGTTAAAAAACACTTGCTCCTTGGAAGAAAAGCTGTGACCAACGTAGACAGCATATCAAAAAACAGAGACATTACTTTGTCAACAAAGGTCCATCTAGTCAAGGCTATGGTTTTTCCAGTAGTCATGTCTGGATGTGAGAGTTGGACTATGAAGAAAGCTGAGTGCCGAAGAACTGATACTTTTGAACCATGGCTTGGAGAAGACTCTCGAGAGTTCCTTGGACTGCAAGGAGATCAAACCAGTCAATCCTAAAGGAAATCAATCCTGAATATTCATTGGAAGGACTGATGCTGAAGCTGAAGCTCCAATACTTTGGCCACCTGATGCGAAGAGCTGACTCATTAGAAAACACCCTGAGGCTGTTTTCCTTCCTCCAGGATCTTCCTGGAAGGGACAACAGAGGATGAGATGGTTGGATGGCATTACCAACTCAAAAGACATGAATTTGAGCAAGCTCTGGGAGATGATGAAGGACAGGGAAGCCTGGTGTGCTACAGTCCATGGCGTCGCAAGGAGTCAGACACGACCACGTCATGCCAGATTCCGTGGGAAACGGGGATGTGTCCTGTCCCACCTGCCCCTGCATGGGCATAAAGTGGACAGGACACGCAGTGGACAGTGCAGGTGGTGATGCTGAGCGGACCTTGGCCAGGACCCCAGAGGGAGCCCTCAGGGGCCAGTCCTTCCCTGGTGTGGTCTGTAGCATGCTCCTCCTCTGGCCAGCTCTTCCCTCTGGGTGTCTCCATGCCCTCTGACCCTGCCTTCTTAGCCCCACTGTGGCTCCTCTTCAATGCCCACCACTCTCAGCCGTGGGCCTCTCTGGGCAGCCCTGCCCTGTGGCATCTCAGCCATGCTCAGAGCCCCGAGTGCCAGGCCTGGCCCCATCCACCATCTCCTTTGGGTTCCCATGACTCCCCCAGGCCTGGTCCCCCTGCTGTTTCCCCATCTCACCCGGTGGAGCTGCCCTCCTTCCATCCAGAGGTCAAAGTGAGACACTTGCTCGTCACCCCCGCTCTCTCCCTCTCCCCCTTCCTCCCTCCCCACGGCTGGCCTTGAATCTGGTCGATTGTGCTGCTTTAGTGAAAGTGAAAGTCGCTCAGTCATGTCCAACGCTTTGCAACCCCGTGGACTATACAGTCGGTGGAATTCTCCAGGCCAGGATACTGGAGTGGGTAGCCTTTCCATTCTCCAGGGGACCTTCCCAACCCAGGAATCGAACCCAGGTCTCCCACCTTGCAGGCGGATTTTTCACCAGCTGAGCCACAAGGGAAGCCCAAGAATACAGGAGTGGGTAGCCTATCTCTTCTCCAGCAGATCTTCCTGACCCAGGAATCAACCCGGGGTCTCCTGCATTGCAGGCGGATTCTTTACCAACTGAGCTATCAGGGAAGCCCTGTGCTGCTTTAAAGTAACAGCAAAAGTAGTTGTCACTAGCTTGTGCTCACCCACTTCCAAGCATCTTTTTCAGGGCTTTGCACATTAGCTCATTTAATCCTCACAACAGCCCTCCAAGGTGGGTCCCGGTGCTGTCTCCACTTGGCAGACAAGGAAGCAGGCCCAGAGAGGGTGGCGACCTGCCAAAGGTCACACAGCAGCAGTTAAGTGTGGAGCCAAGACCCGGCTCAGGCAGCCAGGCCCTGGAGTCTGTGCTCTTCAGAATGAATGGCTTCAAGGGAAGGGTCCTCTCCTTCCTCACTGTCACCATGCCGCTCAGGCCCCCCATCTCTCCCCTGGACCACTGCAGTCACATCCATAGTGCTCTGCCTGGTCCCAAGCTCTCCCCTGGGACCACCCTCCTGGAGAGCGTCTGTTTTTTTCTTCTTCTTTTTGCCTTGCCGCGCAGCTTGCAAGATCTTAGGGACTGGAATCCAGGATGTGGCTGTGAAAGCTGAGAATGTTAACCACTAGGCCATCAGGGAACTCAAGAGTGCTTCTTTTCAAATTGAAAATCTGACTAGGTCACCACTGCCCTTCCACCTGTAATAGCTCCTATCTCCCGTTGCGTGTGTTTTGGATGGCTCCTCCGAGCTCGCCTTAGTGATACCTGACGCCCTTGCCTATTCTCCTGTGTCGTCACCCATCTCTGCCTTCTCCCCTCCAAACACACACACTCAAAGTGCTCCCCCCACACTAGTGCCTGAACGTACCGAGCTGTCACCCTGCCCCGCTCATCCCTTGCTCCTCCTGGCAGAGCCCTACTCACCTTCCCAGCTGAGGGCTCTGCTGACTCTCCAGGCCAATTCCATCATTCCTCACTCCGCACACCTTCAGCATCTTAGCTGCCTGCGGATCCGTCCCCCTCAGAGGCTAACCGTGACCTCTCTGTGTCCCACCCGGCCCATGGGAAGCCTTTAAAGGACCAAGTAAAGGAATGAATGCTTCTTGGGGAAGATAAGTTCCCAAGTCTAATGACAATGATTTATTATTTTTTAATTATTATAAATTAAATAAGACTGCAAGGAGATCCAACCAGTCCATCCTAAAGGAAATCAGCCCTGAATAGTCACTGGAAGGACAGATGCTGAAGCTGAAACTCCATTACTTTGGCCACCTGATGTGAAGAACTGACTCATTGAAAAGACCCTGATGCTGGGAAAGATTGAAGGCAGGAGGAGGAGGGGACGACAGAGGATGGGATGGTGGGATGACATCACTGACTTGACGGACACGAGTTTGAGCAAGCCTCAGGGGTTGGTGATGGACCGGGTAGGCTGACATGCTGCAGTCCATGGGGTCACAAAGAGTCGGACACAACTGAGTGACTGAACTGAACTGAATTATTATAAAATTATTGAGTAATGATGATTTGTTATTTTTAACGTTTATTTATTTGGCAGCGTCAGGACTTTATTGCAGCACAGGGGATTGTCATTGCAGGATTCGAGTTCTTTCATTGTGGCGCTTGGACTGTATAATTGCGGCATCAGCTTAGTTGCTCCATGCCACGTGGAATCTTAGTTCCCCAACCAGGGATCGAACCCATGACTCCTGCGTTGCAAGGCAGATTCTTAACCACTGGACCACCAGGAAAGTTCCTGGCTTATTATTAATAGCCCTTGCTGACATGTATCACCAAGCACTCCTGTGCCCGGCTTCACGCACAGGACCTGCATTCGTCCTCAAGGCAACCCATGCAGTGTCTGCTACTGTAGAGGAGCCCTTTAGAGGAGAGACGGCAGAGGCTTAGTGAGGGTGAGCTGCTTGCTCAGGGACACACAGCTGGAAAGAAGCAGGACAGGTATTCAAAGCCAGGTTTATCTGAGTCTGGAAGCTAAGCTGCAGACTTCTGCTGCCTGCAACCTAGCTGCCCAGAATACCAAGGCGGAGGGCCAGCGAATGCTTAGGCAGCACTGAGAGAGATGTGCCTGTCCCCCGCTGCCTAAAGAGCTGCTTGCATTTCCTTATGTAATCAGCCGCGAAGCCCTAAGTGAGCAGACTCAGGTCCCTCGTCCCTGACTGTCACACGGGCAATTGAGGCCCTCGGAGCATGAACTGTATGATGAGACAGCACGGCTCCAGAACCACGTGGCTCTTCAAAGCTCAGCCCAGCAAAGATGCCTCCTTTTGGAATGAGAGGGGCCTCGGTGGTGGGGTTAGCGGCCCCTTCTGCATTATCCAAAACAGGCTCCAGTGGGCCAGGCTCCCCAAAGACACCCCCAGCCTCAGAGCAGCCTGGCCCTGTCCTGCTGTCCCCTTTGGGCTGCAGGGAACCGCTCTGTGCCTCCAACAGGCTGTGGCCTTGTCTACAGGCAGAAGGGCTGAGCCAACCCCTCAAAGCACCCCCTCAGCACCAGGATTCCATGCACCTAGGAAAGATGTATTAGTCAGCCATGACCATGATAACGCCACATAACAGACTGCCCCCATTTATTTATTTATTTATTTATTACACATTTATTTCTTGCAAGACTTCTGCTGTCTGGGGTTTGGATGTTCAGGACTGGGATTGGCTGGCAGGACTCCAAGCTGATGTTTACTCCTTTTGTCCATGTTTCTTGCGTCTTTGGACTGTGTGCAACTTGAGGCTTATTATTCTGATGAAAAGGCCCAACTGTGCAAGCGCATTTCAAGCCTCTTTGTGTGTGTCATTTGCTAAAATCTCATTGGCCTAGACAAATCCCATGGCAAAGCCCCGAATTAGGACTTGGGGAAGTAAATCCACTCCCCACAGGGTGGGACAGGGGCATGGTTGTGTCATATTATTGCAAAGCCCAGAATAATAGAAACAATAATTCTGTCTACCATGCAGGGAGAGAGTGGTCCAGAGTCCGAAGTGGAAAGGGCCCGAGAGGTCACAGATACAGAAGCTGAGGCCCCAGGAGGGGAGGGGAGGGGCCCATGTCACACAGCAGACGCTAGGCAGAGCTGGGCACCCAGGGCTCTGATTTGGCTCTGCCTCTCAGGAAAAACTCAGGGGAGGAGGGGAGGGGGCCAACAGAGAAGCAAATGGACTCAGCATTGAAGAGGATATCCTCTGTGCTTGTACAGCCTCTTCTGGAATCTAGGGCTGTAGGGACGTCAGAAATGTCTAGGTGGGTATGCCCATGTGATGCCAGGAGCCAGGAGGGTGAAGACCTTGAAGATGTGACGTTGAAACCACTGTTCCCATCCGGCACTCAGAGCAGACATCATTCACTGATTGTCGCTCTCTTTTTCCCTGAGTGAGGGCTCAGATTCCGAACCACTCTCAGCTCAGGTTCTATTATAGCAGCCCAGACAGGCTTCCTGGAAGAGGTGGGATTTCAGCATCTTTTAAATTGGTGGGTGAATCACAGTGAGTGGATGTGGGGAAAGCATGATCTGGACGTGGAGTTTGGGGGGATGTCTGGGGAGCGTCCTGTGCTCGGTTCTGCACATGGGCTGGGGGACCAGCCTCTCTGCTGTCTCAGCACTCTCATAACAGGTGCTGGGCAAGGACAGAGGAGGGGATGGATTAAAGCAGGGTGAAATGGGGATGGGAGAAGGAGGAAGGGAAAGGCGACTGTGAGCAGAAATGGGGGGTGAGCTGGGGAAGGGGTCTGCCGGGGGTCTCTGCCCCTTCACCTCAGGATGTCAGGAGTTGAGCCCGGGGCAGGGAGCCCAGGCCAACCTGCCAGGTTGTTGAGATAACAGAAGCTCAGGAAATTAATCATAATGCTTGCTTCTCATGCTGTGTATCAGCCCCTTGCGGCAGCAGCTTTATCCATCTCCCCTGCTTTTGCCCCGCTGTCTTGAGGGTATATGGCAGGGAGGGGATAGGGAGACAGGGCCAGGCACCACCTCCTGATGTCTCTCCCCGCTGCTCAAGAACCCTAGCGGCTCCCCATCATCCATGGCATGGTGGACAGACTTTCAAAGGCGTAGGAGCCACTATTTCCTAGGTGGAAACTCGTGACTACCAAAGCTGATGGCGATGGCTGTGAATCCTCCCTGCGCTGGGCCTGGATGCTTCCATGGAGCCTCAGAGCTCCACAGAATACAGTTTGAAAATCCCTAGGATGAAATCCACAGATGCCTCTGCCTGGCATTCGAAACCCTGTGCTCCCTGATGCCCACCCAGTCTCAGCTGTCCCTGGGACATGGCATTCAACCCAAAGCGGCCTTTAACCCCCCTGGCCCCTTTGCCATGCTCTTCTCTCCACCTGAAAGGTCCCCAACACATCCAGGCAGCTGTTGAATTCCCACTTATTCTTCAAGACCCTATGGTCCCATCCCTCCTCCTCCTCCTCCTTCCTGCGTTGCTTGTGTAGGCATCTGACCCTTCTTTCCATGCCCAGGGAGCTCTTCTCTTCTGGGAAGCCTTACAGCACTTCCTACCTTGTAGCATGGTTATTTATGTACTTGTCTGGCCTCGCTGTTAGCCAGAAAATTCCTTAAGGGCAGAAACCATCTTCTTTATCTCTGTCTCCCTGGGCAGTTCCCAGCAGGGTCTTGCACGGAGAAAGGGCTGAATAAATATTTATTTGTTGACTGTCTTTATTGAGGGTTGGTTACAATATGGTACTAGGCAGTCAGGCTGCAGAGTGAAGGGCCCGCTGCCTGCCCTCAGCAAGGCTTCAGTCTAAGAGAAAGCAGAGGACTCGCCTGGTGGTCCAGGAGTTAGCACTGTGGAGCAACTGAGCCCCGCGCCACAACTACTGAAGCACGCGTGCCTAGAACCCATGCTGCTCAACAAGAGAAACCACCTCAGGGAGAATCCTATGCACCGCAGCTGGAGAGCAGCCCCTGCTCACCGCAACTAGAGGAAGCCCACACACAGCAACCAAGACCCAGTGCAGCCTAAATAAGTTATTTAGGAAAAAACAAGAGAAAGCAAAATCTGTAAACGAACAGTACAGAGGGGAAGAAAGGTCCAGCACGATGTAGGCAGGCGGGTTTACCACTGAGCCATCAGGGAAGCCTATTATACTGTGACAGTCTTGAGCAAACCAAGACAGACTGGTGCCCCTGGGCATTCTGCAGAAGGTAAATGGGAGCCCAGGTCTCTCCTTGCAGGTGGTGGTTCCCTGGTCCTTGAGTTTCTTCCAACACACACACACACACCCTTTCCTCCTTCCCAACTGCCTAAGTGCAAGGGAAAAGGCTTCCATCTCAGGACTGCTGTCAAGACATTAGGGATGGTTCTGTGGACCAGCAACAAAATCTTACCTTCATAATCGTGCCTGAAGCTCCAATACTTTGGCCACCTGATGAGAAGAGCCAACTTATTAGAAAAGACCCTGATGCTGGGAAAGATTGAAGGCAGGAGGAGAAGGGGGAGACAGAGGATGAGATGGGTGGATGGCATCACTGACTCAGTTGACATGGGTTTGAGCAAGCTGGAAGAGAGTGAAGGATAGGGAAGCCTGGCGTGCTGTGGTTCATGAGGCCGCAAAGAGTCGGACACGACTTAGCAACTGAGCAACAGCAACAGTCGTGCCCACCTGCAGTGCCAGTCTGGGAACACAGTTTATTCGATCGCCTAGTCTCCAGCCTCCAGGCTCCAATGCTCCTTCTCATTGAGGTCAGGGAACTCAGAGGGGCCGGTGGGGCCTCACCCCGGCTGTGTGTCCCTGGGCAAGCCCCTCAGCCTCTCGGAGCTTTGGGTTCCTTCATAGGCAAAAGCACGGATGCTAGTCCCCAGGGTTATCAGTGAGGAATCTGGGACCCAGTCCAAGTGGCTGCTCTCCATAAGCAGCCTCTAAATATGAACCCCAGGCCCACCCTCCACCACCCTCCACCACCCTCCACCACCCTCCACCACCCTCCACCTCCAGAGTGTGTGTGTGGGGCTGCTGTTGGCTACAGCCCTGACCCCCGACCTGATGGAATGAGCTAGAACAGTGATGTGGTTCTCCAGCTTCCCCTAGAGCCTTTCCCGCGGGAGCAGCAGGGGGAGGAGAGTGTGTCTGTGACGAGGGAGGCCCAGCTCCAAACCCACCCCCACTCACCGCAGGCGCACTCAGGAACACTCTCCCTCTCTCTCTCACACACACACACTTTCTTTTTCTGTTGTTTGCGGCTAATTGTTTATTAGGAGATGCAGGCGGCTGCGCCAGTGGGAAGGCTCAGCTTGCTCCGCTATAATTAGGATAATGCACATTAGTCATTTAGTGAAACTCGGAGAGCAGCCCCCTCCCCCGGGCTCCCCTCCCCCACCGCTCCTGCTGCAGCCCCTGGCTGGGTTGTACCGGTTTGCCCAGGTTCCTGGGTTGTGGGGGGCAGGCCTGGGCCCCCAGCCCCCAGCCTCCGTCCACCCCTTATCCCCTGCCCTCTGCTCACCTCCTCCTCCACCCACTGGCCACCCACTCAGATGGAGTTACCTCCTCTCTGTCCCCCACCACTCTCCCCGCACCGCTGTTCCCTCCCACCTCCTGCCATCCTTGCCTTATTTCTGCTCTTTCTCTCTCCCTCCCCGAGCCCTCCCTAGCAGCCTGACCAGTGGTCTGGTTAGGTCGGTCAGTGAGCAGGTCAAGGCCGGGTTTCCATGCCCTTGGGGTGGGGCCGGTCCTCCTGAGTGGGGTGACCCCCCTCAGGCTTGCTCCCTTCGAGGGTACCCCGCCCCCGCCCCGCGGCTGTCCACCCCTCTTCCCTGCCCGAGGCCCCTGATGCTTGCTCGCTCAAGGACTGGACTGGCAAAGGCAGCCCTTTGTCTTGAAAGGGCCCTTCCCGCATCAGTGAGGCTCTGTCCCTCACTCAGTCAGGGAGGGGCTTTCTGAAGTGGGGACAACCAAGCTGCAGGAGAGGTGAGTGTGTCTGGGGTGAAGGCGGGGCTGAGTCCCCATACAGCCTTTTGCGGCACTGAAAAGGCGTCACATCCGGCCCACTAGGTGGGGCAGACTGAAGTCTGGGGCCCGAGGTTGTGCCCCGGCCTTGCGGGTGGTCACTGGGGCCAGCGGTGAGGATGGGGTCCCTCCAGATTTTCAGAAGTAAATGAAAGAGCTGTTCCAGGTGGGGAGGGGGGCGGTGAGCGATGCTTGCCTGAAAATACAGGCCTCCTTGTCTTCAGGAGCCTGTTTTGAGCCTCTGGTTCTGATCGTGAGGTCACAGACGCTGACAAAGAGACAGACACGTGCTCACAACTCACAAGGGTAGGCTCACGGAGCAGGCACTAGGGAGGTGGCCACCCGCAGCCCAGGTTCACTGTCTGAGTGGTCCATTTCTCAAGGTGCTCACCCCCCAGCAAGTCCACAGCCTCACCTCCCGGGCTACCCTTTCTCACCCTCCCTCTATGTTGTGGGTCCCAAGGCTCTGCACCTCGGTGTCATGTATGAAAGTGAAAAAGTCACTCAGTCGTGTCCAACTCTTTGCAACCCCATGGACTATGCAGTCCATGAAATTCTCCAGAACATTGGAGTGGGTAACCATTCCCTTCTCCAGGGGATCCTCCCGACCCAGGGATCGATCAAACCGGGGTCTCCTGCACTGCAGGCAGATTCTTTACCAACTGGGCTATCAGGGAAGCAGCTTACAGGATTCCGTGAGAGCAGAAGCTGGAGGGGAAGGAATGATCTCAGCCCAACCAGTCTCTCGGGACCAGGAGACATGTCCTCAATCTCCCATTGGGATTGCTTCTGTCTAGCATCAAGGCTCTGGGGCCGGTAAGAAGATGCTTCTGGGAGAAGCAGTGCAATAAGAACCCTGTTCCCCTGGGCCTGTGGCCTACTTTGCTGTGTACCCAGCAGGTCTTCCTTCCATCCTGGAGCCTCAGGTGCCCTCCCCCAGCCCCAGGAGCAGGACTAGACAGTCATTTCCAGCACACAGGGGCTGTCCCAGGAGCACCTCCTTGGGGGCCCGTGGCTGCTGATCTTCCAGTGCCCTGGTCCTCTTTTGACCCTCAGGAAGCATCCCTACCTCCCACCTTAGCTGAGTTTGGTTCCTTCTTTCATCCACCAGCATCTGTTCCTTCCCTCCTCTCTTTTTCACCTGTGTCTTTCTGATTTCCTGCAGTATCTGGTCCAGTGGAATGATGGATTTTAGGCTCTGAAAGCAAAAGGTCAGGAGAGGCGAGATGGCCAGGTCAGGAGAGACAGCCCAGGATAGGGCCACCACAGTCATTGTTTCATTCATTCATGGCTCTGTGCAGGGTGCCAGGGAGAAAGAAAGCAACAAGGCACCCACCCTTAGTGGCATGCCAGTCAGCCACCTGTCAAAGCATGAGACGATTAGGGTAGGGGTTCATGCATGGGAAAGGGGAGCCCGTCACTGAGTTTCCAAGATCTCCGGGCCTGGACTCAGGAGGCTGTGTGGGGATCCATTTAATGATGAAGATAGTAACACCCAAACAATAGCTAACATTTCAAGAGGGCTAACTGGGTGTTAGGCTTCCCAAGTGGTGCAGCAGTAAAGAGTCCACCTGCAATCCCGAAGATGTGGATTCGATCCCTGGGTTGGGAAGGTCCCCGAAGAAGGAAATGGCAACCCTCTCCGGTATTTCTTGCCTGGGAAATCCCATGGACAGAGGAGCTGGCAGGCTACAGTCCACAGGGTCGCGAAAGAGTCAGACACGACTTAGCAACTAAACAACAACAGCTGGGTGTCAGGCACTGTTGAAATGCTTTGCTTCTTATAACACTAGCATTTAATTATCAAAGTAACCCTCTCAGAGAGGCATCTCTGACTTTCCTGGTGGTCCAGGGGTTAAGAATCCACCTGCCTATGCAGGGGACCCAGGTTCAATCCCTGGTCCGGGAAGATTACACATGCCACGGGGTAACTAGGCCCACGGGTGACAACCACGAAGCGCAAGCACCCTTGAGCCCAAACTCTGGGACGAGAGAAGCCAGCTCAACAAGAAGCCCAAGACTGCAGCTAGAGAGTAGCCGCCACTCTGCAAGTAGAGGAAGCCCGTGCGTAGCAGCAAAGACCAGCACAGCTAGAAATTAGTAAATATTTTTAACAGTTAAATTAAAAAAGAGACTGCTGTCACCTCATTTTGCAATTTTTCAATGTGAAAGTGAAAATGAAAGTAAAAGTCACTCAGTCGTGTCCACCTCTTTGCAAACCTGGAGTGGGTAGCCTTTCCCTTCTCTTCTCCAGGGGATCTTCCCAACCCAGGGATCAAACCCAGGTCTCCTGCACTGCAGGCGGATTCTTTACTAGCTGAGCCACCGGGGAAGCCATGAAATCCAATAGAAGGATGTTAGGCCTCTTGGCTAAGGTCACACAACTTATAAATGACAGAGCCTGTCTGACCCTCAGTTGCTTTATCTGTAAAATATGGGGGAAGGGGCCCTGCCATCCTTCAGTTAAGACTCCCGGGAGTTCCCAGGCAGATGGCCGGAAAGGACCTGGCCAATCACCCAGTGCTGCTGGGACTAAGCAGGCCAACGGGATTTAGGGCAACGTGGGGGAAGGGGGCCCCTCCTACTTGCCCCTCCTCCTTGCCCCTCCTCCAGCTCACTATTCCAGTGCTCCTGCCCCATGGGGGGTGGGACAGTATTGGGAAGCTGCTGCCCCAGGATTTGTAGCCTCCAAGGAGGCAGCAGGAGCCCCTGGGGGCTACAGGGGCCACTGGAAATTTCAGGGGCCCACCCTGACCCTGCCCCCACCCCTGCAGTGAGTTATTAACATATACTCACTGAATGGAAGTCCTCCCCACCAGCTCCTGCTGCTCCCAGCCCAGCCCAGGCTGCCAGCACACAGGGGCCCTCAGTGCTGAGGACACAAGGGCTAGAGGACAGGGAGCCTCAAGGTTGATGGGGGACACACAGCCCTGCCCCAAGGGCGCTGCTTTGGGAAGGGGTAGAGCTAAGTGGAGGAGGGAGGTGCCGGGGTGCTCGGAGTGGGGGTGGACATCTGTCTCTGGCCCCACACCTCACGGAGCCTCCCTCTCCTCTGCTGGACTCCTTCTCCAAGGGGTGGATTATCACCGTCCCACCTCGAGTGGGGTCTTGCCTATATGGACCAGCCTATAAAGCATCTTTGTCAATTTGAAAAGAGACAGACGCAGCCTCACACTAGGCACTGGGTTTGATGAGCAGGAGTGGGGCTGGGTTTCAGCATCTTTGTGCAAGACCCAGACTGCTCTAGATTACATAGAAGCCCTACCTTAGTGTAGAGGTGGGGGTGGGGGGCGTGTTTGGGTCCTGCTGGGCCCAGCTGTCACCTCCCTTTTATCCGGCCATCCCTGCCTGGATGAGAACCCGCCAGGATTCCCTGCACACATGGCTCCTGCCCAGCCCGAGGTCACCCAGGTGGCAGGCAGGGCAGGGACTAGCCTCTTCTCCCAGATGAGGACACTGAGGCCCAGAGGGAGGAGGAAGCTGCTAAGGTCAGGTTCCTGGGCTGGGTTCCAGGGACCCCAACAGCGAGCCCTCGTTCCAGCCTCGATGCCACTTTCCAGGTCCTCGGGACATTCTGCTCCATGTGCCTGTCACCTCAGCACTTGTCCTGTTCAACTTAACGGATGTTGGCAGGGAACCTGCCAGGAGCTAAACAAAGCAGGTCAGCGCTTCCCTCCTCTCAGAACCAAAGAACCAGTAAATGATGAATGAATGAATGAAGAAGCACTGAGCGCTGACTCTGTTCCAGAAACTATGCCAAGTAATCTGCTTATTTAGTCATGACACCTCTATGAAATAGAGCCTATTACACTCATTTTGGGCTTCCCTGATAGCTCAGCTGGTAAAGTATCCACCTGCAATGCAGGAGACCCCAGTTCGATTCCTGGGTTGGGAAGATCCCCTGGAAAAGGGAACGGCTACCCACTCCAGTATTCTTGGGCTTCCCTGGTGGCTCAGACTGTAAAGAATTCGCCTGTAATGCAGGAAACCTGGGTTGGATCCCTGGGTTGGGAAGATCCCATGGAGGAGGGCATGGCGACTCATTCCAGGATCCTTGCCTGGACAATTCCCGTGGACAGAGAAGCCTGGAGGGCTATAGTCCATGGGGTCGAAAAGAGTCGGAGACGACTAAGCACAGCACAGCACATCCTCCTTTTACAGATGTGGCAATAGAGGCTCAGAGAGGTTATATAACGGACTCAAGTTTACACAGCCAAGAAGTGTCAGGTCTGGGATTTGTCTGTGAGTTTGTGTGGCTCCCAAACCACACAGATTCTTCTCCCTTTTATTTTTTAATTTCCTTATTTTTTTTTTAATTCTTGGAACAGCTTCAAACACTTTCCTTCATTTTTAATGACATTTATTGTTTTCTTTCTAATTTTACAAGCAATCCATGTTCTTTGCAGACAACTAGAAATACATAAAAGCATAAAGTAAAAAATAACCATCGTGCATAATCCTCGCCCCCAGAGATAACCACCATTAGCATTTTGATGTATTTCCTCCCAGTGTCTACATATTTTTATAAAAAATTGATATGCTGCCATATTGCCAGTTTTGCATCCTCCTTTGTTTAGTTCAAACTATTTGGGGAGCCTTTTCCCACCTGAGCAAATATTTTTTGAAAACCTCCATGCTCAGGTGTTTGCTTTTATTGAACGATACCCTGCTTTTAGACATTTAGCTTGTCTCTAATTTTTTGCTAATAAGCATAGCATTGTGGTGAATATCTTTCAGCATAAATCTTTGAACCAGTTTCTGCTTAATAGATTCCCAAAGGCAGAGTTACTGGGGCAAGGAGCATGAATGATTTCAAAGCCTTTAAAACATATTTTGAAATTGCGTTATAGAAAGTTTGCCCAGTTAACCCCCCAGTAGTGGGTCATGTGAACATCTTATATCTTAAAGCCCTTACTGACACTACATATCACTAATTTAAAAAACAAAGTCTTTCTCAAGATGTAGGTTTTTCCTACTCCAACACTCACTTTGGAGTAACTAGTACGTGTGTGTGTGTGTGTTAGTCGCTCAGCCATGTCCAACTCTTGGCAGCCCCATGGACTATAGCCCACCAGGCTCCTCTGTCCATGGAATTCTCCAGGCAAGAACACTGGGGTGGGTAGCCTATCTCTTCACCAGAGGATCTTCCTGACCCAGGGATCGAACCTGCGTCTCCTGCATTGCAGGCAGATTCTTCCCTGCCTGAGCCACCAGGGAAGCCCAGTAACTAGTACTGCTGCTGCTGCTACTGCTGCTAAGTTGCTTCAGTCGTGTCCGACTCTGTGCGACCCCGTGGACTGCAGCCTACCAGGCTCCTCCATCCATGGGATTTTCCAGGCAAGAGTACTGGAGTGGGTTGCCATTGCTTTCTCCTAGTAACTAGTACATTTGTTGCTAAATCATCATTTTGCTGATGGGGAAATAGGGCCTCAGAATGCAGAAATGACGCGCTTGCACTGGATCAGATCCACCCATCAGCCAGGCATCCCTCCTCTCTCTTCTAGTTCTTCAGGGTCTCAGTGGAGTTTCCTCCACTGCCAACTCGTGGGCCAGGGGAGTGTACTCTGCAGGTCATACCCCTCCTGTGGGCCTGGAGGTCAGGGTTAGGAGGGGTCACTGGATATAGCCCATCCATGGGCTCTTGATTCTGGACCACACGGCCTCCAGTATTGTCAAACCCTGGTTCATGTGCCCAATACCCAGTAAGGCCAAACAAACTAAAATGTTGGCATTTGGGGCAGAGAAAGTTTCATTGCAAGGGCCAAGCAAGAAGGATAGGTGGCTTGTGCTCAGTAGACCCAAATTCCTGAATGGCTTTCAGGCGAGGGTTTTTAAAGATGATTTAAGGGAGAGGTTTGGAGGATGGGTGATCAGCTCACGCACGGACCTTCTTCTGATTGGTTGGTGGTGAGGTAATAGGGTGATGTTTTGGGAATCTCAACCTTCTAGTCCCAGCCACTGTGGGGTTTGCGTGCTTGTAGTCAGCATATAGTCACCATCGTCCACCTGGGTCAGGAGGGGAGTCTTAGTTTCTGCAGAACAATTCAACAACATGCATCAGACTGTTATTTTCATCCTTGCAGGAGGACCCAGGAGCTCTGTGACTCTATTCTCCGAATCATTAACTGCTTGTGCCTGCTCTTTAGAACTCAGGGAAGATTTCCCCGAGTTCCAACTGGGAGACTGAAGCCTTTTTCCTACAGACAAGAAACGAGGGGGCAGGGAGAGGCTTTTGTACCCAGAAGGGTGCTGCAGGGTCCTGCTCAGTTTCACCAGCATCCTCACCACCTGCGTCAACCCCGCCTCTTGCTTCCTCTCTTCTGTCATTCATCCGCCTGTAGGTTTGGCACCAGTGTGTGCCTGGCACTGTTCTAGGCTCTGGATGCTTCATCCTGCACCGTCAGCACTGCCACATGATGGCATGCCGGTCGCAACCCTTCAGCATCTCCCAGTCCCTCCTGCTTAGTGCCCTGTGGTCCAAATGATAATGGCAATGCCTGGGAGGCTTAGCAAGCACACAAGGGACCCGGTCTCTCCCCTGAACACTATGACTGTGTCACCCTGGGTCCAGCCCTTCTAGAATCTGTTTGCTGTGGCTGTTTTATTTGCTGTGGCTGAGTCTTACATTCAGGCAAGTTCAAGAGTAAGTGTTGAAGGATCCCTAAGCACCAGACATTGGGTGTGGTGCTTACATACACACACACACACACACACACACAAAACATACGTGAGTAGGCCCTCTCCCAGCACAAACCTGCATCCTCTGGCCTTGCTGACCTGCCCTGCTGTGACCCCACAGCCTCAAATTTATAAAGCTAATAACAATCTTTTTTTTTTTCTGATTTGCAAGTGATTAGTTTTAATTTGGGAACAATTAGAGATAGAAGCAGGAGGCATCTGATCTTGATTAGAGACAGGGAGATGGCCAGAGGTGCCCCCGCCCCTGGCCCTAGCCTCCATGCAGATTCATTTATAGATTTGGAAGGAGGTGGCCTTTGTGTCTGGGGAGAAGGCATGACGCATATCTGGGGGTAGCAAAGGCCCCTACTGCCCTCCTAGACACCTAGGGCCAGGCTAAGGTGAGAAGGGAGGGCCTATGTCCCAGCCGATGGCCCTAAGCAGGTGCCCCAAGCCTTAGAAAAGGATAGAATTGACATTCGTTAAGCACATACACACACCTACGTGTGTACCAAGCCATGCGCTATGTGAAACTGCTTAAGTCCAGTGTCTGCCCAGATCCCAAGCCAGCTGGAAAGGCGAAAGCATAAATAAGTACCTGCCCGCTGGTCCTGGAGGTGACTTGAGAGACGAAGAGCCACATGGACCAGCATCCTGCCCACTCCACCCCCCAGGGAGCATTCACAGAGGTGACCAATGAAACACAACATCGATTTTGCATTTCACGGTCATACCAGGGCCAAGCTCCAGATCAGCCGGAGCTGGAGCTGCACAGAACAATTAACCACCCAGGTGGTGGCAGCGGAGATATCAGGAAGGCTTCAGGGAGGAGGTGATGCCTGAGCCAGGCATGGCAGAATGCGGGGTCCTCACTCCCCCACCCCCACACCCTGTGCAAATCTCCTCTTCGGTGCTGGTGGGGTCCAGTGTCGTTCTCGCTCCAGTGATGCCTCAGTCTCTTTCTGGAACAAGAGGGGAAGGATGAAGCCTGCTGCCTCCCAGCTGGGCATTGTCCTGAAGCGGCCTCAAGGATGGTGCTCCCAAGGGTCCCCAAGCCTGGGCAGGTTCAGAGCCCAGGGGAGGGGGCGGGAGATTGATGGAGGTCAGGGGATGGGAGTTCAGACCTCTTACATTCACAGACACCCCATCCTTAGTTACTGTCTGAGCCACCAGGGAAGCCCCATCCTTAGTCCCCAAATGGTAAAGATCTGGATGTACCCTCCCGGGGCTGCGGGAGGAAGGAGTGAGCTCAGCTCAGCTGGGAAGGGTCCCAGGCCAGGCACAGTCATGGGAGGGGGCTGGGAATGTACCATCATTATCACCGAAGGAAAAAGCTGCATGATTCCAGGGATTTCCCTGGTGGTCCAGTGGTTAAGACTCCACAGTTCCAACACAAGGGCTGCAGGTTCGATCCCTGATAGGGGAACACACACCAAGCATCCAAGAAGAAAAATTGCATGGTTCCAGCCTGTCTTCCTCCTCCACCCCCCTTACAGTGTCTCCACATCTCACTGGGGAAACTGAGACTGTGAGGGGTGGAAATAGCCCATCCCTCTTATCATTAACCTGCTTGGGCTGCCAGAACAGGGTGGCAAAGCTCAGGAACTTACGTCCTTGCAGTTCGGGAGGCTGGAAGTCTGAGCTTAAGGTGATGGCAGGGTGGGTTCCTTCTGAGGCCTCATGCTGTGCCCCGTAGACGTCCGCCTTCTCTGTGGGTCTTCGTCTCGTGTGTGTCTGTGTCTTAATCTCCTCCTTTAAGGCCACCGGTTCTACTGGATTAGGGCCCACCCATATGACCTCATTTTAATTTAATCACCTCTTTCAAAGATCGCTATCTCCGAACACTGTCACATTGCGAGGTGCTGGGGGTTGGGACTTGGACGTATGAATCTGGGAGGGGGCACAACTCAGCCCGTAATGCTGATGGTGAGATATGATGAGACGGGGAGAACCGCCTTCCTAGGGAAACAGCAATGGGGTCAGGAGCAGATTCCGCAGGCCCAAGGCTGTGTGGATGGTGGGGTGGGCAGGGGAGAATCCAAGTGATGCTGCTCGGGGAGGGGAGGCCACTGACAGGAAGACAATACCGTCTGGTCCACAGGGTGAGCCGAATCAGAAGTCAGCAGGCGGAGTTTGGAGTCTGGCAAGTCGAGTGGAACCAATGAGAGCCGGGGCAGCAGGGGTTCAGAACCACCTGTCAAGGGGTGCCTGCTGTGGGGCTTGACAGACAGGTGTGTTCCCAGCTCTATGTGAGCACGAGTGTGTGTGTGTGTGTGTGTGTGTGTGTGTGTGTGTGTGTGTGTGCTTCCCACTAGACTGGAGGGAGCTGAGCTGTTTCCAAGGCAGGGTGAATCCAGGCCAGCACATCCACCCCTGCAGGACCCCTTCCCGCCTCATGACTAGCTCGAGATGGAGGCCAGCGTGCACGTCAGCACACGCGCATGTGCACGCACATTCACACACCTCGTCCCTGAAAACTTGATCTGCTGGCAGCTCCACCGGTCTCCCCTCCCTCCCCGCAGCCTCACCGGACTGCTTCAGGGCCTTCCCCACCTCCCTGGGGAAACTGAGGCCCAGAGAGATCAAGCCACCTCCTTTAGGCTCCAGAGTCAGTGAGCGGAGAGCAGAGATTAGCGCAGGGGTCTCGGGGACACCCCCATCCCCGCTCAGCCCACAGAAAGTCCTCAGGGCCCCAGAGGATAGAATGATTCATGGTGGTGATGGGGGGCAGTGTTTGCGTGTCATGATGCCATCAGCACAAACACGGTGGTACCCTAACACTACCTTTCCCTTTTCTAAATGCTAGTTGGTTTCTTAGGGTAAGTTGCTTCCTGTTTCAGAAGCACAGTCTCCTTATCTGCAAGGTTGCTGGGAAGGGTCAGGAGTCCCAAGCCTAGGGCCAGCAGCCCTCTGCCCACTGGCCATCAGGTCTTCCCTGGAAGCCCCATTGAGGGTGCTCTCATTAGCCCATGGTTTCCCAGTTGGTGCTGAGAGGTTCATTCAGAGAACTGCATTCGTCCAACTAAAATCTGTTAAGGGTGGAGGAGGGCAGGCAAGCATGTTTTTCCAATCCCTTCCTCCATGCCCCTCTGCGTCTGCTGCCCATCTGACGGTCTCCCCCGCCCCCAACTGTGCCTCCAGGGGGTCCAGATGGCCAGCCCTCAGGTTGGGACGGTGAGCGGGTCAAAGGGGACTAAGTGCCACTTAGCAGCCTTCGGGGTCTCCTGGGGATGATAAGCAAGGCAGGGACGGTGGTTCTGCCATCCATGTCCCCGCCCTGTCCACCCAGCCTAAGCATGGTCCTGACAGCCGCTGCCCTGCTCCACCCCCGCAGGATGGGCACGGTGGCCTCTCCCCATCTCAGCTCAGTACCCACAGGCCCTGGACATCCCATCACGTGTAGCAGTGCCCCACCCCTCCCCCTTGGTCTTTCAGCTCCCCTCAACATCTCCATGAGGGGCCTGATGTTACCACCTCGATTTTAGAGATGGAAACTGAGGCTCAAAGTAGGAAACAAGTTGCCGTTTGAGTGTGGCGAGGATAAGCCTTGAATTTGAGTCTCGAAGCTTCTGTTTGACTGCTTCCTGCTACTTCCAAAGCAGTTGGTTGGCTGTGTGCCCTGGCCCAGGTCACCATCTCAGATCCCACCTGTGTGCCTGGGACCAGCCCCTCCACACACACCTTCTCAGAGACTCCAGTGGTAACCATCAGGCAGGGATTCCAGGCGCCAGCCAGGAAGCCTCTGTCATCTCTCCAGACACCTTCCCATCCTCAGCTGGGACCCGGCCCCCACCTCCACTTAGTGTAAATCAATCGTGATTTGTTAAAGGCTTGCTGAGTGCAAGGCCTCACAGATTACTGTCCCACCAGACAGGATGAGAGGTCCCCACAGAGAAGGGCAGAACTCTGAAGAAATTCCCAGGAGTGGAGGTCATATCTTGGAGGGCTTCGTGGAGGAGGCGCCATTTGAGCAGGGCCTTGGAGGAAGGTTTGGATTTGGATGTGGGCAGATAGGAAAGGAGAAAATCCAATGCAGAGGGCACAGCATGAGCATAGGAGGTGCGATAAGGCAACATCATGCTAAGTCGCTTCAGTAGTGTCCAGCTCTGTGCAGCCCTACGGACTGTAGCCTGCCAGACTCCTCTGTCCAAGGGATTCTCCAGGCAAGACTACTGGAGTGGGTTGCCATGGCCTTCTCCAGAGAAGGCAGCATCAGCAAGCACTAAAGCCAGTAGTTGTTTCGTTATGCTAGCAGCAGGGGCTTGGGAAGAGGAATGCTGGGGAATGGGAAGCCTAGAGCCCCGCTAGAGGACCCTGAATGCCATGCTCAGGCGCAACGTGAGTTTGAATTTTATTCTGTAAGAAGAAAGAAGAGAGTCTTTAACAGTACACACGTGTGCATTGTGTTGCATGAATTATAGGGGAATTTCCTGATTCTCAAAAATGACAACACAACATCAAAAGTGAAGAACACAGTTCAGAGGTCCATCGGAAGAGCCAGAACTGATTCTCAAACCTCAAACCTCCCCATAGTGGCCCTTCTTGTCCCCTGGCAGTGTCCAACAGGTGCTGAGCTGGGAATGGGGAGCCAAGAGTTGGTGTCTGGGGGAAACAGATCCTTCTGGCTGTGATGCAGGGAGGGGATGAGAGAAGAGCCGGAGAGAGGACAGACCCAGTTAGATTCTGTTATGTTGTCATAACAACAAGAGGGAAGCCAAAGCTGGAGCAGGAACCTGGGGAGGGGGCCAGCAGTAGGATTTGAACCTGCGCCCACCTGGCTTTCAAACCCAGAAACAGAGCACCAAGAGGTGGATTTGCTAGAACCTGGCGCAATCCTGCGAGGATGCGGAGAGGGGCCAAGAGGAGGGAGAAGTCAAGCCCAAGAACCCGAGGCCCACGCTTGGGTTTGGGGAGTGGCGATCCACTTCCCTGTGTGAATCTGTGGGCTGGCAGGGCTTCCCAGGTGGGTCAGTGGTGAAGAATCCACCTGCAATGCAGGAGATGTGGGTTCGATCCCTGTGTCGGGAAGATCCCCTGGAGGAGGAAATGATAATCCACTCATGTATTCTTGCCTAGAAGAATCCCATGGACAGAGGAGCCTGGTGGACTATAGTACATGGGGTCACAACTTAGCAACTGAGCTTGCATGTAAGCATAAAGGGAGTGGGGAGGGCCGCGTGGAATCCCTGGGGACCCTGCGCCACCTGAGGCATCTGGAGCCATAAAGCCTTGGGTCTGAAAGCCAGGTGGCCCCAGGTTCGAATCCTACTGCTGGCCCCTTTCACTCAAGTGGACTTGAGTAAGTTAGTTAAGCTTCCAGCCCCTTCGTTTGTAAGAGCTAAGTACAGGCCCTCAAAAAAGAGAACTTGCTGCTAGAAAACTGGTTGAATCAATGGAGATCATAATAATACTTGCTTCAAAGGCTTAATTGGAGGATCAAATAAGTCATTGCCTGTCATAATACACAAATAATCATTTTATTTTAATAATTTTAAACCATTAAATATGTACTGTGTGTGCATGCTAAGTGATTTCAGTCGTGTCTTTTTGCAACCCTGTGGACTGTGGCCCACCTGGCTCCTCTGTCCATGGGGTTCTCCAGGCAAGAGTACTGGAGTGGGTTGCCATGCCCTCCTCCAGGGGATCTTCCTGACCCAGGGATCGAACCCACATTTCCTGAGGCTCCTACATTGCAAGCAGATTCTTTACCGCTGAGCCACTGGGAAAGCCGGTAATATGTACTGCACTGTACCATTAATAATGGTAAGAAGGAAAACTCACTGCCTCAGCACCACACTGTACTCTGGGCCCTCTACACACGTGACTCTGGTAAGTCCTCACAATAGCGCTTGGAGGCAGAAACAATTTTCATAGCCATTTTACAAATGAGGATGCGGGAGGAAAAAGCCTCTTTAAAGCTTCCCAGCGCTTTGTACAGGGATTAGTTTTACCCTTTCCTCAGGGATGAAGGAATCAGCAAAGAGGGCAATTAACACGCCAGTAAAGGCGGGGCCCGGCTTGGAGCCGCGAGGATGGAGAGCATGGTCTGGCGGGGAGGGGCCAGCCGCCTGTCAAGGTGAGAGGCCGGAGTGCCCTGGGGTCCGAGAGCCCCCTCTCCTGACCACCCTGGGGTCTTTCTTCTGTCTGTCCCCAGCCTCTGGCCGCTCCCACCCGGCCAGCCCCAGTCCGCCAGGGCCGCAGGCCAGCCCCGTGCTGCCGATCAGCTACCGCCTGTCGCACACGCGACTGGCCTTCTTCCTGCGCGAGGCACGACCCCAGCCGCCCACGGTGGCCAACGGCTCCCTGCAGCGCTCCGAGCCCTTCGTGGTGTTCCAGACCAAGGAGCTGCCCGTCCTCAACGTCTCCCTGGGGCCCTTCAGCACCAGCCAGGTGGTGGCCCGGGAGCTCCTGCAGCCGTCCAGCACTCTGGACATCCCCGAGCACCTGACGGTCAGCTGGAAGGTGCGCGCCTTCATCGTCCACTCCCGCGTGCCCGCCTCGCAGCCCGTGGCCCAGGTGCTGTTCTACGTGGCCGGCCGCGACTGGGATGACTTCGGCGTCACCGAGCGGCTGCCCTGCGTCCGCCTGCACGCCTTCCGCGACGCCCGGGAGGTCAAGAGCTCCTGCCGCCTCAGCGGGGGTCTGGCCACCTGCCTCGTGCGGGCCGAGCTGCCCCTGGCCTGGTTCGGGCCCCCGGCTCCGGCCGCGCCGCCCAGTGCCCGCCGCAAGTCTCCGGATGGGCTGGAACCCGAGGCGACCGGGGAGAGTCAGCAAGCCGAGCTCTACTACACACTTCATGCCCCCGATGCTTCGGGTGGGTGTGGGGGGACCCGACGGGGCGCCGGACCCGGAGCGGGGGCCCGGGCCGAAAGCCCCACCCAGCACCCGCTGCTGCGCATCGGAAGCATCAGCCTGTTCCGCCCGCCCCCCAGGAAGACCCTGCAGGAGCACAGGCTGGACAGCAACCTGATGATCCGCCTGCCAGACCGGCCCCTCAAGCCAGGGGAGGTGCTCAGCATTGTGCTCTACCTGGCCCCCAACTCCTCCTCTCCCTCCAGCCCCAGCCTGGAGCACTTCACTCTCAGGTAGGGGGCTATGGCTGGGAGGTGAGGGGCGGGGGCGGGGGGAGGCTGGCTGGCCTCCTCCCAAGGTCTGAGGTACACCTGAAAACCTTTAGGGGGCGCGCCCAGACCTGCTCCTCCAATATCCTAGTCTCAATTCTTCCTGTTACTACTTTAGCAACTTCAGAAAGACAACTCACTGATCTGAGCCTCAGTGTTCTCATCTGCCTAATGGCCACAAAACATCAGCTCTGACCTCCCTGTCTCACAGACATAGTGTCGTGGTTGGCCAGTTCAGTCATTCAGTCGTGTCTCTTTGTGACCCCATGCACTGCAGCATGCCAGGCTTCCCTGCCCATCACCAACTACCGGAGCTTACTCAAACTCATGTCCATTGAGTCGGTGATGCCATCCAACCATCTCATCCTCTATCGTCCCCTTCTCCTCCTGCCTTCAATCTTTCCCAGCATCAGGATCTTTTCCAATGAGTCAGTTCTTTACATCAGGTGACCAAAATATTGGAGCTTCAGCTTCAGTATCAGTCCTTTCAGTGAATATTCAGGATTGATTTCCTTTAGAATAATTGACTGGTTTGATCTTGCAGTCCAAGGGACTCTCAAGAGTCCTCCCCAACACCACAGTTCAAAAGCATCAATTCTTCAGCGCTCAGCTTTCTTTAGTGTCATGGTAGAGAGGGAATATCTATTTTCACAAGCGAGGACATCCAAAATGATAGAACTGGGGCTGGAAGGGCCCTTAGACAGTAGTGGGTGCAACTCCCCCATTTTACAAATAATGAGACTGAGGCCAAAGAAGGGAAACGGACATGAGAGAGCAGCCCCTTGACTGCAAGCCAAAATAGGAACAGGACAGTGTCCACGTGTCCGGACATTTGGTTAATCCTGGGGTTAGGAGAATACTTGGGGGGAGTCCCAGCTTCTTCTATACCCTGAGAATGATACAGTTCACAGATTCAGAATTGCCTTCAATCATATCACATCCCCACAAAATATAATGATGTCTCACAAGCAGAATCCATGGTTTGAGCCTTACGGAGTGATTCTGAGGATATAAGAAAAGCCCCACCAAAATGCTCCCCACCAACCCAAGCACACTATACATGGGGCCCAAAACAGCACCATTAACCTCCAGCTTCTTCGAGTATTGCCTTCTCTCCTGAGTGTACCACCCTGAAGTACGGATATTCCTGGAGAGCTGCTGCTTAGTTGCTTTAGCTGTGCCCGACACTGTGCCCGACACCGTGCGAACCTATGGACTGCAGCCTGCCAGGCTCCTCTGTCCATGCGATTCTCTAGGCAGGGGTACTGGAGTGGGTTGCCATGCCCAGGGTGATACCTAATTCAGTGATTAATACCTGAATGTGAATGTGAGTTAAATCAGTCCTCAGAGGTCTCAGGCTACTTTAATAGGAGTAGAGAGTGTAGAATTAGGGAGGTGATAATCACTCTGCTTTAGTTAGTGTTAATTAGAGCACCGCTGAAGACACTAGGTATATCTCAGAGTGTCCAGAGGAGGGTGACTAGGCTATGGGTGACTTGAAACTATGGCCAAAATTGACAGTTGGAGGCCCTGACGATTTCAGGCCTGAAGAAAAGAATACCTGCTCACCTCCCCAGGTGTCTATTCAGGTGGAGAACTGTTCTCTCTTGCCCCAACAGAGCCCATGACTGTTCTATTTCAGCTAATTATAGGGAAGAGGTTTCTCCTTTTAGGGGCTTTCTGAAAACGCAATGTGATGTGTGCCGAAGTAGTGAGTCCCCTGTCACTAAGGTATGCAAATAGAAGTATGGCAAGACCTGGTAGAGGTATAACAGAAGGGACTGCAGCTTCCACTGAGGGCCAGAGGTTGCAGCTATGTGATACCAGAGTCCCCAAATTAGTTTCAAGCTTTGAGTCGAGAACTCGGGGTAACTTACTCACCTGCTCCCCCTTCTCCCAGCCCCAGCCTAGGCGTGGCAGCCAGGGTGGGCAGCCTTGGGCTGACCCTCTCCCTCTTCTTCTTCCCGCTTTGTCCCAGGGTGAAGGCCAAGAAGGGTGTGACCCTTCTAGGAACCAAGTCGCGGAGTGGCCAATGGCACGTGACCTCGGAGCTGCTGACTGGGGCCAAGCATTCAACAGCCACCGTGGATGTGTCCTGGGCCCAGGGCACACCGCTGCCCCCCTGGTGAGCCAGGGTGGCTCCTCTATCCACCTCTTCGCAGGACACCACGGGGAGTGGGAGGGAAAGTCTTGATGGAGGAGGCCAAGCCGGCAGAAGGGCTGGGGCTTAGTTTCTGGGGACTCCCCAGGCTGGGGAAGGCTCAAAGAGCCCTGGGGCAGGCCGTTGAGGAGGGATAGAGTCCCCAGCAAGGGTTTCGGGGCCCCTGAGCTGCTCCCAGCCCTTCTTCCTGGGCTCTCGTCCCTTCCCCCACCATGCAGGGAGGGCCAGGGGCCCCTGGAGATTCTGCAGCTGGACTTTGAGATGGAGAATTTCACCAGCCAGTCAGTCAAGCGCAGGATCATGTGGCACATTGACTACCGGGGCCACGGAGCCCTGCCGGACCTGGAGCGGGCCGTGACCGAGCTGACGGTCATCCAGCGGGACGTGCAGGCCATCCTGCCCCTGGCCATGGTGAGTTGCCCTCGCATGAGGCAGGCAAGTTCTGTGCCTGGTGCTGGAGTGGGACAGTGGCTGCTGAGGGGCGCGGAGGTGAGAGATGTCACCATGGGGGGCTTCTTGGAGGAGGTGAGCATACGGTGGCGCCTTGAAGGACTCATGGAGGAAGAACTCACACGGCGAAGATGATGAGGGTGCTCTAGACAGGGGATCTTGTGCACAAATGTGCAGCGATGGGAAAGGGAATAATTTATTCAAAGAAGCAACGGGTTTTAGGGAGAGTGCACTGGAATGATTGTCTGGGACCAGCCCAGGGGCATCTGGAATGGCCAGGAGGAAGTGGAGCCAGCCTAGGGGAACGTGGAAGAGCCAGGCAAATGTGCTGGATATTATTCTCAGTCTGGATGAGCATCAAAGACATTGAAAAGACGGTGCGGAATTGGGGAAGCATTGCTTTCTGGCAGCAGAGTGGGGGAGACCCTGAAGGCACCCATGGGAGTCCACGTGAGCAGAGCATCAGAGAAGACACATGGGGCTGGGCAGATGCGTCTGTCTGTGCATGTGTACCAGTGTCCTTCCAAGGACACGCATCTGCGGGGTGGGGGCAGCCAGGAGCTGGGGGCCTTGGCTGGTGGTCCTGGGAGAGCAGGGGGCCTCAGGCAACTCACAGAGCCCACCCTCCTCTCCTCCCTGCAGGACACAGAGATCATCAACACAGCCATCCTGACGGGCCGGACAGTGGCCATCCCTGTCAAGGTCATCGCCATCGAGGTGACCGGCCTTGTCCTAGATGTCTCCGCCCTGGTGGAATGCGAATCTGACAATGAGGACATCATCAAGGTGGGCTTCCTGGAGGTGGGGGCCCTGGGAGAATGGCCTCAGACCTTCAAGGGGCATAGGACACCAGTCCAGACAGGAATTCACATCTCAGACAGGTTCCCTTGGTAGACAAGAGGAGGGAAGTGGTAGGGGATGGGGGAGGAAGAGCATCCCACGTCCAGCCTGAGCAAGGGGAGGCCCTAGAAGAGCCCTTCTGGCAGGCTGACGGGAGAAGGCAGCGTTGACAACTTGAATTCGATCCCCAAGTCACTATGGAGCCTGCTGTCTGGCAACCACTGGGTAAGAAAATGGGGGAGGGGTCCTGGGGGGACTCGGAGACAGGCCCTAAACCTGGGGGCTGGCAAACAGACGGAGATCCAGCCCAGGGTGGAAGCCTCCAGAAGAGCATGAGTTAGGGGACTTCCCTGGTGGTCCATTGGTTAAGAATCTGCTTTGCAACATAGGGGACATGGGTTTGATCCCTGGGTGGGGAACTAGGATCCCATATGCTGTGGGGCAACTATGCCCATGAATAGCAACTAGAGAAGCCTGCACACCGCAACTAAGACTCGATGGGGACAAATATATAAATATTAAAACATTTAATAATATTGTTAAATGTTCACTTTAAATATTTTAATTAAATTTTAATTAAATATTATTTTAATTTAAATATTAAATACTATATTTGATATTATTAAAATTATTTTAAATAAACATTACAAATATTTTTAAAATGAAGCAGCAGCAGCTCACGAGTTAGGCCAGGAGTGAAGGTTGTATGAAAGGCCCCACTCAGGGAACACCCACTGCAATCCCTCCAATTCCCGGAGACCTCTCTCTGAGCTCCTCCCCAGAGACCCCATCTGGGCCGAACGTCCTCCATGGATGGTGGTCATGGATGGCCAGTGAGGGCCATCTCACCCAGTTTGCCATCTCACCCCTGAAGACCTTCAGATTTCCCCTGGCTTTCGACAGTGCTCAGAGGAGAGATGTGGGGAGAAGGCAGTAGAGCAGGCAGTGATGAGAGAGGCATCCAGCTCCGGTACCTGGAAGTGGGCGAGCTGCTTGCTATGGCAGCCTCCAGCTGGTGTCAGAACCAAATGATCAGACAGCAGAAGCTGTCTCTGTTCCTGTAAATCCTTCAGTGGGGGCACCTGGGATATGCGTTTCCTTCTCCCTCCCTGGGAATGTGTGCTCTCTCTCCATGCTCTACACCAGATCCCTCCCGGAATGGGGGTGCCCGAGGCTCACCTCCTCCTTCCCCCGAACTCAGGAATAACGTCCCCAGAGTGAGCCAAAGCAGATGGCTGGGCACCACACCCCCACAGCCTCCTGAGGACCAGAAGCTTTGCCCAGGCCTGTGGGGCTCTCCACTGCTTGCAGGCTGGGATGGGGAGAAGTGGGCCTGCCCCCGAGAGCCCTCACCCAGCACCTTCCCTGCCACCCAGACTCCCCCAGCCCCACCCCAGAGTAGACCAGAAGACTCACCGTGGCTTAGACACCAAAGGGAATTAGCAAAGATTCTAAATGGAATCAGTTTCCATTCTCAGCGAAATATGCTCAGGTTCTTTCTGGAGTTTGCCAACATTCTAAATGGGATCTGCCAGCCTTCAGCTGGATTCTCTGCCTTCCAAAGCGGGAAATGAGCATTTCTGGCGGGGTCACCATCCCACGCCCCTTCACCCACCACCCACCGCCAGATGACTAAGAGAGCTTTGAGGAGCTTGGGACCGTCAGGGGCTCTTCTCCACAGATGATCCGCCATCCCAGCCCCCTCCCCACCACCCCCCACCGGAGACTTCGAGGTGTCATCAGCCTACAGGCTGCCTGATACACGCTCCTCCAAATGCAGGGATGGGCACCCCTGGGTGTGCACACGTAGAAGCTCCTAAATGCATTGCACACAGGATTCTCTCCAGTTACATGGGCATTTCCACACGCACCAACTGCATCTACCCTCAAGTACTAGCACGGGCACCTCGGTGAGTGGGCACAGCTCTCCGCCAAGATGTGTTCATCGAGCATATGCTCACCGGGGAACCTCTAAGAATGCAAGGTGGTGTCCCGGTGGGCATGCATTTGCAAAAAAGCTCCTCCCATTGGTGGCAGTCATCCACCTGTCTGTGCTTAGGGTTCTCTGGTCCTGAAATTCCCTCTCTCTTCCCCTCACCTCCACCTCTGGCTGGAACAGCCCCCCTCCTGAAACTAAACAGCTGGCCTATCTCCTGGGAGCCTCAGGGCCAGAGGCACCTCGGTGGAGCTGTTGGCTTGCCCCTCTGCCACCCTCTCCTCCATGACCTCCTCCCCACCCAGTCACACCCAAGTGTCCTGCTCAGGACAGGCCACTCCTTTGCCCATCAGACACCTGCTCCAGAACCCAGACGGTCGTGCTGGGGAGGGGAGCCAGTGCAGGGGACCCTCAGCATGCAGACTTGCCCTCGGTGTGGCCTGGCACATCAGAAGCAGCCCCTTTCAAAGGAATGGCACATTGACTTCTTGCCAGGGAGCAAAAAACCTCCCACAGGAGCCGCTAAGAGATGATCTCTGGAGACGAGGAAAGCTGACATCTCCTCCCAGAGGAGAAGGAAATGGCAACCCACTCCAGTACTCTTGCTTGGAAAATTCCATGGATGGAGGAGCCTAGCGGGCTACAGTCCATGGGGTCGCAAAGAGTCGGATAGACTGATCGACTTCACTTCACTTCACTTCCTGCCAAAGGAGTTAAATTAGGAGCCTTCTCCCACCCGGTCCCGCCCCTTCAGTCTCTTGTGACTGGCACTTTCTCTATCCAATGGGCTTCTGGCTGACTTTCCTGGTTAGACTTAAGTCCCTCCCCTGCTCTGCCCCCAGGATGACCTGTAGGGCAAAATAGGCCAACCAAGCTCTCTCCCCACCCCCCAACCCCCAGGTATCCAGTAGCTGTGACTATGTGTTTGTTAGCGGAAAGGAATCCCGCGGATCCATGAACGCCAGGGTCACCTTCCGCTACGACGTCCTCAACGCCCCCCTGGAAATGACCGTCTGGGTGCCCAAGCTGCCCCTGCACATCGAGCTCTCGGATGCCCGCCTCAGCCAAGTGAAGGGCTGGAGGGTTCCTATCCTTCCCGACCGAAGGTACGGCCCCACCACACACCACAGATGTTGGGAAGATTCATCTGCATGTGTGTGTTATGACCCTCAGTGTACACAGTCGGCAGGTCAGTTATGCAATCAACAAACTCTTATGGAGCAGCTACTGTGCGCCAAGGCCCTGATGGGGGGAGGGGGTCAGTGTGGCCGGAGCCTGACCCAGCCGAGCTCTGGGTCCATCAGGGAAGCCGCCATATATATGCCGCTGAGCAGTGGATGGGGGAAGCCCCAAGTGCAGAGAATCAAGTGGCACAAAGGAAAAAGCCACCTCTTCCTCCAGAAGAAATCAAAGCAGGCTTCCTGGAAGAAGTGACTCTAGAGCTAAGTTTTAAAGGATACGTGAAAAAGGAGTTGGCCCAGTAGCCGTCAAGGAGCAGACAGAATGGAGTAGAAACACCAACACAGGCATACCCACAACTGTACATGCGTGCCCCAGCCTGGGCACACTAGGGACACGCTTGTGAGTATGTCAGCCAGGTACACAGTGACTCACACTAGGCCCCCTCACTGGGATCCAGGCTCACACACCTGGATGTGTGCCCATCTGTGGGGCAGACCCATGGGTACTCAGCAGGCTCACTCACCCACTCATCGCTGCTGGAGAGAAAAGCCAGCAGAGAAGAGAAGAGAGGCAGAATGACAGGCAGCTAAGCGCAGGAGGGGTGAGGCTGGGGAGAGAAGCAGGTGGCACGGCAAGAACTGGACGGGGCTTGTAAGTCTGCATTTCAGGCCAGCTCCTGGGTGATGCTGAAGCTGCTTTGAGTAGTGAGGACCCTAACCCTACAAAATTTGAACACTGGCCACCTGGGTCTCATAACTAGTTAGCATGCCAGACTCTCATTCATTATCAGAATTAACCAGAATTCTGAAGCCAGATGGCCTGGATTGAAATCCTGACTCTGCCATTTGCTAACTGGGCAACCTAAGGCTACTGTGCTTCGGTTTCCTCATCTCTGAAATGGGCACATTAACACTTAACTCAGAGGACTGCTGTGAGGATTAAATTAGTTAACATAAGGAACCCTCTATGTGAATGCATTTTCCAGTGGTTTGATCCTTGTGAAGCACTAGCCACTCCCTCTTCTCTCTCCAAAGCCCGCTTGCCTGGGTGAACCTCCTGATTTTCACATTTTTTGGCAATCTGGAGAGTTTGAGAATTTCCCCAGTTGTCAAGTCCGGGTTCCCTTTTGCTTGCCGGTTCCTCCCTCCATTTATCCCTCTCCTCTTGCATTTCACTGTGAGCAGTCACAGGAAGCCAGGACACACCTCCCACACGCCGCTTGGAAATCTCACCAGCTAAACATCCAATTTCTGCCTGCCACACAGCTGTAGGTAGGACACGAGGCAGCTAAGCCTGCTGGCACTCGAGCAAGGATCGCCTTTGCTCCAATTTAGAGCTGAGCCCAGGCCCCAGCACGTGCTTAGTGCTGAGAAAGAGGCAGTATTTGCTGATATTTGATGCCAGTTAGTCACAGGTGTGGATTCAGCCAAGCAGAGGTGGAGAGGGACCTGGGGTGGATGGGGAGGGTCAAGAAGTTACCCATCCAGGAAAGCAAAGCCTGAGACTCTGGGCTTCAAGCTTGGCAGAGACAGAAGGGATGAGCCCAGGCTTCCACCCATGGGAGCTGGGGAGGGGCCGGCAGGGCAATGGAGAGAGTGGGACCTGTGCAGGTCCAAGCCAGGTGGGGAGCCCTGACCTCCGGCCTCACCCACCCAGGTCAGCCCGGGAAAGCGAGGATGAGGACGAGGAGGAGGAGCGGCCGCAGAGTGCGAGCCGTGGCTGCACCTTGCAGTACCAGCACGCCACCCTGCAGGTCTTCACCCAGTTCCACACGACATCATCAGAGGGCACCGACCAGGTGGTCACCATGCTGGGCCCCGACTGGCTGGTGGAGGTCACCGACCTGGTCAGCGACTTCATGCGGGTGGGTGACCCCCGAGTGGCACGCATGGTAGACAGCAGCACGCTGGCTGGGCTGGAGCCGGGCACCACTCCCTTCAAGGTAGGCATGGGGTAGGGAGTTCACCATGATACAGATATCCCCAAGACAGGGTTTCTGGGGCCTCAGCCTCAGGGAGTAACCCCAGACGGCCCCCGAAACACACTTGCTTCCCCACCTGCCCTTTTGCTGGAAATTCCATCATCGAAGGTCAAGGTCAACTTCACCTTGGCGAAGGTTCTCTCTCCCAGACTCATCAACCTTGCATGGCTCAATGTGGTCCCTGAGAGTAGATGGGGATGAGGAGGGGGTGGGGGCAGGGGGGAGGGCTCAGCCAACCCAGAGGCCAGGAAAGGGAATTTGGAGATCTAGGAACTCAGCTTTGACCTTCCTCCTTGATAACTGGGTGCCTTGGCAGATATCATCCACCTAAAGGATTATAAATAGTGATCCATGGGCTGGAATATGCTTGTGGACATATTTGGTTTAAAACCCAATGGACCCGCCATTTAAAAATTGGGAGATCCCCCCCCTTTTTTAATGTAAATCTCTGATCTTAGAGAGTATGAATCTGGTCACACTGGGCCTGCATTCTGACCTGGCAGTCATCAGGCGGAGTCAGTACTGATGCCTTTTTGACATGGTCACAAATTCTCCCATTTGCCCCAGTCCCCACCACTCCTTTTTGTCTCCCTGACATCGAAGCTGACCACCAATTGCTATTTACCACTGTGGGGGGCGGGGGAAGGGCTGTTGTTTTCTTTAAAACTCAACCTCTCACCTGTCACCCACTCTCACCCCACTCTGCTGCAGGTGGTGTCCCCTCTGACGGAGTCTGTGCTCGGGGAGACGCTGCTGACGGTGACAGAGGAGAAGGTCAGCATCACGCAGCTGCAGGCCCAGGTGGTGGCCAGCCTCGCCCTCTCCCTGCGACCCAGCCCTGGGAGCAGCCACACCATCCTGGCCACCGCCGCCGCCCAGCAGACCCTCAGCTTCCTCAAGCAGGTAACTGGATGCCCAACTGGCCAGCCTGGGGGCTTGGAGTGTGGAAGGAGAACCTGCAGGTTCTGGCTGCGGGTCCCCCCAGATTGGGGCTCTGATAATGGAAGATCCATTTACTCTTCATGCCCAGCAAGCCTGCCCCACCCCATCGCCCTGCTATCTGCACAGGAGTCTGGCCAAGGCCTCGCATCCTGCACCTGCCGCCTCGAGGCATTCCAGCGGAGGGTTCCCTCCTGGATTCTCAGAAGGCCCGTTAGCTTTTCCTCCACCCCCAGGAATCACCCTCACCCATCTCTGGACCCCCCAACTATAGCTGCCCCGCCCCACAGATATACCAGGACACTGGCCGTGGTCTAAGGTGAAAAGTTACATGTGGGGACACAGGGAGGGCAACAGTGGGTATTGAGCACCAAGCCAGAAGTCAGGACTCAGGAGTTCTCGGCTTTAATTTGCTTTGTGACCCCAGGCCAGTGGCTTGTCTCTGGGCCCTGCTTCTTCATCCACAAGGAGGTCAGTTCTCAGGAGATGTAACACACAGAGGACAAGGCTGAAGTTGAGTATGTTGTGTTCTCGATGTCCACGTGTCTGCTGGGGGTGATCCCAAAGTCAGGCATGGAGATGGGGTGTGGCTCCTAGAACAGGAAGGAGGATTCGAGTTAGACCCAAGGTGGGATTTACCATCAGCTCATCCAGGGGAGAAGGGTGAAGTGGGAGAGATATCCTCGGGGAGGTACGAGTCTGTAAACTTCTATGTACCGTCTCCACCACCTCCAAAGGAGAACTCCCATGCAAATAATGGTTCCGAGCACTGGTCACCCACCAGGCTCTGTTCCAGCACTGGGAATACAGCAGGGAGCCAGAGCACCTGGGCCCCACCCTCAGGGAGCTCAGGATCTAGCAGGGAAGCCAGCCCTAGGAGTTCTCTGACTCCTGTCCTCTCCTGCTCGTCCACCTCCAGGAAGCCCTCCTGAGCCTCTGGCTCTCCTACAGCGATGGAACCACGGCCCCACTCTCCCTCTACAGCCCCCGGGACTACGGGCTGCTGGTGAGCAGCCTGGATGAGCACGTGGCCACGGTGACCCAGGACCGGGCCTTTCCGCTGGTGGTGGCGGAAGCCGAGGGGGCCGGAGAGCTGCTCCGCGCGGAGCTCACCATCGCCGAGAGCTGCCAGAAAACCAAGCGCAAAAGTGTGCTGGCCACGACCCCCGTGGGCCTGCGGGTGCACTTTGGGCGGGACGAGGAGGACCCCACCTACGACTACCCGGGCCCCAGCCAGCCAGGGCCCGGCGGGGGCGAGGACGAGGCCCGGGGAGCTGGCCCGCCGGGCACGGCGGGACCCCGACCCGAGGCCGCGGCCCCTGGCACTGCCAGCCCGGCTGTGCCACCCACAGAAGACTTCCTGCCGCTGCCCACCGGCTTCCTGCAGATGCCCCGGGGGCTGACGGACCTGGAGATCGGCATGTACGCGCTGCTGGGCGTCTTCTGCCTGGCCATCCTCGTCTTCCTCATCAACTGCATCGTCTTCGTGCTGCGCTATCGGCACAAGCGCATCCCGCCCGAGGGCCAGACCAGCATGGACCACTCTCACCACTGGGTGTTCCTGGGTAACGGGCAGCCACTGCGGGTGCAGGGGGAGCTGTCGCCGCCCGCCAGCAACCCGATGGAGACCGTGCCCGCCTGCTGCCACGGTGACCACCACAGCAGCGGCAGCTCGCAGACCAGCGTCCAGAGTCAGGTGCACGGGCGGGGCGACGGCTCCTCGGGGGGCTCGGCCCGGGACCAGGCCGAGGACCCCGCCAGTTCGCCCACCTCCAAGCGCAAGAGGGTCAAGTTCACCACCTTCACCACGCTGCCCTCGGAGGAGCTGGCCTATGACTCGGTGCCCGCCGGCGAAGAGGACGAGGAAGACGAAGAGGACCTGGGATGGGGCTGCCCGGATGTGACGGGCACCACACGGCCCGCCCCGCCTTCTGACCTGCACAATTACATGCGCAGAATCAAAGAGATTGCGTAGAGGTGCCGTCCCGACTCCCCTGCCCCACGAGGGCAGGGTGGGCTCTGTATGATTCACAGCCGGGACCCTGCTCACATGTAATGTGGGCTGGCGCGAGCGAGCGGATTTTATAGTCGGGCCCCTGCAGCTTTGCTCCTCCAGGCTGGGGATGGCCGCCCCGCCTCACGGTGGTTCTTCTTCCCTGCCTCCCCCTACCACTCCTCTGCCCCCAAAGGTGGAGGCGCCTTCCTCCTGGAGCTGGCTAAGAGGAAAGCAATCCCAGCCCTCCTTCTCCCGTTTCCCACCCTCCTCCCATCTTAGACAACCCCCCTGCCCCAAGTCGGGGGTATGGAAGTCAAGTTTGGGCAGAGAGGGCCCCGCCCCCCCATCTCCTGCTTCCCCCATTCAGGGGGAGGGGTTCTGGGGGGAGCCTTGTGTTACAAGCTGCACAAAGACTTTTCTCAAACCACTATTCAGGGATTTCTGTCCTGCAGGGTGGGGAGGCAGCGGCTGCCTGCCCTGCCGAGGATCTTGCTGTGGACAAAACATTTAGGGGGGCGGGGGTGGAGGCAGGGAATGTTTGTAGCATCTGCTGGCTTCCGGGTGCCCCCCCCCCAAGTCCCTTCCTAGGATCTGGGAGCTGACTCTATAGAGAAGTCTGGGGTCAAGCCAGGCCCCTCTCTGAGATCTCAGGACTCCATCCTCTGCCCCCAAGGGCTGTGGGCAGGTCCTCAGGGGGAAGAGTCCTGGGTCCACCCCAGAGCACTGTGGTCTGGGCACCCAGGAGTCCTGGGTGCCTCCCGCCCACCCCTCAGCAAGATCAACACCACGCCTTAGCCGCCCCTCCCGCTCCGCCCACTCCTCCTTCCTCTCTGCAGCGGTGGCCACCCCCTTCCCACAGGGCAGCATCCCGTGGGAGAAGACGCCCAACTGCTGGGAAGGACTGTGGGATGAGCAAGGCAGAGGGAGCCGCGGCTCCCTGACCCCATCCCACGGCCGCCCTTCTCTCGGGTTCTACCCACCACTGTGTCGGATTTTTCTTAAATAAACAGAGGCAACAAGACTGGGGGTGGGGCAACAGCTCCCGGAGAACAGACAGCGTGTGGTGGCTGGCTCTGTGTCCCTTCCTTGCGGTGCAGGTGCCTGCACGCGCGCGCGTGTACACACACACGGAGGTCACACTAAATGACGTGAGACGGAAACACGGCTGAGCCGCCTGGGGTTCTGTGCCTCCTTCTCCTACATCCGGGTCCCTTTAAACCCCCGGTGCTGGAGGGATGCTCACACGGGGATGGAGGACTCTTAGACCCGAAAGTGTCCCCTTATAAAGAGATGTTTCCTCTCGGAGAGGGGTAGGGGAGACAGAAGACTAAGGAGAGAGGTGAGAGGGCTGTGTGCACAGCTGAGCTCACTCCAGTTTCCTCCTCTGCCTTCAGTCCACCTTTCAGAGGGTGACCCTCCTTGTCACCATCAACCTCTCCCAGGGAAGCCTCTCTTCTCCAGGGATTGATGGGGACAATCTGGGGGACTCCGGGTCAGAAAACCACGTGGGAGAGAGCAATGGCTGTTGGGTGAGCCCCTCTGCAGCTACTCATGGCCTCCCTTGTCCCTGTGAGACCTCTCTCCAGTGCAGGCCGCAGCCCTGGGGACCACTGGAAGCCTGGGGGGAACAAGAGCCCAGCCAAGGCGCCCTGGCCAGCCTTCAGCACCCTGAACAGGTGGCTCCAGCTGGTTTCATCTGTCCCAGAAGGGATCGGGGGCAGGACGAGAGCTGTGTGTGCAACTGCCCCAAACAGCTGTTGCCCACGACCAAAGGAAGACTGCCGGCCGGGATCCTCTGCTCAACCGACAGGGGCAGCCCTGGGGTTGGGGTAAGGACTGGATGAGATCATGTCTATAAAGTGCCGTGCACAGTGCCCAGCAGCAGGCAAAGCTGTGGGCACAGATCCTAGCAAGCAGAGATGTTCAGTAAACGGAGACTGCAACATTCAGGTCTTCGTGTTCAGGTAATATGTGAGCCTAAAAGAATGCTAGCTCTGCCCCAGATGTGCTGGCAACAAAGAACAGGTGTGGCTCAGCAGCAGGGAAGCTGGGAGCTGCCAGAAAGCCATGTAGGGCATAACCATAGGTGGGCTTGGCATGAGGGCGCTCCTGGAATGTCCAGGACATCAGGTACCTGCTGTTCCAATGTGCCCTGACGGTGGCCTCCTAGAGGATCCTAGAGGAGCGGGGAGGGGGGCTCTCTGTCATTTTCTTTCACCCATGGTGCCCAGAATTGGCAAGTGCTCAACAAATATTTGGTAACTAAAGTCCAGACGCAAGCTATGAGTGGCTTTCCATTTCAGTGGCTTCCCATTTTTATCTCCATTAATCCCCATCCACTCTGCCACTTCACCACTTATCCACGCAGAGTTTCAGGGAGAAACAAGGACATAGGTGTGTATCAAGGGAGGATGAACGTCTCAGCTGGGGTGTGTCTGCATGGGAGGTGCTGGTGTGGAATCTGGAATGCGGGTCCAATTCGTTTATTTGACACCTAAAGCTCCTACTGTGTGCTGGGCCCTGCCAGGGAGAGAGGAGGCAAAACCGTGGGCTTGTCCCCAAGGAGCTTCAGCCCCACAGAGATGATGGACATGTCATCTGACCACAGTCACCTGGGATGATTGATGATAGAGCTTTGCCCTGGGTTGGAGGGATGCAAAGAAGGGAGGGGCAGACATACTCAAACTTAGTTTGAGAACAAGGCCAAGGGCATTCCTGGAAGGGAGAGCAGTGGGTGTGGGGGTCCAGAGGCTGCATATTCGACACCCCAGGGGCATTTTTTTTTTTTTTTTTGCTGCCTTGTCTCTGTACGCGCTTTCCTTGTGCCTGGACCATGGGTCTCTGGTGATGGAGAAACACACAAAATGTATATACCAAGGAGTGGACGTCAACAGGTTCAAAATGGACTGGGAAGTCAGGCTTAGGCTTGAGGTTCAGGTCATTTCCCTCTTGCTGGGTGAATGAAGGAAGGCTTGGAGGGGCAAGGGGACCAGTTAGGAGCAGGCTACAGCAGAAAGGCAGTAGCAGCAGAGAGCCAGTGGATACCGTGGCATTCACTGCAGAATTTGCCAGCTGCATCACCCCGCGTGAGGATGAAGGGATGAGACATGAGATGCTACTAACACCGAGATCTCCTTCCTAAAGGAGCCTCAGAGAACTGGCCGCTCCAGGGACGACCGCGGAAGCGATGCCGTGGTATTTGTCAGCATCCACGCTTTCACAAACAGGGAAAGAGGACCCAGGGAGGGGGAGCACTCGGGCAACAGTCACACAGCCACCCTAGCAGCGGAGCCCGAGCCTTGCCTGCCACCCTGGCTTGTCATCTGGGTTCCTTTCTCTTCATTCTTCACCCCCCTGTTCTAAGGCAAGGACCCAGAGAAGCAGTTGCTGGAAACGGCGAGTCCTGACCCACACAGGGATCAAGAGGCAGGAAGCTTGGAGGGAATGAGGCGGGACATTAAGTTAACAGCCCCTCTGGAATGGCCCGGATGCTAAACTCTGCTTTAAAATTTGTCTTCAACCACAAAAACGAATCAAGGGAGCTTGTAAAGAACAGTTATTGACAAGAGAGCTGTTCAGGGAGCACCGGGGAACCCGGCCCATGAATCAGCTTAGTGGCCAAATGAGATTTCTCAGGCAGCCAACAGCCGGGGGCGGGTGAGGGCAGAGCCAGGGTGCAGAAAAAAATCCTGAGCTCTCCCCTCTCCCCCACCCGTCAGTGCTCCCTGTCACCGCCTGCACACTGGGACGCACCTCCAAGCCTGTCTTCACTAAATATTAACAGGCGCCTACTGTGTGCCGGGTACTATGCCCCCCTTAAGAGAAGGGGGAGAGACTTGGAGCCAAACTGAGAGCATGGGAAATACAATATAAGGGCCAGAAAGAGAAATTCTCATTTAAACGGATGAAACTTCCTCAGACAAGTGAGAAGGACCCCTGGGGTCTGACAGTGCATTTGCTGTGTGACCTTCAGCCAGAACATGACCAGCTCTGGGCCCTCTTTTCTCCAGCTGTGCAAACATGGAAACTGCCACTATATACCAGACAATATCCACTGATCTTTCCACAGGGGCTCAACGCCTGTATTAAGCAAAAGTCCAGGGAGATAGGAACTACTAACTCCTATTTTCTTGGTGAGGAGAGGGGCACAGAGAGAGTGTGCAAGTAACTTGCCCAAGGCCTCCAGCTTAGAAGTAGGTTGGCAGGCAGCTACACACCTACTGTCTTTCTGCTACAACCTGAAGCAACTGATGATATTAACAATTGAAGGGGAGAGTTTTGGAGGTGGAAATGGCCTCCAAAAGGTGGCGGATAGAGGGCCTTGTAAGGATTTGATGTGCTCGGTGATAGAAGCAGGTGGTGCCAGTGGTAAAGAATCCGCCAGTCAATGCAGGAGATGTAAGAAATGGGGGTTCAGTTCCCTGGGTTGGGAGGATCCCCTGGAAGAGGAAATGGCAACCCACTCCAGTATTCTTGCCTGGAGAATCCCAGTGACAGAGGAACCTGGTGGGCTACAGTCCATGGGGTCACAGAGTCAGACACGACTGAAGTGACAGCACGTGATGGGAGCAAGGCTGTGGGACTCCCATTTAAGGTATAGATTGTGGATACTGCTGAGGGGCAGATGGGACACGCTGAGCGCTATGGTTCCTCTCCCACTGTTAGAGGGGACACACTCCCTCCCCTGCTAGGAGCTCCACCCCCAGCTGACCATCACAACAGACTACCATCCAACCTGCTCTTGGTCACCCTAAGAGCGGAGAGCCAGCGGGGCTTTCCCAAGCAAGATGCTGAGCTGGGCTTGTTAGGAGAGCGGGTCCCACAGACGAGGAAGTGGGTATGAGTTGTACCTGCCCTTTCCTTTGGGGAACTGGCAGTCCCTTCAGCCTGCAGAGAGTAAGAAAGAGACATTGGGAAGTTGAGGCCAACCCCTATGTTCCCACCCTGGGCATGGTAGCACAGTGGATGTTTATTAAGCCCTTGTCATGGATCCATTGGTGTGCCAAGCACAGAGGAAGGAAAAGGATTAAATAGCGATCGCTAACATTTCCTGAGTGCTTACTCCATCCATTGTTGTTGTCATTTTTGTTGTTCAGTCGCTCATTCTTATCCAACTCTTGGCAACACCATGGACTGCAGGACTCCGGGCTTCCCTGTCCTTCACTGTCGCCTGGAGTTCGCTCAAACCCATGTCCACTGAGTCTGTGATGCCATCCAAATATCTCGTCCTCTGTCATCCCTTTCTCCCCCTGCCTTTCCCAGCATCAGGATCTTTTCTAATGAGTCAACTTTTCGCATCAGGTGGCCAAATTATTGGAGCTCCATGCTAACCACTTTACAGTCATCATTCCATTGACTCTACACAATATCCAAGTAAGGTAGGTGGTTTCATTATGTCCATTTTACAGATGACAAAACTGAGGCCCAGAAGTTGTATGACTTGTCTCACGCCACACAACAAACAAATAGCAGCAGAAAGATTCAAACCTAGGTTACACTGGTTCAAGCTTCCCATCTTTCCTCTGCCCCACGCTGCCCTCCTCCGTGGGGACCAGGAGCTCAGAGAATCATTCCAATGCAGTGTGTCAAGAGCACGAGGCCGGGAGTCCAGCAGTTTGGTGGGAGTTCTCTCTCTGCTATTGACTTGGTCACGTGGCCATGTGTCTGGCACTGCCCGTGTCTGGGACAAGCCAGGACCTCAACTAGAATCCAGAGCCAGATGGTCCCTCGAGTGCCTTCCATCATGATGGTCCTCAGATCTGGAGGTGTGAAGCCTGGAGCACCAACCAGCCCTGCCAGTTTGCACCTTCTCCCTCCACCCTCTTAGAGAGATGCTATGGGCAGGGGGTAGGGTAACAGCTTTGATGTCCTCAGCAGCTCTCCAAGCTTTGCCATCTCTGCCATCCTCTGCTTGATGCTGCTACTGGCAGTTGCTTCTGTAGGTTTGGGATTTGCCAGATTGTGGGTGAGGGGGTCCATAGGGATGGAGTTTGCGGGGAAGGGAATGATAACTATCCCTGTGTATGCCAGAGAGGCAGCGAGTCTTGGGGCTAAGACAGAGCTGAAGCATTCAAGTTGTCAGTCCCCTGCCCACAGGGAGCTCTCAGCCTGATGGAAGGGCCCCATAGTCTGTTCCACGGGAGATCCCCGTCTGATGGAAGAGGAACAGGCCCTGTGCTATAACAGCTCCCAGTCTGAGAGGAGAGACTGACACACTTGAAGAAATGCCATCAAGCATTCAGCAAAATTTAGGAACACGTGCAAATAAGCACAAAGTAACCTACACATACACTTAGCCCACAGAGCAGAAGTAAAATGCACGTGGAAGCTGGGAAATTTTATCCAAAAATGAAGCCTGGACAAGGCTGTAGGCGGCGTTGAGGGAAGACATTAGGAGGGGCCTACCAGATGGCTGGGAAGTCAGAAACAGACATTTGGGGATGAGGAGGTGGGATGGATTTACCTTGGTAGCTGGGGGATGGGGTCTGCAGGGGCCTGGCTGAGAGGTGTGCACAGGGGAGGTGAGGAAGGGACTCTCCCACGGGTGGCCCTGGAGAAGCCCTGTGCTGCTGAGCTGCTTGGGTCCCAGTCCCCTGCCTGCCTCCACCACTTGCAGGGTGACTTTGCATGAGTCTCCGGCCCTCTGCTGCGAGATGAAGGGTCTGGACTAGATTCTGACTGAGGTCTGTCCCTGGACTGACCCTCTGCGCCCTTGTCTGGAACCCACCTGTGAACCCATCTGTCAAGTGGATTCAAACACAGGACTCACGGTGCCTGCCAGCCCCTCCCTGGGGCACAGAGGGGTCTTCAGGCCCCTGTCCCATGGGGCAGGCTGCCGTGGGGACCCCAGAAGATTGAGGCCAGAAGGACTTGAGCCCCAGGTCCGCTGCCATCTCCCTGTGCACACTCAGGCAGCCCCCCGCCCAGCTCTGTTTGGGTTTCATGGAGGTGCCCTCTCCCTCCGGACCTTCTACAGTTCTAGAGGGACTTTCCTTCTCCTCCATTGCAACAGACCTCCTATGATTTGTCCTGCGGCAGGGTCTCTGGGGTTGCTTCCTGTAGCTTCTCCCATTAGGAGGGGTCCTGCCAGTTAGGAGAGTTGACTGGGAGCGAAGGTAAAGTGAGCAGTGTCCTGAGAGTGGACCCCCGCGCTTCCATTGTTTAGTGAAGCTAGCAGCTGAGCCCTGGGCCTGAAATGGTCTCCACCTGCAGACCCCCAGCCCAGACAGATCAGGGACGAAGGAGGCTGGGGGGATACCGAAGGTGGGAGGGAGCAAGGGAGGGGTCCGGCATGCCTTCCCCTCTATGCCCCTTCTGATTTATTCTTTACCGCTAAGAGTCAGACACGACCGAACGACTTCACTTTCGCTTTTCACTTTCATGCATTGGAGAAGGAAATGGCAACCCACTCCAGTGTTCTTGCCTGGAGAATCCCAGGGACGGGGGAGCCTGGTGGGCTGCCGTCTCTGGGGTCGCACAGTCGGACATGACTGAAGCGACTTAGCAGCAGCAGCAGCAGCCACCTCGACACACAGTCCACCCCTCCAAGGGGCAGAGTGGAGCCCAGCCCTCGCCTGATGAGATGCAATTCATCAGCATCGACAGAGGCTGAGATGCTGTTCCAGGGTCTCCTCCTCCACACGCACTCGCCCACGGGGTCCTCCTTCCGCAGTCTGTTCCCCACCCCATCTGGGCTCCATTCCAGATTTCAGGTCCCCTGTAAGATGGCTCTCTATCAAGGGAAATGGGGGGCCCAGGGGAGGGAAGCTGGACCATGGTTAGCGCACCGGGCAGGGACCACATCTCCCAGGGAGGGAAGAGAAGAGAAGGAGGGGGAGGAAAGGACATTCTAGCAGCTGCATGTGTGTCTCAAGGAAATCTCCAGAGATGCCAGAGCTGCAGGCGACCCTCCACGCCAGCAAACCTGCTCCAGGGACAGACACGACAAAGCACCAGATACATCCAGTGATTAAAGTGCTGCCTTTGTTAGAAGAGGAGGAACTCTTGTGGGCGGGGCACCTAGAGCACGCGTGCACACCCGCCCTACCCGCACACACAGCACGCATCACAAATGCAAACTCTCTGAGCATCCCTACTCATTCACACGCCCTTCAGTCACACAGATGTGAGCGTGCCCCTTGCACACTCACACACACACACACACACACACACACTACACATGCACGCTGGCAGCTGGAGCCCATAGCTCCAGTGCAGTGATCACCAGAGGCGTGCTCGATCACACAAAGGGGCAGAGCCCCTCTACCCTGCCAGGAGGGAAGGCGGAGATCACAGGAGTCGGGGCCAGATCCAGAGCTGTGAGCCAAGGATGGATGGGTGGACCCAACAAAGAGAGGCTGGAATAAAGACAGACAGCACTCTAGGTTCCAGTGTACCCACGGGGTGTCTGAAGACAGGGGCGGCTGCCCATCCTGTAAATAACCTACAGGGGCAGTTGTTTGTATAAGAGCTTGTCGGAGAGAGGGATCAGGGGCATGTTTACCCTATACTTGAAACAATAACCAAATAGTCTCACAGCATTCAGAAGAATACTTACATACAAGCCATCACTGAGTTAATTACAAAGATTCTTATCTGTTCATTAAAGCAGACTGGAGGGCCTTCTATTTGGAAACAGTTTGCAGTTAAAGGGACTATGTTATTAACCCTAATGAAATGATTTATTTGGGGATCGTGCCTGATGAGGTAGAACCAGAAGCCTTCACACAGAGGGTGTGCCCTGGAGCCTGGGTTGACATTCTTGGCATAAAAGCCAAAAAGACTTCTGGGAGGAAAACACCAGGTGGAGATCCTGGAGAGATTATGAAAACACCTATGGATGGAGTGAACCCTGCAGAGGCTGGCTGGGAGAAAAGGGCACCCTCGGTGAGCGTGGGGGTCACCTTGGCCAATCTGATCCAGCTTGGAAGGCAGTCGAATTGACTCTTCCCTGATCCAGTTCCCTGTCTATGAGGTGGTCAGATGAAACTCTGTCTCAGGCTGGTGTCCACTACCAGGAGCATCTCCCTTGCACTGTGGAAATGGAATCCACAGCCTCTAGGCAGGCATGACAGGAGCTGTGTTCAAAGACTGGATTGGAAGAACCCTACCCTGGGCTGCTCAGGCTCACCCCTACCTGTGACACAGTCTCCTGTGAAAAAAGGTTCTATGGTCTCACCTGGATGGTTTCCCCAGGGAGGGAGGAGCCGGAGTGAGGATGGAAGGATGGGAACGAACAAAGTCCAACTGGCCAAACGGGAAAGATGTCAGCAAGGTCAGAACTTTCTCCAGAAGCAACGCAAGGAGGACCTGTGCCGGCATCGGAGGAAACCCAGAGTCGAACAAAGACTCAGAAGCAACAGAGGGTCCTGGGGATTTTGGGAAACTCACAAGACTTCTCCCCCATGAGCTCCTGAGCAAACTGGCAAGGCAGGCATGAAGTGCCTCAGTGGAAATTTGTACAGAGTGGTCCAAGAAGATTGGGCTTTGGATTTTGCAGGACTTCTCTGAAGGTCCAGCGGCTAAGACTCCACACCCCTAGCACAGGGGGCCCAGGTTCAATCCCTGGTTGGGGAGCTAGATCCCACCTAAAAGTTGCCTCGCAGTGCAACTAAGACCCGGTGCAGCCAAATAAATAAGGATAAATAATAAATTGTTTTTGTGTTTTTTTAAGAAAAGAAGATGAGGGTTTGGAAAGATGGTTATGATGCAGACAGATGAGGATGGACTGGGGCCCGATGAGAGATGGAGCTATGCTAAGTGTTAACTGAAGCCAAGAATGGAAATGCTTTCCCAAATGGCTCTCTTGAGGTTTCAAATCCTTCCTTTCAATTATTTATTCCTCCAGATTCCCTGGGTTCAATCACTGGGTTGGGAAGATTCCCTGGAGAATAGAAAGGCTACCCACTCCAGTATCCTGGCCTGGAGAATGCCATAGACTGTATAGTCCATGGGGTCGCAAAGAGTCAGACACGACTGAGTGACTTTCACTTTCATTAGATTCCCTGAGGTCCATGCTCCCAAGAGTCTCTGTGCCCTGGCATCACCTAGTAAGATGAAAGGACTTAGGAGTTAACAGGGTGGGTTTGAATCTTGCTTCCTGCAAGTGACTTCAAGTCAGTTATCTCAGTTACCTAATCTGTAAAATGGGGCTGAAGTTAGCTTCTTAACAAGGTTCATGTGAGGGTCGATGCTCTCTTCGTACCATAGAAGTCACATAGTAAGTGCTCAACAGATGGGTGAATATTAGCATTGTGTCTTTAAATCCCCAGCACATGACCCACTACCAGCACCAGAAGGAATCCATTCCAGTTTTGGAAGAAAACTGGACCTAGAACCATGGGTCGATTCACCCAAATTCCTAGAGTTTCATCAATTAAAGGAACTGGGATTGGGATCCGGGTCTCCTGACCCCTCTCCCATCTTCTCAGCTGTCCCCCTCCTGGGCAGACTTGACTTCTAGGCATTTTAGTGACATGACTGCCCCTCATCATGCTTTCAGACTGTGAACCCAGTGCCTTCTTGTCGCTTCTCTCCCGATCACCACCCATCTTCTGTGTCATGGAGCATCTGCTGCGAAGTGCACTCAGAACCGAGGCCGGGGGTGCTGCCTCTGGGGGGGCGCCGCCTGGTCGAGTCGGTGAATGATCTGCAGTGGGGGAGGGAAGGGAGAGGAAGAGCAGCACTGAGGAAGGAGGGATGCGAAATGTTCATCTCTTCTCCACGGTCTCCCCCGGGCTCGGAGCGGGATTGAGGGATGGGCCTGTGCCCTGTCAGCAGCCCCGGCCCACGATGGATGTGGAACCTGGTAGGATGGTGTCGGCAACACTTGGTGAGATTCATTTCCCTGCTGCGAGGGGAGAAAAATGCGGCCTCTGTGTCATCCATCGCTCTGCAGCGAAGTGGTAAACAGGCACGCTCTCGGAGAGCAGCCTGGAGCTGAGCCCAGCTCAGCAGGCTTCCCGCAGGGGCTGGGAGGCTGGGAGGAAGCACTGGGATTCGTTTCCTTGGGTGCCCAAGGCTGGGAGGACTCCTGGGTGCAGACCTACTGGGTGGAGACCTTCTGTGGAGTCACACAGCACCTTCAAAAACCAAAAGTTACCAAGTGAGATGGACCATAAATTCTGCTTCATAATTGTTCTCACTTCTGTGATGGATCCAAGGGGGCAGTGGCGGGCCACCCTGCCCCCCACCATGTTCCTGAAGCCCTGCCTTCCCTCAAGCAGTCTCCTGCCTTGGGCTGCTCCCCAGGCCATGTCACTCTGGGGAGCCTACCCGTAAACCAGCACACATGTCGCCTCCTCCAAGGGGCCTTCCCAGATCCTCCCAGCTTTATCTCCCAGAACTCAGAGGTTCTCTACTAAAGTAGGCTTCTAGGTAGCTGAATAACTTGCACCTCCACCCCACAGGCATATCTTTTCTGAGCCTTGTTCCTCCCAGCTTCCCCTGTAGTGCGTTACCTGCTTTCTAGGGCAATCAAGGTCTCGGCTGGAACACTTAGAAAACCAAAGTTCCCCATTTCCCTCCGAGATGAGAGGCCACCCCCTGGCATGTTCTGTCAAAGGTTCAATGTCAAGTACATTGTGCTTCCAGGAAAACACCTGGACACTTTGAGTGGGGTTGACACTGCCTTCTCCCCGCCCGCCCCTTCCCTGCTCCGCTCCTCCCCTAACCCTGCCCCATCATTTCTTTCAACACCAACCTTCTTGCTGAGCCCTTGTCTGTTCTCAGCAGCAGAGTGCTTTCATGTCCACATTTCTGTCTCCGAACCTCACTTGCTAAGAAGGGCAGCAACTATGATTATTTCATTTAACAGATGGGGTCCAAATGTCCCATCCCATTTAATAGATGGGAAAACTGAGACCGACATAAACGCAAGTCTGGTCCAGGGTGACACAAAGTCGGAGCAGGCACTGGGGCTAGATTGGTTCTGAACCTGCAGAAGCAATTCCTTTCTGCGTTTTTAAAGCTCCCAGCCCCAGAGCGAGGCCCCTGCTGGCTCCTTTGTCACCAGCAGGGACCAGGCTGACTCCAGTGCTCTCTCTATCTGATTTCCCAGCCCCTCCTTTACCCTAGGACCACCACGGCACCCTCCTCCCTGGCCTCTCCGCCCAGCTCTCCCCATTACAGACTTGGGTTTCAGAATCACCTGTATCTGACCTGCCCTCCACCCCTCTCCCTGCCCTAGGTAGGCATTGTTTGCAGTGGGGGGAGGGGAGATAAGGCTCTGCCCCAGGTGAGAGGTCCTTGTAGGTGCTTCTGGTCTGTGGCCTTGATCATCAGCGCCCCCCTCCCCACTGTTAGGACCCCCTGGGGAAGTGGGAGGGCAACTTATCCACACAGTTACACATACCAAGACTTTGTTTAAACCCCTAGTCTTATCCCTACCTCTTGTCCCCCTGGGCCTTCTGCCCGTGGATCACCAGGAGAAAGAGCATGCGGGGAGGACCAGGAGACCTGGTTCTCTCATTCAGCGCCCCTCTTTAGCCAGGCAGGCATTGGATGGTGGGGAGATGACCACCCAGCCGTGCACCCACATCCACAGACCTGCCGCGTGGTATTAGATGAGCCCCTCCCCCCTCCATTTGTTAAGCAAGAGAGCAGGATCCATGAAATCTTAACTTGAGGCCACTGCCTGCCCTTTTCCGCTTGTACAAATTTTCACACACTACTCAGGGAGGGTGGAGGACCCCTAAGGACCCTCCACAGAGTCCCCCTTAAAACTCCAGGCAGGCTATGTCAGAAGCCCGTGAAAGATGGTTCCTAAGGACCCCAGCTTCACTCTCTGAGACGCGCTACTTCTGCGTGCCCAGGGGAGTATCCCTTCCTGCCCCCAGGCCTCCAGTCCCAGGAAAGGGGAGGAGAGGGGCGTTTCTCCCTCCCTCTCTCACCGAGGGTGTTTGTAGAGCCCGCAGAGCCATCATTCACCAAGCCAATCTCTCACTCCAACGCTGGCCCACCCCCTCCTCCGAAGAACAAAATTAAAAGAGATCTGTCCTCAAGCTGCAATGGCTCATGCCTTTCTCACTCAACAGTGAGGGTTCCCGGGCCAGCAGCTCAAGGCAGGGATTGCCCACTGAGAGCCTGGACGGGGGCTCCGGCTCCTTTGCCTTGGTCCTCCTGCTCTCAGCAGCCCTGCCCCTCCAACCCTCTCCTCCTGCCCTCCTTTCAGCCGAGGGACATTTTAAATGAATTCCATTTAAAACTTCAGAAGCAATCCCTTTCCACATTTTTAAAGTCCACGGCCCCAGCATCAGGCTCTCATTCTCATCTGTTCACGCTTTCGTTCAACAAGTAGCTCAATTTGTAACCCCTTTGCCGAAGCCTCCCCGTCCTCCAAGCTGAATTATGTGCCCTGCTTGGAACCATCAGAGGGAGCGTTTGCTTGAGGCGTCTGTCCTCAGAGTGAGGGCTCCAGCCACTGGCCCCTCTGCCCCTTCCTGGGGTTGGGGGGGGGAGTTACTTGAGGCGCTGAACCCTTTTCATTTTTCTTTTTAACCCCAACCATGCCTGGAATAGAACACGTGCCAAGACAGCAGACCGCATCTCTTGACGGTGGGTCCACTTGTGCCCAGCACTGTGTAGCCACAAAGGGGCTGACCAAGAGCGATGTATCAGCAGAAGTGACAGGTGCAGAGTGAGACAAAACGCCGCTGTGACCAGTGAGGCAACAGAGATGGGCACCCCCACACCCACACTATGCCCTTTATCTACTTGCCCTACATCTCTGGCCACACTGGCACACGCTCAGCCCCCACCCTCTCCCAGGCAGACACGGTGCCCAGCTCAGCAAGATCTCTTGGCCGTCACCACCTCTGCCCAGGACACTGGGACCAGAAGACAGAGCTTAGTGCCAGATGCGCTCCTGGAAAGGAGAGTGGAGGACTGTGGGAAATTCCCTCATGGCTCTTCTTACCAAGGCTGGGGAGGGGCTGGCAGAAGGAAGGAAGGAGAAAGGATCATCCTCCCGGTCTGCTCAACCACTTGGTTACTTTGGTCTCACTGGTGAGAGAACGTGATCCCAAATGACATGAGGACTCACTACAGGACAACTGAAGCCCTAAGAATTGAACTTGGGGGCCTCCTTTGGGGGCTCTCCTCTTTTAAGGGGCTTGCAACTACAGAAGAAGTCTAGACCAAATCCCCATGGCACCCAAGGTCTCGATTCAACAGGCCCCAAGGAGGGGAACCACTCAGACCTAGTCAAGACACTGGTCAGCAAATGTCTTAAAGCAGCAGATAGCGAATATTCCAGGCTTTCAGACTATGCGGTCTGATCTCTGTTAAAACAGCTCCGATCTTTTCGACCAAGAACAGCCATAGGCAATGCCTGAACAAGTGGGCATGGCTGTGCAGCTATACAACCTTATTTACGAAACCGGGCAGCTGTCTGCTGGAACTCTAGTATCACACACGTGCGTGCAAACACAGACCTTAAGAGCACACGGCCCCTCTTGTCACTCAGGATGGTTATGCTCAGTGCTGGCTTGGCACAGCCCCTAACCCTAAACCCCTGCTCTCATAACACTGTTCAGGCTCCAGGGAAATGGGGGTCTTCACAACTTGTGCTCTGGGTTTGCAGAATCAGAGATGACAAGGTCAGAATGCTACGGTTTCTGGGGTCTGCTGCCGCAGGCCTCAGACTCCTCTGGGTGGAATGGAAAACACAGGGTACGGAGAGCTGCAGAAGCCCTTCCACAAGAAGACGAGTTAATTAGCTTCTCAAATCCTTGCTCTCAGACAGCATGAATGCCAAAGATCCTTAAAAAACAAAGTATCATTTCTAAGTAATGCCGAGTGTCCTTTTCTAGCTGTCTGACTGTTCCAATTAATGGTTCTGGAAGTACTCACAATTATCAAGTTATTATTTGTAGTCTTGGCTCTAGTTGACAGGGCAGCTGAGTAACATTTTGCTACCTTCAACAATTCTTATTAATCATATGGTGTAAATGTAGGTCTAGATGTAAAAGGCATGGTACTAATTCATCACATTAAGAAAAAACATTGGGCTTTTAACACGAGAGTTGTGAACATTTTTTTAATAAAAATATTTAATGATACTTAAATACTTTTTCAAGGCTTCCCAGGTGGCTCAGTGGTAAAGAATCCACCTGCAGTGCAAGAGATGGAAGAGACGTGGGTTTGATCCCTGGGACAAGATCCCCTGGAGGAGGACATGGCAACCCACACCAGTATTCTTGCCTGGAGAATCCCATGGACAGAGGAGCTTGGCAGGCTACCGTCCATAGGGTCGCAAAGAGTCAGATGCGACCGAAGTGACTGAGTATGCACACACTCCAATAGCTTTTCAAAAAAATTTTTTTTAATTTCAGCTCTCTTTAAATAGTTTTGATTAATTTTTATATTCATTGGTTACAATGTGGATTACACCTTTTAATTTTAATAGATCATTATTAATACTTTGTTGGAACATATATAGCTTTTAAATTTTTGTTATCATTTGAACTTAAATGTTTAATGAAAATGTATTCAAATTTTGTATACTTTGAATAAAATTACATTTTATCCTTTTGTTCTTTAGTTGAGCTGTCAAATAGAGTAGCTATTCTCTGCAGATTACAACTGAGTGCTTGAAATGTGGCCAGTTTGAATTGAAATGTGCTGTGTGTGTAAAACACATACTGAATTCTGGAGTACACTAGTGCTAAGTCACTTCATTTGTTTCTGACTGTGACTCCATGGACTGGAGCCCACCAGGCTCCTCCGTCCATGGGATTTTCCAGGCAAGAATACTGGAGTGGGCTGCCATTTCCTTCCCAGGGGATCTTCCTGATCCAGGGATTGAACCCATGTCTCTGATGTTTCCTGCATTGGCAGGTGGGTTCTTTATCACTAGGAGAACTTATATGAAAAAAAGAAATATAAAATATATCATTAATAATATTTTATATTGATTGCCTGTTTAAACAACAGTTTGGACATCTTGGATTGAATAAATGTATTATTAATTTCGCCTGCTTATTTTTTGCATTTGGAAAAGACCCTGATGCTGGGAAAGACTGAGGGCAGGAGGCGAAGGGGACAACAGAGGATGAGATGGTTGGATGGCATCACCGACTCGATGGATATGGGTTTGGGTGGACTCTGGGAGTTAGTGATGGACAGGGAGGCCTGGCATGCTGTGGTTCATGGGGTCGCAAAGAGTCGGACACGAATGAGCGACCGAACTGAACTGAAAACGTAGACTAGAAAACTCTATACGTGACTCACATTTGTGGCTCACGTATTTCTATCCAATAAGACTGCTTGAGATCATTACTGTCAGGAGAACACAAGTTATATGAAATCCTGATTATAACAACAATATCAGTGATTTTGCTGACATAATGGCAAGAAAGATAAATTTTACGGAGTAAATACGTAATCATTTAAGCATTACTCACATCTTGTTTTTTACATGATTTTGACACTAATCTGTTCTAACTTTCTCATGATTCTGATGTTATCAAGTCTTTTATGGTTGCATTTGAGGTGCAATTTACATACTGTGAAATGCCCTCATTTAAGAATACAGTTGGATGAGTTTGGATCCGCGTAAACACCATGTTCCCAACCCTTTAATCTAGATATAAAACAACTTCATCAGCCCACACAGGTCATTCGTACTCCTTTCAATCCCCAGGGAAACGGATTTTTCTGATTTCTATCATCATAGATTCATTTGGCCTGTTCTTGAACATCACATCATCAGAATCATGCATTATCACTTTGGCGTCTGGCTTCTTTTATGTGTCTTTATGGCATTCCTCATCCCAGCACCAGCCCCACCCCTTTAAAGGCCACAGGGACATACACACGTGGTAATAAAACACTCCTCAAGATTTCCCGCCATAGTTCTGTATATTCTTTTCAGTTTTGTCATTATGAAGGTATGTTTGCCAAGGGAGGAGGAGAAAACACACTTTATTTGCCTGTCTGATCGCTGAATCATTGACATTTCGGTATTTAGACGTGGCATGTGGGCATTATTTGCACTTGCCCAGGGCTCTGCCGATGGTAGGCATGGGCTGGCTGAAGAGGGAGGGGACGCAGAGGCCAGAGCTGCCAGCGAGTGGAGCCTCCACCTTCCGTAGTTCAGGAGGCTGGTCTGGCTGGTGGGACTCAGCCTCCGGGGCTTCCTCGGAGAGGATGCTGCAGCTGTCTGAGGGCCAGTGGAGAAATCCCTTACACAGGAGTTGAGTGCAAAGGTGAAAAGTCCAAGGTGTGCAGGAGACCCATGAAGGGAGGAGCAAAGCAAAGGGTCCTGAGACAGCGAGCTAAAACCAGCCCTGCTCATTTGACTAACAAATACTTCTTGAGCAGCTGTTGCATGCCCTCAGCGTGCTAAGGTCCACGTGGATGACGGAGAAACGTGAATGAAAGACATCCCCTCTGCCCTCATGGAGCTGATTGGTAATTGATAGAAGATAATCAAATAATCATATCCGCAAGGGATAAAACCTACAGAATCCAGCCCAAACTTTCTAGACAGGCACTCAAGCCTTTGTTCCTGCCACCCATTCACCCAGAGAAGCTCTTCTAGCTCTTTCTTCCAACTACAGAAGCCTGGACTCATTCACCAAAGCTCAGCTCCAATGCCTCCCCTTTGTGTGATCTTCCTTGGTGTCTCTCATCTGAATTTTCGGCCTCTTCCCTTAAGTTCCTGGAACACCTTCCCTGAATTTCTCTCCTTGTGTATGGCATGTTTTGGGGGGTCATTTGTCTATGCCTCCGTACTTCACACCACTGGGGGGTAGGGGGGTGGAGAGAGAGTGGGGTGCTTGAGGGCTTTGTTTGAAACCTGGTTCCACCACCTAGAAGCTCTAAGACATTAGCTGGGTGGGTGATTGTGTCTGAGCCTCAGTTTCCTGGTCAGTACAATGGGAACAATGACAGTTACTTTGTAGAGTTCTGTGATGATTAATTATGGCACAGGTACATTAAGTAAATGTCAGTTCCTACACACCACCACCACTCCCCCCATGCCTCCCACCTTTGCTTGGAGGTCCAGGATCCTCATAAAACTGGACTTGACCACTCTCAACTGGCCTTGTAGCCTCTGCAACCAGCCAGACAGAGCAGACAGGTAGCTAAAGCAGGGAGTGAAGGGCAGAGAGAGGAGCTGGAGGCTCAGGAGTCCCGAGTTCCCTGGCCCACAGAGGAACTCAGTGGATCGGTTCCCATCTGCGTGTGGCTAAGGGTAGGGAAGAGGCGGCTTCTCTTGGGAGCATCTAGGCCGCCAGGTTGGACCCTGTGTGGTGGCAGGACCAGCCCAGAGCAGCTGGGGTCCAGGGGGACACTGAGTGGCAGGAGCAGGCCCAGGCTGCTGGAGCACCGCCCATCGCCACTTCCCAAGTCCCACCTCATCCCCATTCCCGGAATGTGGCAGCCATGCCACCAACAAGCCTGGCAGCCTCTGGCCCCTCGGTTTCCAGAGCAACCTGGGAGCCCAGGACCTTGCCAAGCCAGCCACCACAAGCTGAGGTGTCCCGGCCTGAGCCCCTGTCCATCCCATCACCAGGCTGCATCTGGGCTCTCAGACTTGACTACGGACTGACCTGGAACACAGCCCCAGCCCAGGTCCAGGGACAGCCCCCGCCCCAGATGGAGAAGGCTGGATGGGAGTCTAGATCCTGAACTCACTGCTCCATCACTGATTCATTCTTTGACCTGGGCTTGAGCATCCCTTCTCTGTGTCCACTTTCTCATCTATAAAATGGGAAGAATAAGCTCTGGCCACCCTACCTCCCACAGCTCTGTGATTGTGAAATGAGACCACGCGAAAGGATGCATTCACGTGTGGGTCCACCCGCTGTGTGATCTCAACCAAGCTGCCGTCCTGCTCCGTGCCTCAGTTCTGTGAGGCAGCGCTTGGACAAGATGAGTGTAGGGCTTCCTCCCCTCCCACCCCACACCTCCATCTTCCTGAAAAGGGAAAGAGCATCTCCTAGCAGCAGCTGCCTGGAAGGAAGGCAAAGTTTCCATTTTTGCCCTTAGAGGAAGCCGAGGCTTGAATTTCACATACCCCCACCATCTCCAGCCATCCTCAGAGATCTCCAGGGCGAGTCCCCGAGTCCTAGAGGAAGTCCAGGGGCTCCTTGTCCAGAGAGATAAGCTCCCAAGCAGATGCCCGCCCCTGCTATCAGCAGCCAGCCTTAGCTGGGTCAGCCCTTCCCTCCCTCCCAAGCCCATTATCGCCATCCCTGGCAGCTCTGCTTGGCAGCTCACACCACCACACCTGGCCTGGCTAAGTCTCTCTGCTTCTATCAGTCTTTCCCTGCCCTACTTCTGTACCTTTTTCCAAAGTCATTACAACCAATGGGGATTCACAGCCGGCCCGCTGAGCTCCAGGCACCGCACCAGGCAAGGGTGACGCACAAGGACCTGAGACACAGCCATTCTCAGTGGGGCATCTGGACAAAACTGACCCCAGTGATGGAAGCTGATATACTGTCTCGTGTGTGTGTGTGTGTGTGTGTGTGTGTGTGTTAGTCACTCAGTTGTGTCTGATTCTTTGCAACCCCATGGACTGTAGCCTTCCAGGCTCCTCGGTCCATGGGATTCTCTAGGCAAGAAAACTGGGGTGGGTTGCCATTTCCCCCTCCAGGGGATCTTCCCGACCCAGGGACAGAACTCAGGTCGCCTGCATGGCAGGCGGACTCCTCATCATCTGAGTCACCAGGGAAGTCGAGTTTGAGAGCCCAGAAGGAGCCTGATGATGGGATGGACAGAGGCTTTACTCTTGGGGCTCAGGCCAGGGCACCTCAGCCAGTTGTTACATTACAACCTATAATCTCATAGGTCATAGTAACAGCTAACATTTATTGAGCACATCCAGGTTCCAGGGAAGGGCTGAGGGATTTACAAGCATTATCCCCTGGGAACACCACAGCACTGTGATGCTGTGCTGTTACTTAAATGAAACGGTCCCACTGCCATTAATTTTGGCGGGGAGGCCACAACATGCAGCATGTGGGATCTTAGTTCCCTGACCTGGGATCAAACTTGAGCCTCTGTTTGGAAGTGCAGAGTCCTAACCACTGGACCGCCAGGGAAGTCCCCTATTGCTATTTTAGAGATTTGAATACTGAGGCTCAGAAAGACTATCCTTGCTCTGCAAAGAGGTGGCAGAACCAGAGTTTAGACTCAGCCTGCCTGACTTCAAGTACCTTGCTCTTCATCTACTACATTACAATGCAGCTGAATGAAGAGGAGCCATTCCTTATGCCTAGGATCATCTTGAATGCTAAAAGGAGATGACGTTCCAACAAAATTGGCCTTGGTAGATGAACAGGACTTTGCCAGGCAGTCAAGGAAGGAAGGGCATTCCAAGCAAAGGGGCCAGCATGCACAAAGGCACAGAGGTGCACGACAGGTCTCAGTTCAGTTCAGTCACTCAGTTTCGTCCGACTCTGCAACCCCATGGACTGCAGCATGCCAGGCCTCTCTGTCCATCACCAAATCCCAGAGCCTACTCAAACTCATGTCCATTGAGTCAGTGATGCCATCCAACCCTCTCATCCTCTGTCATCCCCTTCTCCTCCTGCCTTCAATCTTTCCCAGCATCAGGGTCTTTTCCAATGAGTCAGTTCTTTGCATCAGGTGGCCACAGTATCAGAGTTTCAGGTCCTTCCAATGAACACCCAGGACTGATTTCCTTTAGGATGAACTGGTTAGATCTCCTTGCAGTCCAAGTGACTCTCAAGAGTCAATGGGTCTGGGGAACACCAAGCTCTTGAGTATACCAGACCTGAGAGCAATCAGAATTAATGGGGCCATGCAGGTTCTCTTGAGTCACCCCCACCTCCAGCCAGTGAGAAGCTGAGTCCCCAGTGGGCCCCACCCCGAAGGCCAGGCAGCCAGAGCTGAAACCCAGCCCCAGGTTTCCAGGCTAGGACTTTTGCTCCCATGGCAAGCTACCTCTCTGTTTCCCCTCTGTTTCTCCCTCCCCATCTCCCTCAGTCCCTGCAAACCCCTTCCTCCCCTCCCTGCCCCACCCCACCAGCTATGGACACTCCTAACCTCCTGTCACCCAGGGCTCCCCTCTCTCCATCTCCTCCTGCATCTGGCCTTCCGTTCACTGCCCCACCAGCTCTAGTGTGCTTTGTCCATGATGCAGAGGGCACCTTCCTCAGCCTTAGCATGGATCATTTACAAGTCCACGTTCAGTGCTCAGGTCACGAACTGCTCGCCAGCAGGTAAACACAGGTCTCAGATCCTTAGCTTGATTCAGCCCACTTCTGGACTGGGCACAGGTGTGCAACGCACAGCCCCTGCAGTGATGCCCTGTCTGGACCAGCCAGACCAGCCGGAGGCTGTCCATGCAAACATGCAAATGCAGGGCCCCTTTCTTGAGCTTTTTCCTTCGACCCTTGCCCTGCTGTCATTCACATCCCAGCTGATGATAATGCAAATAATTCTTCCCCATGGAAATGCTAATTGTTTTCAGTCAAATGCCGTTGCTTGTTGTTCTGCTGCTACAGATTAGATTTGCCAGGTTTTGCATCTGTTTGTAAATTCATTTCAGGATGACTTCTTTGACTCTATACGTGAGTACTTTGAATTCTCCTTCAAACAGGTTGTATCATCTCATGGGGCCCCTCACTAATTAACGAGTTAAATACAATCTTTGACACATGTTCATTTTATTTCAGTATGAGAGTCATGATGGTACTTTTTCAAAATAAATGATCCTTTAATACTCCAGCGGCCAGCTTGGCATCTGGACCCTGGGATGGTGAGGGTTAGGGGCAGGGTGCCCCTAGTGACAAGAGTGTGACTCCAGAGGTCTCACTGGCCCCAGGACTGCTGCTCCTGGCTAGCTGTTCCCTTGCCATCAGGCATGACAGGTGGGGAGCAAGGACGGAAGGGTCCTAGTGATTCTTCTGGACAGTTGGTCCACTATGTTTTCGCTAACAGAAGCATGGAAAGACATCAGAGCTTCCTCCGAAAGGGAAGCCCCAGTCCCACATTCTGAGCAGAAAGGGGCCATCTTCCCAGTCTTGCCCAGTCCATGGGTCTCAGAGAGGAGGGCTCTGGAAAACGGGCACTCGGGATCTTTCGCTGGGCTCCTCGGGCAGCATTAAATGAGCACCTGCTGCGTGCCAGGAGCTCCAAGAGTGGAAACCACCAGGAGGGCCCCCATCTGGTCTCTTTCACCTTCCCTAGGCCCCAGCCCTGCTGCCACTCACTTCCCAACTGGCCCCACCTTCAGATGGGGCCAGACAGGCCCTCTGTTTCCACCCTCAGCAAGCATGGCCCCTCAGATCCTCCTGGGGATGTGGGGGCTTCTGGACTCCTGGACAGCTGACCTGCCTCAGCGGCCACTCCCCACCACCCCAGGGAAGACTTCCTTACGTTGGCGCCTCCTTCCCTGGGGAGGAGATCAGCACCTTTTCCCACCAAAGCCCCTGGCAAGCCTATGGCTCTTTGGGGCCCCCGGTGTGGGTCAGTGAAAAGAGAAGCGGACAGCGCGTCATGCACCTGTTATTCTCTGAAGGCCTCGTGCGGGGGCTTCACCTGTTCATTTTCCCACACAGAGGACAGGACCTCACCCCGTGAGGCTGTGAGCATGAACTAGAACCACGCTGAGAAATCTCAGCCCAGGGCCCAGAGCACAGTAAGCTCTGAATAAACGCTGGCGGCTAGCATTGTCTTTATTAATTATTAATGCCCCCAGGAAAGGTTAAGTGAGGTCAGCGTTGTTCATTCCATCCTATAAACTGGCAAATTGAAATCTAGATGATAAGGAGATTCAAAATGTCTCCAAATGTAAGTGCAAGTACAGAGCCAGAAAGCAGGAACCGAGGACCCCCACCCACCCCAATTTGAATTCCCCCCATCAATTCCCCAGGAAGGAAAAAGGCCAGGGCCATTTAATAAGCAGAGGAACCAGAAGGATTATGCTGCTGCAAAGGCCTGGCCATCAAAATCCCAGGAGTCCGGGGCCCAGTTTGCTGTGCCCACCTCAATGTAGTTAGGGGGCCCTGTAGGCAAGCAAACTGCTCCTGGCACCAAGGTTCAGTGCTCCAGGCACCCCCTCCAGGGAGCATAGGGGCGGAGACCCCTCCACCCTACCCCCACCAGCCTCTGCAGGCACCGCTCTGCTGGAATCTGCAAGCTGGTTTCCTGGAAAGCAGGCGATCTGAAAGCCCCCACAGAGGCTCAAGAAAGAGCTTCTGAGGCTCGACTGCAAGCCTGGAGATGGAGGGAGGGAGGGAGGGAGGGATGGATGGATGGATGGGTGGATGGATGGAGGGATGAGCAGGAGAGCAGAGTCAGATCTTCCCAGGAGATGACAGTCCTAATTCCCCCTGGAACCCTTGACCCTTGGGAGCCCCCTTGCACCCCCACTTAGGACCTACGCTCTGTCTCATGGCCTCAGCCTGAGGGTGCACTGCCTCCCAGTCTCGCCTCTGCTCCCCTCCATTCCTGGGTGACCTTGGGCAGCAGGTTCTTTCACCCTAGGCTTTGTCTCTGCAGAAGCAGAGGGTCCCACCCTGAAGGCCCCACATAAAATGACCCTTAAGGGGACCCACCCCAGTGGAGGCAGAGGGTCCAGGACTCTCAGGAACACCCACCCCACCACCCGCTGAGATGCCCTTGCACTGGGGTAGGAGACACATATGAAAGGCCCTTAAAGAGGAGCTGCCCACCAATGCCTGGGGCCTGGTGTGGTTATCTGGACAAAGCTCACAGCATACAGCTGGAGAGAAGAGGGGAAAAGGCAGAGACAGAGACCAGAGACATGAGGGAGATAAATAACAGAGAGAAAGAGAGATGGAAGAGAGAGGGAGAGATGGAGACTTACGAAGAAGCAGAGAAAGAAAGAGAGAGCTAAACAGATTCACCAAGGCAGAGAACACACACAGAAAGAGATACACCTACAAATCCAAATATAGACCTGGAGGAAGACAGGCAGTGAGAAAAGAGGGAACCTATCATCTATAGCAAGAGAGAGGACGAAGGGAAGGGAGGAGGGGAAAGACAGAGTGAGCAAAAGGGAAAATGGAAGAGGGAAACGGACAAGATGCAGAAGACAGAGCAGCAGAGAACGGACAGACAGAAGCAGGAGGACTGTCAGGACCGGGAGCGGGGCCAGCAGGGGAAAGGGCAGCCGCAGAAGCGTCCTGGCCCCGCCAGCCCCGCCACCCACGTGGCTCCTGATTTCCTAAAGGCATGAGAACGATAACCATTAATCTCTATAAATAATTTTATCCACCAAGCCTCCTAAATGGGTTCTCTGTGTCTATGAAAGCTTTTAAAAACCATTTGCTTGGTAAACATGCAGACAGCAAAGAAAGACCTTTTCCTAGCAGTGGAAGGGGAGGCTGAAAGACCAATTAGGCAGAGGGGTAATTAAAAGGGAGAGTGTGCCTGCTAGCCCCGTGCCCACCCCCTCCCCTCCCGGCCTGGGAGCCAGCAGAGGCCGCCTGTCTGGACAGGTTCCTGGCCCTTCATCCAACTCCGCACAACCACGCCCTGGGGTTTGTAGGGCCACACCTCCATCACCGCCCTGCACTGTCAGCCACCCACACAGAGAGGGCATCTTATTCTTCTTAATATTATTAAATTTTATTCATAATTAATTTTTTTAGAATATAATTGCTTTACAATGTTGTGTTAGTTTCTGCTGTGTGGCAAAGTGAATCAGTTATACTTAGATTCCCCTCCCATTTAGGCCACCAGAGCACTGAGGGGAGTTCCCGGTGCTATACACTATGCTCTCATGAGTTCTATCTACACAGAGTTATCTACTCTGTGTTAAATACACAGAGTTGTGTATTTATGCCAATCCCAGTCTCCCAATTTATTCTACCCTCCTTCCCTCCTTGGTAACCCTAAGTTTGCTCTCTACATCTGTGACTCTATTTCTGCTTTGCAAATAAATTCATCTGTACCACTTATCTAGATTCCATGTATAAGCCGTATTATACAATATTCATTTTTCTCTTTCTGACTTACTTCAGTCTGTATGATGGTCTCCAGGTCCGGGCACATCTCTGCAAATGGCACAGTGTTATTCCTTTTTATGGCCGAGTAATATTCCACCATATATATATATATATATATATATATATACACCACATCTTTATCCATTTATCTGTTGTTGGACACTTAGGTTATTTCCATGTCCTGGCTATTGTAGATAGTGCTGCAATGAACATCAGGGTGCATGCATCCTTTCAAATTCTGTTTTTCTCCAGATATATACCTAGGAGTGGAATTGCAGAGTCACGTGGCAGCTCTTCCCTGGTGGATAAGACAGTAAAGAATCCGCCTGCAATGTGGGAGACTTGGGTTTGATCCCTGGGTTGGGAAGATCTTCTGGAGAAGGGAATGGCTACTCACTCCAGTGTTCCTACCTGGAGAATTCCATGGACAAAGGAGCCTGGCAGGCTACAATGTATGGGATTGTAAAGAGTCAGACACAATTGAGCAACCATCAGTTTTTTTTCCCTTTGTAACTCTAGTTTTAGTTTTTAAAGGAACCCCCATACAGTCCTCCATAGTGGTTGTATCAAGGAGGTGGAGGAAAGAGAGTATCATATTCTTAACAGAAGCCCGAGGGAGGTGAAACCTTGGCACTGGTATTCTGATGGGTTTAGCAAGTTCTTCTTTGTCACTAGTCTGAGTCTCTCAGGCTTTCCCATGCCCTACAGCCTTTAGATCTGAGTTTTCCCAGCTTTCTAAAAACGGTGACCTCTCAGACAGGGAGTTTCCTATCCCTGGATTTCAATGTCTAGTATCAGCCCCAGGACCTCCTTTCAAATAGGTTTCATGGCCCCTCCTGTGCCCATCTCTGGATTGGACCACTTTGTCATCCCTCTTAAATCTTCACTTGGAACCAGACTTACCCAAAGAAGAACTGCCTTCCACTTATTTTGGCTCCTGTTTTGTATGACAATGGCACCCTACTCCAGTACTCTTGCCTGAAAAATCCCATGGATGGAAGAGCCTGGTAGGCTGCAATCCATGGGGTCTCTAAGAGTCGGACATGACTGAGCGACTTGCCTTTCCCCTTTCCCTTTGTATGACAAAAGCCCAGAAGTTAGCTGCTTGGGTATCCATACCTCCCCCACCAACCCACTGCTGCTAGGTATCAGCTGACTTATCTGCTAAAGCCCCCAAATCTTCATTATCCTGCTAGCATAGCCTCAAAGCAGGATGTCCTCTTTGTCCCTGTAAAACTTCATCTTGTCAAACAACTAATCTCAAAAATATACAAGCAACTTCTGCAGCTCAACTCCAGAAAAATAAACGACCCTATCAAAAAATGGGCCAAAGAACTAAATAGACATTTCTCCAAAGAAGACACACGGATGGCTAACAAACACATGAAAAGATGCTCAACATCACTCATTATTAGAGAAATGCAAATCAAAACCACAATGAGGTACCACTTCACACCAGTCAGAATGGCTGCGATCCAAAAATCTGCAAGCAATAAATGCTGGAGAGGGTGTGGAGAAAAGGGAACCCTCCTACACTGTTGGTGGGAATGCAAACTAGTACAGCCACTATGGAGAACAGTGTGGAGATTCCTTAAAAAATTGCAAATAGAACTACCTTATGACCCAGCAATCCCACTTCTGGGCATACACACCGAGGAAACCAGAATTGAAAGAGACACATGTACCCCAATGTTCATCGCAGCACTGTTTATAATAGCCAGGACATGGAAACAACCTAGATGTCCATCAGCAGATGAATGGATAAGAAAGCTGTGGTACATATACACAATGGAGTATTACTCAGCGGTTAAAAAGAATTCATTTGAATCAGTTCTGATGAGATGGATGAAACTGGAGCCGATTATACAGAGTGAAGTAAGCCAGAAAGAAAAACACCAATACAGTATACTAACACATATATATGGAATTTAGGAAGATGGCAATGACGACCCTGTATGCAAGACAGGGAAAGAGACACAGATGTGTATAACGGACTTTTGGACTCAGAGGGAGAGGGAGAGGGTGGGATGATTTGGGAGAATGACATTCTAACATGTATACTATCATGTGAATTGAATCGCCAGTCTATGTCTGACGCAGGATGCAGCATGCTTGGGGCTGGTGCATGGGGATGACCCAGAAAGATGTTATGGGGAGGGTGGTGGGAGGGGGGTTCATGTTTGGGAATGCATGTAAGAATTAAAGATTTTAAAATGTAAAAAATAAAAAAATAAAAATAAAAAAAAAAAACAAAAGCGGAGAAAATAAAATAAAATAAAATAAAATAGACAACCAACAAGAATACACTGCACATCAAAAAAAAAAAAAAACTTCATCTTGTCAGATTCTAGTCTTTGCTACAAACAACCAAGATGCTCTTGGATCCTGATTGCAGCACTCAGCTTATTTGCAATGCCTTCTGGTCTCCATTCAACCTCTGGGCTGGACTCAGGGGCACTGCTGGGGACACTCTGGGTGTCGCTAAGTACAAGGCTCCTGTGTCTCCCCTTGCTCCTCAGTGGTGATCTATGTGTGTGCTGCTCTGGTTCTTTGAACTGCCCACCACCTTCAAGCGCCCCACTCATGCTACACATAGTGAGTGGCCCAGCTATGCCAGAGAGCAGGGACCCTGGCTTCACTGGGCAGGCCCCCACACGGCCCAACGTGGTCCACTGATGCTGAGTCACCTTCATTCAACACTCTTGGACCCCACAGTTCCTGGCTCGAGGAAATTAGAGGTCACACGGGCTCCAAACAGCAAAGCAGGAGCCGGCACACTCCCACCAGTTGTGATGAAGCAAGAGCCTGCCTTTCTGATGTCCAGAGGCCTTGATGAGAACAGCTGTGGGAGGAGAAGCTACTGGATGGCGGATCATTTCCACGCGCTGTTACTTAACAGCTCTCGGCACAAGGCCCAGGTCTCCCAGGGATGTGGTAGCTTTCCCACATGTGGTAGCTATTCCACCTGTGTCAAACTGAACACAGAAGAATAGCCCAGGACTCCAGCCAGCCTTTCCCTGAGTCCTATGTCCAGCAGCAGCCACAGCCAAGGAGGGTAGGCAGGGCACAAGTCACTGGCTAGAACTCATTCTGGGTTAACAGACATCTCAATTTAGTGCCTTATATCGTGTCTAAGATTGTAAATTTTGTGTGACTGCAGCTCTGCCGTTTGGCTCCCTGAGAAAGTTGCTTAACCTTTCTGAGCCTCTGTTTTCCGATGTGTAAAATGAGAACACTACTGCCGCCTTACAAGGGTCATCTGGATATTTAGTGAGTCCAAGGAGCCATGGGGGGGGCGGGGTGCTTCAAGTCAGCCCCACAAACAGGCACAAATCCATTTCCCAAAACTCTTGGAACCAGATTTTTAAAAAATCCTTCAGTGCCTACTCTGTTTCTTTCATGCTGCGCCCAAGGATGCACACCACTGTCAAAGACACGCATGTATCTGCAGAGAATCACGGGACTATTGACAGGAAGCAACGTGAGTAAACAGTATGGTTACAGCCTCATTTCTGGTCAAAGCGTTAGTCACTGAGTCATGTCTGACTCTTTGTGACCCCACGGACTGCAGCCCGCCAGGCTCCTCTGCTCATGGAATTCTCCAGGCAAGAATACTGGAGTGGGTTGCCATTTCCTTCTCCAGGGGATCTTTCCAACCCAGAGATCAAACCCGGGTCTCCCACACTGCAGGCAGATTCTTAAATCATCCGAGCCACCGTGGAAGCCTTCCATTTCTGGTCAAAGTCTCCATGAAATGAGTTTTGAAACAAAGCTCAGGTTTCCGGCATCCTTGGCTTCCTGAATTGCAGGTTCCCTGATGGATGGCTCAGCAGGTAAAGAATTCACTGGCAATGCAGGAGACGCAGGAGATGGAGGTACGATCCCTGGGTTGGGAAGATACCCCGGAACAGGAAATGGCAACCCGCTCCAATATTCTCCCCTGAAAAAAGTCTCATGGACAGAGGAGCCCGGGGGCTACAGTTCATGGGGTCGCAAAGAGTCAGACACGACTGAATGACTAAGCACGTGCACACTGAATTACTGTCCCTATTCAGGAGATGAGGTGACAGAAGACGCCCAGCCCATGTCCTCAGCCCAGGCTGCGGTCTGTCCGTCTGCGTCTGGGACCTGAGTCCTTCCATAGCCTCCTTACCTTTTAGAGGGATCAGCACATAATTTTCTCTTCTGCCTCCCATCCAGCGCCTTCATATCAAGTCCTCTTTTCCATCCTGGCAACCTCTGAGAGGCAAACTGGGAAGGTTTAATGTCTGTGAACGAGGCATCAAGCCCAAGACTAGGGCGTGACCTTTGCAGCAACCTTCCCAGGGGTTTGTCCCTTCTGCCCCCGACCTGCCTGCCTAGCTGGCCTCTCTTCCCAGCCCAGGCCATCTCCCAGACAATGTCCCTCCCCCAGGCCTCTCGCAGGCCAGGGTCAAAGGTCCACTACAGCTCAGCACCCATGGGGGCCTGTGTAGACTTACTCATGAGCCAGAGGCAGGCATGGAGGGGATGGGACGAGGGCTGAGAGCCCTGCCGTGACACAGGACTGTGGGTCAGGGGCATGACTTCCCAGGACTCTGGAAAGCTCTCTCCACCTGGCCTGCATTCATTGCCAACACGCCCTAGTCCTGGCAGGGGGAGCATCGCCAGGAATGTAGGCTGGCGATGTCTTCCTGCTGGGCACCTCCCCAGTTCACAGGCAGTGCCTCCCCCAGCTGCCTTCCCAAACCCCAAATGGTCTCAGGTTTACTGACGGTCTGGGTACTGGGCCGCCCCCAGGTTCAACCGCCCCTTCTGTCTCAGTCCTGTGGCTGGGCTCCCAGCCTGAGGTCATCATATGTATCCTTCCCCACTTGCATGCTAAGTCGCTTCAGTCATGTCCGACTCTTTGCGATGCTGTCTATGGACCACAGCCCACCAGGCTCCTCCGCTAGAGGGAGCTGCCAAGACTGCTTCCCAGTGCCGCTGTAACAGCACCGCAAGCTTGGTGGCTCAAACACAGTCGTTATTCTACGGTGTTAGGGGCCAGAAGCATATCGCTTGGCTAAGACCAAGGTGTCAGCTGAGCTGTGCTCCTTCTGGAGGCTCTACAGGAACATCTGTTTCCTCGCCTTTTCCAGTATCTAGAGGCTGCCCGCATTCCTTGGCTTGTGACCCCTCCATCTCGAGGGTAAGTCTTCACCATCCATCCTTCCAACCTCGTTTTTGCCATCATATCCTCTTTGCCTCTTCAGCTTCCTTTCTCCATATTTAAGGACCCTTTTGATTATTGGGGTCCACAAGGATAATGCAAAACATTCTTCTTACTTTAAGGTCAGCTGATTAACAAACCTCATTCCACCTGCAAGCTTAATTTCCTTTGCTATGTAAATTAACACACCCATAGGCCCTGGGGATAAGGATGTGGATGTCTCTGAGAGGCCATTGTCTGCCTACACCATTATGCCAACAACCTTGGAAGCCAGGGAACCAGCGTACTGAGGGCAAAAGAGTGTGGGCTGGAGAGTAAGGAGGTCTCAGCTCACAAACTGTTCTGCCCCGCAGTGCTGGTGTGACCGTAGATAAGTGACTTAACCTCTCTGTGCTTCAGCTGTCTCATTCATTCAACAAGGATGGTGGAATACCTAGGTATGCTGAGCAAGGACTTCCTCTCAAGGAACTATGTCTTAGTGGGAGGGAGATGGAAAAGAACCAGATCAATATATTAAATGTCAGGTGGTAGGAATAACTGTTATAGCGGTAGACCAGCAGGGTAAGGGTATAAGCACTGGAGGGTAGGATGGGAAGCTACTTTAGGAAACGTAGTTGAGAAAAGCCTCTCTGGAGAAGTCACAGTTGAGCTGGAAAAAGTGAGTGTGTGGATCAGGGCCTGTGCATGAATATCGAGAAGGACATTCCAGGCAGATGTGAACAGAGGCAAAGGCCCTAAGGCAGGAGTGTGCCCGGAGAGTCTGAGGAGCGGCAAGGAGATCAAGGTGGTAAAAGGAAGCCAGTGGTGAGGACCTTGGAGAGACAATGGGCTTCCCTGGTGGCTCAGATGGTAAAGAACCCGCCTGCGATGCAGGAGACCCAGGTTCCATCCCTTAGTCGGGACAATCCTCGGAGAAGGAAATGGCAACCCACTCCAGTATTCTTCCTGGAAAATCCCATGGACAGAGGAGCCTGGCGGGCTACAGGCCATGGGGTTGCACAGAGGTGGACACGACTGAGTGACTAACACTTTCATTTTTTACTTTTTTGTGAGGAGATAATGGGGGTCACAGTGGGGGCCTGGTGGGCCATGGGGGAGGGTTCTTTGGGTTTTACATTAATTGAGATGGTGAAGTTGAGAGTAATAACCTTTCAGGAATTAATGGTCTGTAAGAATACATAGCACAAGGGCTGAAACACAGCAGCAGCTTAATAAACTGAAATCCTTAACTTCCGGGGCAGAGGCCATGTCTCCTGGTGGATCCAGGAGCTCTCTCGGGGGTGCCTGCATCTCCCCCATCAGACTAGAGCATCCTCCAGGTGTGAGCTACTTCTGGGCCCTGCAGAGCCTCCTCTGAGCTTAGACATCACACCCTAGAGCCCAGCCCTCTCCTGACAGCCTCCAGCCTCCCAGCCCTGTGTGTGTTTTCTCAGTATTTCCCCGCAGCTCCTGTGGTTCTGTTAGTTTTTGTTGCTCCTGTATTAATTGGCTTTTCTGTCCTTGGGATTATTTGATTTCTGCCTAATTGCTTGATGATAGCAAGGCTTATTTTCGTTCTTATCTTTCCCAGAAGACAGGGCAGGTGCCGGAGAGTGGGCCAGGCCGACTGCTCAGGGCCCATCTGGTCTTCTCTGGGGCAGCCCTCCTCTCCCACCCGGCCTCTGAGGTCCCCTTCCCGCCTGTCACCCTAGAGGAGGCAGAGCAGGGAGGCCAGAGGGTGCAGCTCTAAGCTGCAGGTTGGGGCCACCCAGAGTGTTCGCAGGTGGTGGTGGGTATCGGTGTGGGGTCCGGGGCGGCGGGCTTGCAGATCTGGTTAAACCCCTTCTGTGGAGCACGAATCCAAGCCGCTGGGCTTGGCCTTGAGTACACACCATCACTCACTCTCAGCAGCTGGAAGATGGGAGCCCTAAGATTATGGCTGAGACAACAGAGGCTCCCAGGGAACCTGCATGGGGCCACAAGGCCTGGGCAGGGCAGGAGGAGAGCCAACTCTGCCAGAAGCTAAAGGTGGGCCCTCCCTTTTCCGTGGGTGGGCCCTGCCCACTAGAAACTCTCCGAATGGTGACTGACAGGCAGGGGAGCCAATAGTGACCACTGAAGGTAGCCATTGATGGACCTGGGTTTGGGTGGACTCCGGGAGTTGGTGATGGACAAGGGAGGCCTGGTGTGCTGCGGTTCATGGGGTTGCAAAGAGTCGGACACGACTGAGCGACTAAACTGAACTGAAAGCAGGCATCGGGCCCACCCTAGGGCTCAGTGAAAAAGGCAAGTTGAAAAATCTCTACAGAGTGATCCCATTTCAGTTGAGTGAATGCTACACAAATGCACGTAGAAAGATCCATTCTTTCAACAGGTGTTTACAGAGAGTTCTACGTGCCTGCTCTCATCTGGTTACTAGGGATACAGGATAGGGAGACAGATAAGACCCTGTTCTCCTGGAAGTTACATTTCAGAAGGAGCCATGGGTCATAGACGAATAAACTAGTAACTGGTAATTCCAAATAATAATACATGTTGGGGGATAAAATAGGGAGCAACAAGAAATGTCGTGGCAGGGGAAGACCTCGCCAAGAAGGTGGCATTTTTGTTGAAACCTAAGTGATGGGCTAGTCGTGTGATAATCAGGGTGAGACTGTTTCAGGCAAAACAGGAATAGCTCAGGCAAAGGCTCTGAGGTGGGAAGGAGCTTGCTGTGTTGGAACAGACAGAAGCCCTTTGGGAGCAATTGCAATTTTCCTCTCTGTGTTGGGCAGAGAGGAAAGCAGGGGCCAGATCAGAAAAGGCTTTGCAGCTATGGTGTGGCTTTGGAATGCTATGTTAACAGGATGCTATGGAAGGATTTTGAACTCTGTGTAGGAAAATGTCTGAAAAGACATCTGGTATGGTCTGAATGGGCTTCCCTGGTGGCTCAGTGGTAAAGAACATGCCTGCCAACACAGGAGACTCAGGTTCGATCCCTGGGTCAGGAAGATCCCCTGGAGTAGGTAATGGCAACCCACTCCAGCATTCTTGCCTGGCGGGCTGCAGTCTATGGGGTCACACAGAGCTGGACACGAGCTGGCAACTAAACAACAGCAGTGCTGTGAATAGTGGTTATCACTGAGGAGAGAGGGTTGAGGGGGGTGAAAGAGGAAAGGATAGGGTGTCAGACAGCAAGAACTAGTGTCAAGTTATAAGATAGGACGCAAACACCCACACACTCGGTGGGGAGCCGGGGAGGACCCAGCACCGACAAGGCAGGAGGCTTCAGCCAGAGGCCTGGGGTGGGGACGGCCGAAGTGGTGCCCCGCCTCCAGTGGGAGGGGCACTGGACAGAGGATGGGAAGTAGCTGGAAGCTGTGGGTAGCCCCAGGGGACCCTGTAAGGTTAGGACCGACAGGACATGGGCAGAGGGCCAGCTCTGCAGACTAGGTGCCCATGGTGGGGAGAGGGAAGGGTTGGGGGAGGAAGCGGCAGCCTCTGGCTTTTGGGTGCTGGGTCTCTAGAAACTATTTTTCCATGTGTTCATTTACTCAGTGAGCACGTTTTAACTGTCTCTGAAGTGCCAGGATCACTCTCATCATCAGGGGCAGGAGATTGAATGCCTTCTCGGAGCTCAGAGCACAGCAGTAAGGGCTGTGTCCACTTGCCAGACTTACCCCATTGAAGAAGGAAGAAGGGGGAGGGAAGGAAGTTCTCTGAATGAGTACAGGTGCCAGGCCTATGCTGACCTCTTACATTCACTGTATGGTTTAATCCTCATAACAGCTCTAGGAGCAAGAACACTGCACATGATTTACACGTGAGGAACCTGGGGCTCAGAGAGCTTAAGGGATTTGCTCAAAGTCTCACCACTGTAAGCGTGAGCTGTAATTGGAACCCAGATCTGTCAGAATCCAAACCCTGGGCTCCTCTGAGGCCACCATGCTGGAGGTGGAGAGGGGTCTTATTTTCCCACGCTGGACAGGGCAGGTATGGACCCATGGGTGGTAGGTGATCACTGGGTGTGAGGTTGAGAGGCCAGCTACCTGAGACTGACCCTACTGGAGGGAGGGGATGCTAGGGAGTCAGACCCCTTCATGCATGTGATCTTGGCCCAAGCCCTATAGGGAGCACCCAAGCAAGCTTCTCTGAGCTGTCCCCTGGCCCTTGAAGCTCTCTCTCTGGGGACCCTCAGGGTCTAAGCTTTGGGGACTTCTCTTCTACTACACTGGTGCTCCCAGGGCTGCTCAGAAACCTCAGTCACACACACATACACACACACGCGCGCGCGCTCACAGTCTGTGCTCTCTCAGCCCAGCATTCAAAGCCCTGCCCAACGAGGCCCCAAACTCCTGAGTTTCATTTCTAACATCTAGCGCCTCCCAGCACACACACCCCATCCTACAGCCACGCAGGGATCGTTGGTGGCCAGGAACATAAAGCCATCCATTCTCATTCAAGGGAGGTTAACGGGAACACATGGTAAAGAATTCGCCTGCTAATGCAGAAGACACAGGAGCTGTGGCTTCAACCCCTGGGTCGGGAAGATCCCCTGGAGAAGGAAATGGCTACCCACTCCGGTACTCCTGCCTGAAAAATCTCATGGACAGAGGAGCCTGGCAGGCTGCAGTCCATGTGGTTGCAAAAGAATCAGACACAACTTAGTGACTAAACCAAGCAAGGGAAACACACAGGACAGCTCATGGGGGCTTCTCTCCGCTCCCTTCTGCTCCTCAAGCACTCCCGCTTCGTCTGCCTACTCACATTCCCTGGGCTGGCACCAGTTCCCACTCCTGGGATGAGCTTCCTGTCTGTTCACCTGCTCACCACCATCCATCTGACTAGGTCTTGGGGTTCAAATTCCCAAGAGCAGGGCTCTGATTGGCTCAGCATTAGGTCAGGTGTCCATGTCTGGTCCAATCAGCTCCGTTGACAAGCAACTGTGTTTGCTGGACATTGGACTGTGTCCTGTCTAAGGGTCTCTAAGAATGGGCAGCGAGCCTAGAACCATGGTTGACATTGGGCCATTTCTTGATCCTCACACAGACCTATCTGTGCCAGCCTTTGCTCTCGCTGTCCCCTCCGCCTGGAACACCCTGCCCACAAATCTGTGTCCCTCATGGTCTAAACCAAGTATGATTTAGATCTTCATGGTGTAGATCCATGGTGTTGCTCTCCAAGTCCCCCAGCTGGGTAACAACCGCCCACCCTCAACACCTTGGGATGGCCCCCTCTCCCACCTCTCCCACCAATGGCCTCATCTAATGATTCCCTCCTGGTTTGTCTGGGCTTCCCTCCCACACACATGGATTTGGTCCTGCTCAGCCCCAGTTTGCCCAGGCACCACAGCTTTCACCCCCGTCTATCTCCCCACCCTAACCGCCGCCCGCCCTGCCCACCGTGCCCTGCGCTGATGCCCGGACAGACTGAGTAAAGGAAGAGCCAATGCAAGTTCTGGAGAGACGGTCAGGCTGGCGAGGCTCTCACTGGCCAAAACCACCCACCAGGCTTTTCCACAGCAAAGCTGACTCCCTCTCGAGACTGAGAAAGCGTATCCTTGCCAGCCCAGCCTTCAAGCTAACCTCCTACCCTCAGGCCAGACCGATTCAGCCAGACTCCCCCAAGGGCCCCCATCTTCCCCGGCTTCTCATTCTGGAGCCCACCTCCTCCCCTTCTTAACACCTCATCTGGAACTCAGGTGGGGGTTCCTCTCCCACCACCTTGCCATACCTGCAAAGACTTCTAAAGCAGAGATCACAGTCAAAATGCTCAGAAGCTAAAGATAATAATCCCACCCACCTTCACTCCCTTTGTCTGCAGAGCAGGGTTTGACTTGGACTTTCCATTCTAAACCCCATTAATTTTTCCCCCTCTCTTCTTTTTTAAACACAGGGTGATATCAATCCTCTTTCCATAGATGAGAGGCTTTCAATTTTGGCACTAGAACTGGAGTTTGATTTATTTATTGTTTGATCTTTTTTTTTCAAAATAGATTTTCAGAATAGAATTTTCTTTTTCCCAGCCAAAGGGACCCCCTGATCCTCTGGACCAAGCTAGAGCTTTTACAAAAATAATTGCTCAGATCCAGGAGGAGAGGTGACCCGCCCAAGGTCACACAGCACAGGTGGGCTGAGGACCCAGGTCTCCCGACATCCCACTTCTGCACTCCCCTCTTTCAACTGCAGATGGTCATTTTTTATAACTAGCAGAAACTATGTGCTTAAACAGGAGAGAGCTAGACCAATGAGCATCACCCAAGAGAAGGCAGAGGGCTTCCCTGGTGGCTCAGATGCTAAAGAATCTGCCTGCAGTGCAGGAGACCAGGGTTCCATTCTGGATCGGGTAGATCCCCTGGAGAAGGGAATGGCTACCCACTCCAGTATTGCCTGGAGAATCCCATGGACAGAGGAGCCTGGCGGGCTACAGTCCATGGGGTCGCAAAGAGTCAGACACAACTGAGTGACTAAGCACGCACACACAAGAAAAGGCAAAAGGCAAAACCAGCTCTTGCACAGCCCAGCACGATTAGGAGGACAGTCCCTGCAGGACCGCAGACCTGGCGCCTGGGCCCTGGGAACAGCGCTAGACCCACAGCCGCCTCTAGAGCCCCTGGCACCTAAGCAGGGCCTTGGGCCCTAAGAAACAGTGGCCTCGATGCCTCTGCCTCTGATGCTCCAGGTGAGGCCAGGGTCCCGGGGCCTACTCCTGGCCTGGCTGCTGTCATCACAGAGCCTGAACGCGGGGGGTTCACCAGGTGCCAGGCCCTTTGCACACACAGTCACATCCAGCCTTCCCACTGACCCCGTGCAGCTGGATGTGCTGCACTCTCCAGATGACGAAACTGAGGCTCAGAGGAACCCAGTAGCTTGTTCAAGACCACACAGCAGGTACAAGGTATAGATCTGGGATCAGAAGCCGCCTGGCTCCAGACCCCACAGTCTTCCCCATATTCCTCTCAAATTAGGTTTCTTTGAGTTCCACCACCGAGAAGGAGCCAGGGGGACAGAATCAGAATAGGGCTGAAAGACCATTCTTTCCACTAATTAAAAAAAAAAAAATGCTGTCTGTCAGGAGTGCCCGGGGCCATGCAAATCAGCAGGTGGTTGACCTCATGGCCAACCAGGTTGCACCCCAGCCGGCAGTATCAGCAGATCAGACACTTACCTGGGATCAGGCCTGTCTTCTCTTCCCCTGGCAGCTGGCCCTGCCTCAGTGTTCCCAGCCATTCCCAGGCCAAGACAGCTGCATGACCCAGAAGAGGGGCATGGTCCTGAACCATGGGGTTGGGTGGCATCAAAGTAAAATTAGATAGAAGTGGTAAAGAATCTGCCTGCCGATACAGGAGACGCAGGCTCAATCCCTGGATGGGGAAGATCCCCTGGAGTAAAAAATGGCAACCCGCTGTAGCATTCTTCCTTGAGAAATTCCATGGATAGAGGAGCCTGGCAGGCTTACAGTCCACGGGGTCACAAAAGAGTCAGACACGACTTAGCGACTAAACAACAACAAGGCTGTGCCAGGGCCAAGGATGGACCTGTCCCCATTCCAGAAAGTCCTGTCCTGATGGAGGAGAGGGGAGAGGGAGGAGGCTCTGGCAGGTGGTAAAATGCAGCTTCTCTCTCCTTGGAACTTGGGTTTTAGGGGGATTCTCTGTGGAATTGGTGCTCGTCTGAGTGAAAGCCCACTATCTTGAGATGACCGTCAGGGCCCTGTATGACCTGTGACCTCACTGACCTTATGCCCTGTTCTGTCCCCGGTGCTGGCTCCTCCCAGCCACATCTGCCACCTCACTATTCCTCAGTACCCCAGGCCCAGTTCTGCCCTTGGGCCTCCGCAATTCCAGTTCCCCCTTCCTGCACCTCCTCCAGACCTCACACACTGATTCACCTCTTCTTGTCCGGAACACAATCTAGAATCGCAAGTCAGCCCACAGTTGCCCAACCACCCTTTCTTGCCTTTACGCCTTAACATCTCAGGCCACCTAGTATATTTTGTTCTAACGAATACGTGCATTTGTTTGTCTGTCCCCCAAAAAGCTTTGCGAGGGCAGGGCTTTCATCCATTTTGTTCCATTCTTGGAGTTTCCAACAGTACCTGGCGCATACCCGCACAGCCCTTGAATGAGGTCTTCAGCTTTCCAGAGGCAGGAGCCAGCGTCACCTGGGCCACAGTCTGAGTTGGTGTTTGGAAGCGGCAAACACCAACTGCTTCCAAACACCAACCACTTGTCACATCCAAGCACCTGTAAGATCACCCAACTGTGAACGAGAGAGTGTGAGGGAGGGCAGTGGGAGGCAGGCCAGGGCAGGAAGGAAATTTCCATCGGGTGGTCCCAATTATCACGGTAATTATAGCCTCACATTTCTCTCCATTGCAGCATATGCTTCTATTCAACCCAGAGGGTCTAGACCAACACCGAGGGTGTGTGTGTGTGTGTGTGTGTGTGTGTGTGTGACAGACAGAAAGAGAGACAGAGAGTCAGAGACAGAGAGAGGGGGGAGAGGAGGGAAAGAAGGAGGGTCAGAGAGAATGGAGGAGAGACAGAGACAGAGAGGGGGAGGGAGACGAGAGAAATTTTTAGCAGAACGTATTCAGCATCAGCTGGCAGCCACAGACCCATGGTACCCAAGGGGTATATGCCAGCAAGAACAACTGCCTTCTCCCTTCTAGTAAATCCCTCACAGGGGCTGTGGGACCTGAGTTAATATGGAGATTCTAGGAAAGAGCAATTAAGAGCCCCCTGCCCCTGGGCTGTATTTACCTGACATCCAACATCTGGATGAAAAGTGAAAGATCATCATTGTCAGAGTGTTTTATTTTTCTCTGCACAAAGCTCGAGGTATTTAGAAGAAACATCTGGGTGATGGGCTGGCTGATTCTGCTTTTTGTCCAGATGCTCAGCATTACCTGGCTCAGCCTGACTGTGGTTGCTGTAGAGGCAGGTTCAAGCTAAAGGGAGGGAGGGGGATGGAGATGGTGGGGGAGAAGGGGGCCACAGTCCTGTCCTTTGACACCGTCTGTCCCTCGGTTCACTTGAGTCTTTACCACCTGCCTCCTCCAAGGCTGGAAGGATTCATTTTCCCTAACCCCCTCACACAACCCCCAAGATGCACAGGGCTAGGAGACATTAACATTTATTCAACATCTTCCACTGGGAATCGGCGGGCCCAGCACAGAATTAGCTGGCATCTTCCTGCTCTTGGATTATACAGGCAGTGACTGTGATCGAATCTGGCAACCAGATTTATGAATCAGTCGATATTTATTGCGGGGAACAATCCATCTTCATGTCTGGTCTGTGCACACACAACCCTGCTCCAGGCATGCCCAGGGACCTTGGTGCGAAATGTTGGAAAGGTCTGGGTGAACACCTCTAAATAGGGGGCAAACGAGAGGGGTTTGAAACCATAAAAAAAAAAAAAACAAGACAAAATATAACGTGGGGAGGTGTAGCTGGTGGGGATGGAGGGAGGAGGTAGTTCCCTTATCCATCCCACGTTTATCCTGGTCTGCCCTTCTCAACCCTCTTCCAATCTCTCATATCCTCCAAAGAGCAAAAGTCAATCAATTATGAAGTTAAAGAGGTTGCAAAATGTTGATGCAATGTGTTCCAAACCGAACAGAAAGGCTGTGTGTATGTTCTAATTATCTGTGCGCTTTTTCTCTTCCCTGCCCACTGGCCCATTAAAGAGACAGCCCGACAGCCCAAGCCCCCCAGCTCCTTCTGTTGGGCCAATCAGAGAGCCGAGGTTGTAACTCAGCTGGTGAATGGCTGGAGGAAAGTCTACTCAGGATTCCTTCATTTGCATGCTTGCACTGACTGGCTAAGCCCCTGGGGTAGAAAGCAAGCTCCTAGTTAAAGCAGAGGGAATCCAGGCATCCCTCCATCCAATGGCTGTCAGCTCCTGCTAAGGTCTCGGAAGGATGGTCTGAGGCTTCTCAGACTAATTGGAAGAAATGAGAGGTGGAATTTAAGACGTAAAATAGTGCCCCCTTCTCAGCCCTAACTCTGTCACCTTCCCCAACTACTCCTTATTCCTCTGGCCCTCTCCACCAAGGCTGTCGCCTTTTAGGCACTGTGCCCATGGCCCACTCCACAGATCCTCCCCAACCCCCTCCGTGGAACTTCCTGTAGGAAATAAAAGGCATAAGGGACACTGAGGGAAAAGGGAAATGTTTGAGGGGCTTAGTGGCCTTCCAAAAATAATAGAGCAGAGTCACTACCAGGAGGGAGAAGAAAGACATTCTGAACCTTGTTAATTTCTGCAGCTTCACACCATTTAGGATCACGGGAGCTTTTCTAGCTGTGATAGAGGAGCTGGTTGACGGGGGGGTGTAGTCAATGGCTAGGTTGGGGAGAGGGAACCTGGCATCATCTTCACCTACCCACAAGGCCTTGGCCTGAAGTTGAACAGAGGAACTGCTTTCTTGTCTTAGAGAGACGATAGCTCTGGGGGTGAAGAGGGGAGGTCAGGCTCAGGACCTAACTCCACAAATGGTACAGACAGGAAATGGACTGGGCTAGCCCCCATCTCCCAGATGGGAGGAGAATGGAAAGTGCCCGGAGGAGATAAGACAACTATCCCCCAACCCATCCAAGGACCAGGACACCTGGGCTTTAACTGGCTCTGGTCAATCACTTTACCCCTGCAGATGGGGGATCACACCTCCCCCATACCCCTACACCTTTCTCATACCTCCCCCAGAGCTAGTCACACAGGACAAGTGAAGGATTGGAGTCTCCATGGCTCCAAAGGACAGAATCTGAACTGATGGGTAACAGACAGGAGATCAGGCTTACGCTCAGTGTGTAAAGGAGCTTTCTGCCTTCAAATAGAAGCCCCTCAGATAGTAATATAGCTCAGTTCAAACACCCAAGCTGAGTTTGGATGACCGTCTGTTGTAGAGTATAATTTCTGGACATTTTCAGGCACTGGATGGACTCATCTGTCAGCTGTCTCTAACTCTTGAGGATTCCATGATTCATTCATTGAACAAATGTTTCTTGGTTGCCCACTAGACCCGTCTCTGTCACTGATGTACAGTGTGACTACCAGTTTTCCTCTCTGAAGCCAGTTTCCTACATCCAACATGAGAGCATTGGGCCAGTGGACCTGAGGGCTCTTTCGGCTCTGAGTGTTCTAAGCAGGATCAGAAGGAATTGCCCCCTCATCCTCCTCCTTCTCCTGCTCCTTCCTATTATTTAGCGGAGTTGGGATAGAATGAACTTCTCCTGGCCTGGGATGCCATGTAAAACAGATGAGCCTGTTGCCATGGAGACCAGGGAGCGACTTGTCTTGAGGGGATAGGAATTGGGTGGGGGGTGAAGGCAGACACGGGTGATTTACTCCTGCAATAGCCCAGCCCAGAATCTACATGAATGTTAAACGGGGTGGCTCCAGGCAACCACTCAGCCAGACACATCAGAAACCACTTAAGATGAAAGACCCAGAACATTTGTACATCTCGTCCCCAGGGATGCCTGTGACTTTCTGGCTCCCCACCCCCACAGCACAACCTCGGGCAGCCCCTCTCTGGCCAAGGGGATCTAACTCAATTCTGCCTCTGGCAAAACTAGGGGAATGCAGGGTCTGTCCTGAATGGGGAGGGGTATGGGCAGTTCTAGAGGGCGCTGGCTGCAGGAGCTGAGGGAAGCTGATTTCTTGGGCTCCTTACAAAAAGAGTTTTCTGGCAATCATCACTGTCTAACCACAGGTGGGCTGCCCCAGGAAAGAGTGAGCTCCCCAACCCTGGAAGCATTCAAACTGGGCTGAGAAGATCCTCCATCATGGACTCTGTGAGGCATAAGACCTGCTCTGTAGGATTTTCTGGAAAGGATTAAAATGAAGCGAGGTACCTAAAGTGCTTAGTACAGTACCTAGCCCATATTGAATATCTGATAAGTGGTTATTATTAGTATTCTATAATTAGTAAACCAACAGTGAAATGGGAGCTCCCCATCAGTGACTCTCAAGCAGGAGACAGAGCCTGGTAGCTTCCAAAGGCAGCTGTTTCAATTCTGATATCCTGTAATAGCAGAGACAAAAGAAGAATCATGGTTACAAGCAGGTGCTTTGGAGTCAGACAGGCCTGGGCTCAAGTCCCAGCTCTGCATCTTACTTGCCATGTGACCTTAAGCGAGTTAACTTCCTCTGAACCTCTATTTCCTTACCTGTAAAATGTGAGGCATAACACCTGCTTTGTAGGATTTTCTGGAAAGGATTTAAATGAAGCAAGGTACCTAAAGTGCTTAGTGCTGTACCTAGCCCATATTGAATATCTGATAAGTGGTTATTATTAGTATTCTATAATTAGTAAACCTACAATGAAATGGAAGCTCCCCAGATGCATGTTGTTTTTTTTTTTAATATTCTACTTATTTGGATGTGCCAGGCCGAGGTTTAGTTGTGGCACACAGAATCTTCCATCTTCAATCCTTGGTGCAGCATGAGAACTCAGTTTCAGGATGTAGTATCTAGTTTCCTGACCAAGGATTGAGCCCAAGCCCCTCTACAATGAGAGCTCAAAGTCTTAGCCACTGGACCACTAAGGAAGTCCCTCCCCAGCTGTTTGGACTGGATTTGGCCAAGACAGTTGGCTTCTGCTCTGCCATCTACTGTGTGATTGTGGGCCAATTTCTTAATCTCTCTGAGTCTCAATCTCCTCATCAGCATAATGGGGCTAATAATAGTGCTCACCTCCTAGAGTTACGGTGAGGATTGAGCTGTGATTAGGACTGAGGTAGCCATGTGCTATCATCACCATCATTGTCTCATCCGTGTCCTCGACTCTGGCTGTCTCCCCAGGGCCTCGTACTTATTAGGGCTGAGAGATTGGCTTAGAGACAGTGGTTCCTGAGTAAGACAATGACGCTTCAAAGTTTAGTGGAGATGGCAGAGACTGAAAGGGAGAAAAAGGAAAGGAGGCAGCCGGAAGGAAGACCCGAGAGAGCAAAGCCAGCAACAAACTGGTAACAACAAAATTGGTGATGGAGAAGAAGAAGGACTCAGCAGTGGCTCTACACTCGTAGGGAAGGGAGGGGACTGAGAGAACAGAAGGAAAAGAGCCCAGTGGGAATAAGGAGGAGTGGAGACCCCCGATCTTCATGCAACGTAAATGTCCCTTATTCAGTTGGCAGACGTGTCTTGAGCACCTACAGTGCATTAGGCAGTAAGAATATACATATGAACAGATATGTTCCTGATCTTAGAGGAAATGTTTTCAGCTTTTCACCGTTGACTGTGGTGTTAGCTGTTGGTTTGTCGTATATGGCCTTTGTTATGTTGAGGTATGTTCTCTCTATGCCCACTTTCTGGAGAGTCTTTTTTTTTTTCATCATAAATGGGTGCTGAATTTTGTCAAAAGTTTTTAGTGCATCTATCAAGATGATCATATGACTTTTATTCTTCAATTTGTTGATGTGCTGTATGGCACTGATAGATTTGCCAATATTGAAAAATCCTTGCCTCCCTGGGATAAATCCCACTTGATCATGGTATATGATCCTTTTATTGTATTGCTGGATTCAGATTGCTAGTACTTTGTCGAGGATTTTTGCGGGGGAAAATAATGTTTATGCCAAAATAAAAGGGAGAAAAATAAAGCAAGAAAAACTAAGGGAAAAAAATATGAGGACTGAAGAATGGCTAAGATTCCGTGCTCCCAATGCAGGGGGCCGCAGTTCTATCCCTGGCCGGGGAACTAGATCCCACACACGGCAACTAAAGATCCTTCCTGCCACAGTAAAGACTGAAGGTCTTGCGTGCCACGGCTAAGACCCTGTGCAGCCAAATAAATAAATACTGGAAAAAAGAATATGAACAGACATGGTTCCTGCCCCCAAGGACTTTGTAGTATCAGTGGGGGTAGCAAAGACTTCCCAAATACATGCAATGACATGCAACAGCTGCTTTATCGACATTATCTGTCCAAGTAGCTGCTGAACCAGGAAATGATTGATTTCACTAGGGTTAAAGCAGAAAGGTACTCATCAATTGAGTAGAAGATTTCCAGGAAGCTAGGGGAAAACATACTCTGTCTGAAAGGAAAGCATGAGAAAAATACCAGTGAGTGAAAAGCCATGTCACATCCTAGACTTATAAGTCTCTCTGATATTCAAGACTATCAGATCCAGAATTGAGGCTGGAGATGCCTCAAGGGACTGTGGCCTGGACAACAGTGTGGATCATAATACAGAAAGAGGGAAGGGTCAAGAAGAGTGTTATATCGGGGTATGGTAACCTAAAAGGGCAAGAGATAGGAGTTTACAGTATGGGTTTGGAATCAGACATATAAGAGGAAAATTCGATTGGAGAAAATCAAGGACAATTCTTCCTTTAAGGTAGGAGGGAAGGAAGAAAGTTAAAAAAAAAAAAAGGCAAAACACTTTGATTTAGAGGGTGGGAACTGACAGGCCTAGGAAGTCCACCCTTGGCCTTTCCAGAAAAGTCAGAGGCAAGGATATTAGTTAAAACAAAAAAACTAGGGAGGGTTAAGGGGCCCAGCCAAGCTAGATTATCAAGGAAAAAAAAAAAAACACCACAGTTTCCTAATATCAGGAACTAAAGAGGGACTACATTTCCTATAGACATGAGAAAGGTAAATAAGAACACCATAAACAACTTAAACAGACTGGATACATTCCTTGAGAAATACAAGTTTCTAAAACTGACACAAGATAAAATAGAAAAAGATAAATATATCTTTTCCCTATATCTATTAAATAAAGGGAATTTTTTGTCGAAAAGCCATCCCATAAACAAAATTTCCATATGGATGATTTCACTATGAATTTCATCAAATAGGAAAGAAAGAAAATTGTCAATCCTACACAACCTCAAAATGGAGGAAGATGAATATTTCTAAGTTGTTTCATGATGCCAGATTCACCGTGATATTAAAACCTGACAGAGAAATTACAAAAAGAGGCTGCTGCTGCTGCTGAGTCGCTTCAGTCGTGTCCGACTCTGTGCGACCCCATAGACGGCAGCCCACCAGGCTCCCCCATCCCTGGGATTCTCCAGGCAAGAACACTGGAGTGGGTTGCCATGTCCTTCTCCAATGCATGAAAGTGAAAAGTGAAAGTGAAGTCGCTCAGTCGTGTCTGACTCTTAGCAACCCCATGGACTGCAGCCCACCAGGCTCCTCCATCCAAGGGATTTTCCAGGCAAGAGTACTGGAGTGGGGGGGCCATTGCCTTCTCTGAGAAAATCCCTAGGAATCTATAAAATAGCAACTAGAACTAAGAACTGAATTGAGCAAAGTCACAGAATAAAAGAGCTACACTCATAGATCCATCGTATTCCTCTACACCAGCAGCAAACCACCGGAAAATGAACTCTTTTTTTTTTTTTCTTATTTTTTTAAATTTCTACTCCCTCTTGAATTTCTCTCCCACCCACCCCGTCCTACCCCTGTGGGTCGTCACAGAGCCCTGAGCTGAGCTCCCTGTGCCATTCGGCAGCTTCCCACTAGCTGTCTGTTTCACACACAGGAGGGTATACATGCCAGTGCTACTCTCCCAACTCGTCTCACCCTCCCCTTCCCCCTCTGTGTCCACACGTCTGTTGAAAGTGAAATCTTTAAAAATTCCATTTATGCTAAAAAGGCCAAAAAAAATACTTAGGAATAAGTTTAACAAAAGATATGTAAGACCTACACGTTGAAAATGATCCCCTCAAAATACCAGATAAGTTAAAGAGAACTGAGAATAAATGTTCCTGTATGAGAAGACTCAATGTTAGTCAAATGTCATTTCTCTCCAATTTGACATAGAGAGTCAACAGAATCTCAATCCCAATTTCCAGCTGACTTTATTTGTAGAAATTTATAGGCTCATTCTAAAATGTACATGGAAATGCAAATGACCTAGAATGCCCCAGGTAATCTTGATAAAGGAAAGGAAAGTTGGAGAATTTATACTACCTAATTTCAAGGCTTGCTATAAAACTGGTGCGCTGTCATCAAGACTTTATAATGTACAAAGAGAGACATGTCATTCAATGGGGCAGAATTGAGAGCCCAGAAATAGACCCACATTTAAATGGTCGTTTGACTTTTCAAGGAAGAACTGAAGTAACTCTACAGATAAAGCAGTTCTTTCCAACAGGTGTGGTGACCTCCTCTTACACTAAGATACATAAAACTTAATTTGAGATGAATTGTTCCCTGGTGGTTAAGACAGTAAAGAATCTGCCTGCAATGCAGTTGACCCAGGTTTGATCCCTGAGTTGGGAAGATTCCTTAGAGAAGGGAATGGCAACCACCTCCAGTATTCTTGCCTGGAGAATCCCATGGACGGAGAAGCCTGGCGGGCTACAGTCCATGGGGTCGCAAAGAGTCAGATATGACTTAGCAACTAATACTTTGACTTTCATAGATCTAATCTCAAAAACTAAAACTATAAAATTTCCAAAAGAAAACATATAATATCTTCATCGCCTGGAGACAGGCAAAGTTTTCTTAGGAAGGAGGCAAAAAGTAATAATAATCAAAAGAAAATATGATAATGTAGATTTCATAAAAATGTATAACTCCTGCTCATCAAAAACATAATTAAGAAAATGATGATATGCAATGGCTGCAAACAACAGCCTCCTCAATAGTATATGCAACCTGTTGCTTGCATAGACTGCCCTGAGAGACCCTAGAGACCATGCTTTCCAGTGAACAGTTATGTCCGACTTCATGTTGTCACCAGGCAATGCTCTAGACAGGTATTCAGGTGTCTTCAGAAAGCTCCAGGGCACAGTGACCAGGGTCCACCTTTTCCAAGTCACCACGTCTGTCACCTCAAGCTGCAGGACCAGAAGCATGATTGAGGTTCTACACAGCGCCTGGTTCAAGTGCCCTGGTCGCCAGAAGACCCATGTCTCCAAGAAGTGGGGCTTTACCAAGTTCAGTGCAGATGAATCTGAACCTATGGCAGCTTGAACTGTGGCTCATCCTGGATGCCTATGGGGTCAAATACATCCCTAGTCATGATCCCATAGATGAATGGTGAGCCCTGCACTCTTAAGGACTTTGGCAATGCTCCCTCCTTGCTCACACCCACCAATAGACCCAACTTCCTGTTCAAAAAATAGAACAGATAACAAGTCACAGACTAGTAGAAGACAGTGCCGAACACTCCATTAAAGGACTTGTATCAAGTATATATAAAGAGCTGCTGCTGCTGCTGCTGCTGCTGCTGCTGCTGCTAAGTCACTTCAGTCGTGTCTGACTCTGTGCGACCCCATAGACGGCAGCCCACTACAATGCAATAAGTAAAACATGACTAACCCAGTAAAAAGAAGGGTGAATGTTTGAACAGACTTTTCACAGTAAGTTAGGTGTACTGAGCACATGTCTGCTCTATGACCCAGCAATTCCACTTGCAGGCATTCACCCAAAAGAAAGGAAGACGTAGATCCACACAAAGATGTGTATAAGAACATTCGTGGCCACTCTGCTCATGGCAGCCCCTGGAAAACAACCTCAAATAAACTGCTCATGAAGACTGATGGATACACAAACTGTTACCCACTTCCTGATGATACAAAAGGGACAGAGTATTAACACATGCAACAGAATGAATGGATCTTGGACTTCCCTGGTGGTGCGGTGGATTCAAACCCAATGCAGGGGGGATTGGTTCGATGCCTGGTCCAGGAGGTGAGGTGGATTCAAACCCAACGCAAGGGGACATTGGTTCGATCCCTGGTCCAGGAAGATTCCACACGCTGTGGAGCAACTAAGCCCGTGCAGCACAACTCCTGAGCCTGTGCTCTAGAGCCCAGGAGCCACAACTACCAAAGCACGTGCACCTAGAGCCTGTGCCCCCAAGAGAAGCCATCGTGATGAGGAGCCCATTCACTGCAGGGAAGAGTAGCCCCGACTCGCTGCAACTGGAGAGAGCCCACACGAAGCAACAGAAACCCAGTGCAGCCAAAAATAAAGTGGATGAACCTCAAAAGTGTGAATACATATTATCTGATTCCACTGATGTGAAATTTTAGAAAGGTTTTCTTTTTTGTTTTTAATAAAAATGGATTACTTCTACAGAATGAGAGCACGATTGACTGGAAAGGGGGTATGAACAGATTTCCTAGCTGATAGAAATGTTCCATAACTTTATACAGATTGGGGTTACTCATGCAAAGTCTTTGTCAAATCTCAGAGAATGCGCCTACAATTTGTGCATTTTACAGTTTCAGGCATGTAAATGTAACTCCCCTCCCCCATGCATATGCACACAAAAAACACATGAAAATATTAATTCTACTTAATTATATGCATGCTGAAGTGTCTGGAATGCAGTATACTGATGGTCTGCATCTTACTTTAAAATATACCAGAAATAAGATGTATTGAATACTAGATATATGGAGAGGTATTTGATGAAAGAGATACAGCAAAATGTTGACAATTGTAGAATCTCCATGCCAAATACTCAATTGTGAGTATTCAACATCCTATCCAATTTTCTATGCTTAGAATTTCAATAGGGAAGTCAAGACAGGGGTTGCAGGACTGGTCAAGAATGGGAAAAACTCAGAAGAGCCTTGAGGTGAGGGCAGGAAGGAGTGGTCAGCATTTTCCAGGGACAGTGAGGGTTCAGCTGGGGTTCATAGGCCTTATTTGTAAGAAAGGCAGTCAGCATACTTTCCCAAAGACACATGTCAATACTAATCAACAGCCACCCCCAGCCAGCCTGATCCTACCCAATAGGATACCTGAGAACAGAATGGTTCATCACGTTTTCCATCTCCCAGGGGAGGGTGTCTTCCTCTTTGGACCAGAGGTTCTCCAGGGCAGGCGCTAGGTCTTCCCCATCAGTCCAGGAGCTTACTTCAAGTGGGACATAGATCTTTCCCATCACACCAGGAGCTTACTTAGGCTAGAGGTTATGTATCTTCCATCAGCCTGTGGAAGACTAATGGGGACTAATTCCATCATCAGACCAGAAGGCCTCTCTGGATGTATCTGCCACCTGACAGGAGCTGCTCAGAGGGCTGCCAATCATTTCTCTTTATTTCTTTCAAGACTCCCACTTGAGCTGTGTGGCTTGAACATACTCAGTAGAGAGGAGGGAGGGGTGATTGACAGGATCCGAGCAAGACTGCTCTACCTTCAATCACCCCAGAAGCAGACACTCACTTATATGGGTTTCACATTTAGCCAGGGAAAAGTGATATTAATTCACCAGAGTGATTGAGACTTTATATACCCTGAAGTGAAGAAATTCTAACTTGAGGTTCCCCCAGCAACTGTAGCTGGGCAACATCACCCCCAGGCATCAGCAGGAGGTCACATATCTCAATAGCTTATTGGGCAGGAGGGATCGTAGCCACCTCCACACACCTGGGCTTACAGGAACTAAGGGAGGGGTATACCCAGAGACCCAGAGAGTGAGGGTGGTACTGAGGCCCCAGGAAAAAGAACAGGCAAGAGAAGAGAGGGGAAGAGCCAAAATATGTTTCCCCAGTCTCTCTCCTCTGTGTGTGCATGTGTGTGTCTCATGCATATACACACAGAAAGACAAGCAGTTCAAACTTAAATATGATTTCGGTTCACAAGGGTAAGTTCCCTAGCAACTGAAGACACAGTTGCAAGGTGCTACATATAAGACGCTGGAGTAGACACCTGGCTGAGAAATGGGACAAATCTGGTTGCTGTATGGGGTACAAGAGCTATTGATCGCTCATCCTTCAAACCAGTTTCCCTAGTCCCCGCCCCCAACCCACAGATACCTCTGACCCCTGTAAACTTGACTAACTTCCAGATTTTCTTTGTGACTCAGCTTCTATTGTCATGATACTCGTTGTTATTATTATTCTGGGTGAAATGGAGAGAGGGCCATCAAACTGGGCCATGAGAGCTAATGTGTCATTTTCTATGTCAGAGTTTTTCAAAATGTCATCTTGTATTGCTTCCAGAAGTAGCAGACTAGATAACATAAAAGGTCTTTTCAGTACAAAACAACTAACTTTTGCTAAAAGAGACTTGGGTGCATTTCTGGGGTCAACATACATAACAGAATTATGTGGTAGTCCCATCCAGTCCCCCAAATTCACTGAAACTAAGGCAAAACAACTCAAAGGTAGATGTTGGAATAAGTCGAGGATATCTATTTCACCATTGCTATTTGACATTGAACTGCTAGAGCAATTAGACAAGAAAAATAAAGGCATCCAAGTTGCAACGCATGAAGTAAAACTATCTCTATTCATGGATGACATGATTCTATACGTAGAAAATCCAGAATAATCAACAAGAAAGCTACTAGAACTAAAATTCAGTAAAGTTGTAGGGTATAACATCAAAAGATCAGTTGTGTTTATGCACACCTATAGTTTAGAAGGGAAAGTTAAGAAATCAGTCTTAGAATAGCATCTAAAAGGATGAAATATTTAGAAATAAATTTAACCAAGGATATGAAAGATGTATACATTGAAAACCACAAAATATTGCTGAAAGAAATTAGAAAAGATCTAAGTACATGGAAACACATCCCATGTACATGAATAGGAAGGCAATATTGTTTAGATGTCTATGCTACTCAAAGTGATCTACAGATTCAAAACATCCCTTATCAGGACTCCAATCACATTTTGTAGAAAAACAAGTTAATCATCAAATTCATGTGAAATTACAAGAGATTCTGAAGAGCTACATTTTCTGAATATCAAAACTTACTACAAAGGTACAATAATCAAAAGAGTGTGGTACTGGCATAAGGATAGACATGTAGACAAATGGAGAATTGGAAGTCCAGAAGTAAACTCATACTTCCAAGGCCAATTGGTTTTAAATAAGAGTGCCAAGTCCATTGAATGGGAAAGGAACAGTCTTTTCACCATATGGTTCTAGGACCACTGAGTTTCCACATGCAAAAGAATGAAGTTGGACCCCTACCTCAGAGCAAATACAAATGTGAACTCAAAGTGGATTTATGACTTAAATATAAGAACTAAAACCATAAATTTCTTACAAAACATAGTGGGAACTCTATATAATCTTGAATTTGGCAATGGATTCATAGGTTTGATGACAAAAGCACAAATAACTGAAGAAAAACAGATAAACTGGGCTTCATAAAAATCAAAAACTTTGTGTATAAAAAGGCATTATCAAGAAACTGAAAGGACAACCTACAGAATGGGAGAAATTATTTGCAAATAATTTGATAAGGGCTAAATCAACTCGATGGATGTGAGTTTGAGTAAACTCTGGGAGTTGGTGATGGACAGGGAGGCCTGGCATTGCTGCAATTCATGGGGTCGCGAACAGTCGGACACGACTGAGTGATTGAACTGAACTGAAATATCCAGAGTGTATAAAGAATTTCTACATTCAACAGAAAGATAAACAACCCAATTTCAAAAATGGGAAAAACGACTTGACTAGACTTTTCTTCAAGGAATATTTACAAATGGCCAATAAATACATGAAAAAATGTTCAACGTCATAAATCATTAGGGAAATGTGTATCAGTACCTCAGTGAGGTACCAGTTCATGTCTACAAAGATGGTATTGATAATAATAATAAATTAACAAGTGTCAGCGAGGATTTGGGAAAATTAGAATTCTTGTGCATTTCAAGTAGAAATATAAAATGGTACAGACTCTGGAGAACAGTTTGGCTGAAAAACCAAAAACTAAGCATAGAATTGCTGTATGACCCAGCAATTCCACTCTTAGGTATACTTTTTTGGTATACCCAAAAGAACTGAAAACAGGGATACAGATAATAGTATGCCAATGTTCATTGCAATAATAGTCGCGGTAGCCAAAAGGTAGAGACAACCCATACATTCATCAATGGGTCAATGGATAAGCAAAATGTGGTATACACACACAATAGGATATTATTCAGCCATGAAGTTGTGATGTATGCTGCAACATGGGTGAATTACCGTCATATCAGTATTGGGGGTGTGGAACAGATTGTGTAAGACTGCTGGCTTCTACTCTAAGTCAAAAGCCATTGGAAAATTCTGAAGGGAGGAGATATGAACTGACTTTTGTTTTTAAAGAACTACTTTGGAGACAAGGAGGGAAGCGTGGAAATCAGTTAGGAGGCTATTGAAATTACCGGGTAAGGAATGATGATGGCTTGACCCAGAATGTAGCAGTCGAGGTGGTAAGAAGTAATTTGCGTTTCTGTAAACAATGTCACTAGGATACACAGACAGCTTGGAGTGTGAGAGAAGAGCCGAGTCAAGGATGACACTGAAAACTTTAGCCTGAGCAAAGGTTCAATGGAGCTGACATTTTCTGGGAAAGGGAGACTGTAGGAGCAGATTTGGAAAGGGAAGAGCAAGAGTTTATTTGCCCATTATTTTTTTCTTTCCTGATCTTTTTTTTTTTTTTTTTTGAGGGCTGCCAAAGTGAGCCTTCCTGTTCCTTTTTTATTTTCTTTTTAAATGTATTTATTTTTAACTGAAGGATAATTGCTTTACAATGTTGTGTTGGTTTCTGCCATGCATCAGCATGGATCAGTTATAGGTATACATGTGTCCCCTCCCTCTATTGTTTGCCGGCTGCTGCTGCTGCTGAGTCGCTTCAGTCGTGTCCGACTCTGTGCGACCCCAGAGACGGCAGCCCACCAGGCTCCCCGTCCCTGGGATTCTCCAGGCAAGAACACTGGAGTGGGTTGCCATGTCCTTCTCCAACGCATGAAAGTGAAAAGTGAAAGTGAAGTCGCTCAGTCGTGTCTGACTCTTAGCGACCTCATGGACTGCAGCCCACCAGGCTCCTCCGTCCGTGGGATTTTCCAGGCAAGAGTACTGGAGTGGGATGCCATATGAGATGTTTAAGAAGAGATACCGGGTAGGCAACTGGTTACATGAGACTGGAGTGAGATATGTCAGAGGTAAGGAAACAAATATTCAGGTTTAAGACACTTCCTTAAGGTCACACAGCTAAAAAGTGTCTAGACCCAGGACTCAAACCCAAAACCTGGGTTCTTGACCTCTGTGTTATACTGCTTCCCCAGTAACCCACGGTGAAACAAGACGGGGGTTTTGGTTTGTGTGTTTGACTTGACTGCACTTAGGCGTTGTTGCTGCCTGCAGGATCTTTAGTTACGGCATATGGGATCTAGTTCCCTGACCAGGGATTGAACCCAGTCCTGGGCACTAGGAGCAACATGGAGTCTTGGCATGGAGTCTTAACCACTGGGCCACCAGGGAAGTCCCCTCAAGACGTGGTGTTTGATAAAGGAGAACAGAGTGGAAGTTTTCAGGCTGATGACTATAATCCCCCCTGTCCCATCCTGAGTTGTTACTCAGGATTCATCTGCAGTCCCTCTCAGCATGCATGTATTTGTCTTTATAAGAAAGCATTTCCCAGGAAATGGGCGTCCCATGTCTCTCTGTGCATGTGAGTGAATAGAGTGGGAGGAAGGGAGAGTTGTTGAAGATTTTTTCTTTCTTTCTTTTCTCCTTTTTTTTTTTTTTTTTGAAACTGTCCTGGGGACGTGGTGTTGCTGCTGGTGGTAGCAGCAACTGCTACAATCAGAGCTATTTCGAAGCAAAGAACTAATTTACTGCATGAATGACTTTAGCTCAAAAGAAGAAATAAGGACGATCAGGAGTCCTAAGGGAGCAGAATAATAGGGTAATTTACACGGGGAGATGAGGGAGACAGGAGAAACATGCAGGGTAATTCTTTTGCATAATCTTTATTTTATATTTTTGCCCTTTTTCCCTTTGCATCTCTGGGGGCAGAGCCTCAGCTCAGACATGCTTCTTGGCCATTCCCAGGGTTGATCCCTGAAAAAAAAATGAAAGGGCAAGGAAGATCGGTTGATCAGGCTGTGAAAGAGATAGTCGGTCAAGAGATGGTTTCATGACTGTTCCCTAAAGCCAGGTTCTATTAGAGGAATGGTCTGCAGGAGACCCCGATTGAGCCTTAAGATTGCTGAGGGATTGCAAAGGAGAGCTTCATATGCCCAGCTGAATGCAGTGTACAGAGTAGATGCCATCTTCCACCAGCCTCAACTGGCACCAAACTAAGAGCTCACTATTACCCCTGCTATGGACTGAAATTCCAGATTCATATGCTGAAAACCTATGGCTCATTGTGATAATATTCGTTCAGTTCAGTTCAGTTCAGCCACTCAGTCATGTATGACTCTTTGCAACCCCATAAACTGCAGCACGTCAGGCATCCCGATCCATCACCAACTGCCAGAGTCTACCCAAACCCATGTCCATTGAGTCGGTGATGCTATCCAACCATCTCATCTTCTGTTGTCCCCTTCTCCTGCCCTCAATCTTCCCCAGCATCAGAGTCTTCTCAAATAAGTCAGCTCTTCGCATGAGGTAGCCAAAGTATTGGAGTTTCAGCCTCAACATCAGTCCTTCCAATGAACACCCAGGACTGATCTCCCTTAGGATGGACTTGTTGGGTCTCCTTGCAGTACAAGGGACTCTCAAGAATTTTCTCCAACACCACAGTTCAAAAGCATCAATTCTTCAGTGCTCAGCTTTCTTTATAGTCCAACTCTCACATCCATACATGACTACTGGAAAAACCATAGCCTTGACTAGATGGACATTTGTTGACAAAGTAATGTCTCTGCTTTTTAATATCTAGGTTGGTCATAACTTTCCTTCAAGGAGTAAGCGTCTTTTAATTTCACAGCTGCAGTTACTATCTGCAGTGATTGTGGAGCCCCCCAAAATGAAGTCAGCCACTGTTTCCACTGTTTCCCCATTTATTTCCCATGAAGTGATGGGACTGGATGCCAAGATCCTAGTTTTCTGAATGATGAGCTTTAAGCCAACTTTTTCACTCTCCTCTTTCACTTTCATCAAGAGGCTTTTTAGTTCTTCTTCACTTTCTGCCATAAGGGTGGTGCCATCTGCATATTAAGGTTATTGATATTTCTCCCAGTAATCTTGATTCCAGCTTGTGCTTCCTCCAGCCCAGCATTTCTCATGATTCACTCTGTGTAGAAGTTAAATAAGCAGGGTGACAATATACAGCCTTGACGTACTCCTTTTCCTATTTGGAACCAGTCTGTTGTTCCATGTCCAGTTCTAACTGTTGCTTCCTGACCTGCATTCAGATTTCTCAAGAGGCAGGTCAGGTGGTCTGGTATTCCCATCTCTTTCAGAATTTTCCACAGTTTATTGTGATCTACACAGTCAAAGGCTTTGGTATAGTCAATAAAGCAGAAATAGATGTTTTTCTGGAACTCTCTTGCTTTTTCCATAATCCAGTGGATGTTGGCAATTTGATCTCTGGTTCCTCTGTCTTTTCTAAAACCAGCTTGAACATCTGGAAGTTCACAATTCTCGTATTGCTGAAGACTGGCTTGGAGAATTTTGAGCATTACTTTACTAGCGTGTGAGATGAGTGCAATTGTGTGGTAGTTTGAGCATTCTTTGGCATTGCCTTTCTTTGGGATTGGAGTGAAAACTGACCTTTTCCAGTCCTGTGGCCACTGCTGAGTTTTCCAAATTTGCTGGCATATTGAGTGCAGCACTTTCACAGCATTGTCTTTTAGGATTTGAAATAGCTCAACTGGAATTCCATCACCTCCACTACCTTTGTTCGTAATGATGCTTCCTAAGGCCCGCTTGACTTCACATTCCAGGATGTCTGGCTCTAGGTGAGTGTGAGTGATCACACCATTGTGATTGTCTGGGTCATGAAGATCTTTTTTGTATAGTTCTTCTGTGTATTCTTGCCACCTCTTCTTAATATCTTCTGCTTCTGTTAGGTCCCTACATTTCTGTCCTTTATTGAGCCCATCTTTGCATGAAATGTTCCCTTGGTATCTCTAATTTTCTTTAAGAGATCTCTAGTCTTTCCCATTCTGTTGTTTTCCTCCATTTCTTTGCATTGATCACTGAGGAAGGCTTTCTTATCTCTCCTTGCTATTCTTTGGAACTCTGCATTCAAATGGGTATATCTTTCCTTTTCTCCTTTGCTTTTTGCCTCTCTTCTTTTCACAGCTATTTGTAAGGCCTCCTCAGACAGCCATTTTGCTTTTTTCTTTTCCATGGGGATGGTCTTGATCCCTGTCTCCTGTACAATGTCACGAACCTCCATTCATAGTTCATCAGGCACTCTGTCTATCAGATCTAGGCCCTTAAATCTATTTCTCACTTCCACTGTGTAATCATAAGGCACTGGATTTAGGTCATACCTGAATGGTCTAGTGGTTTTCCCCACTTTCTTCATTTAAGTTTGAATTTGGCAATAAGGAGTTCGTGATCTGAGCCACAGTCCTCTCCTGGTCTTGTTTTTGCTGACTGAGTAGAGCTTCTCCATCTTTGGCTGCAAAGAATATAATCAATCTGATTTCGGTGTTGACCATCTGGTGATGTCCATGTGTAGAGTCTTCTCTTGTGTTGTTGGAAGAGGGTGTTTGTTATGACCAGTGAGTTCTCTTGGCAAAACGCTATTAGCCTTTGCCCTGTTTCATTCTGTCCTCCAAGGCCAAATTTGCCTTTACTCCAGGTGTTTCTTGACTTCCTACTTTTGCATTCTAGTCCCTTATAATGAAAAGAACATCTTTTGGGGGTATTAGTTCTAGAAGGTCTTGTAGGTATTCATAGAACCATTCAACTTCAGCTTCTTCAGCAACTGGTTGGGGCATAGACTTGGATTACTGTGATATTGAATGGTTTGCCTTGGAAACGAAAAGAGATCATTCTGTCGTTTTTGAGATTGCATCCAAGTACTGCATTTCAGACTCTTTTGTTGACCATGATGGCTACTCCATTTCTTCTGAGGGATTCCTGCCCACAGTAGTAGATATAATGGCATCTGAGTTAAATTCACCCATTCCAGTCCATTTTAGTTCGCTGATTCCTAGAATGTCGACGTTCACCCTTGCCATCTCTTGTTTGACCACTTCCAATTTGCCTTGATTCATGGACCTAACATTCCAGGTTGCTATGCAATATTGCTCTTTACAGCATCAGACCTTGCTTATATCACCAGTCCCATCCACAGCTGGCTGTTGTTTTTGCTTTCGCTCCGTCCCTTCATTCTTTCTGGAGTTATTTCTCCACTGACCTCCAGTAGCATATTGGGCACCTACCGACCTGGGGAGTTCATCTTTCAGTGTCCTATCTTTTTGACTTTTCATACTGTTCATGGGGTTCTCAAGGCAAGAATACTGAAGTGGTTTGCCATTCCCTTCTCCAGTGGACCACATTCTGTCAGACCTCTCCACCATGACCCGTCCGTCTTGGGTGGCCCCACGAGCATGGCTTAGTTTCACTGAGTTAGACAAGGCTGTGGTCCATGATAGTATTAGGATGTGGGAACTTAGGGAGGTAATTAAGTCATGAGGGTGGAACCCTAATGAATGGGATTAGTGCCCTTTATAAAGGGCACTTTATAAAGAGACCCCAGATATTTCCCTCCCATCTTTCTACCATGTGAGGATATACGAAGTAGGCAGTATATAGCCCAGAAGAAGGCTCCTGCCAGGATTCACCATGCTGGAAAATTGATGTCAAAATTGTAGCCTCCAGAACTATAAGAAATAAATTTCTATTGCTCATAAATCATCCAGTCTATGGTAGTATTTTTTATTTTTTTTCTTTATTTTGGCTCCACCACCTCTTAATTGTGGCACATGGGGTCTTCAATCTTTGTTGCAGCATGAGGGTTCTTTCATTGCAGCATGCGAACTCTTATTAATTACGGCATGTGGGATCTAGTTCCCTGACCAGGGATCAAACCCGGGCCTTCTACATTGGGAGCACGGAGTCATAGCCACTGGGCCACCAGGGAAGTCAGTATGGTAATTTGTTGCAGAGCCTGAACTAAGACCAACCCAGATTCTTGGTTTCCCAGCCCAGAGAAGATCTGGGATTGCAGGATGCTTAGAGCACATTTGGTCCTAAACCCACATATTCTAAGTCAAGGAAACCACCAAGGGCTAGGCTCCAAGTCTTATTCCAATACATACTAGCTATATGACCTTGGCTAGACCCTGGAGTCCTGAGTTTTCTCATGCATAAAATCAAGATTGTCATTTTCTTCACTGGCACGTATGAGGACCAAATGAGTTGGTCCCTGACAAAGTTCTTTATAAAATGCAAAGCACCATATAAATGTGAGTTACTGTTACTACTTACTAGTGAAGGAAACTGAGTCCCAGGGGAATTAAGTGATGCATGCAAAGTCACATTGCAAGTAAATACAGATGAGAGCATGAACCTAAATCTCCAGTGTTCTTTCCGTAGGAAAGACACAGTTGGATAGTGGTTAGGGTACAGACTTTGGAACAGGCTGCCTGGTCTGCCATTTGCCAGCCATGGGACTTTGGTTAAATCAGTTAGCATCCCTGTGCCTCAATTTCCCCATCTGTAAAATGGAGATAATAATAGTGCCAACCTCAGAGAGCTATTATGAATATGTGAGTTAAAATGTGTGAAGCATTTAGAATAGTACTAGCAACTGGTATTTAATACATGTCATTTAGTAACAGCTATCATTGTTACTCAGGAAATATGGGCTAAACCCAGGTAAACTCAAGGCATGTGGGGACCTACACTTGAGGATTCTCTCAAAGACCAGGAAAGGAGAAAAGAGAGTCATGTGCAGCAATAAGAATTCCAGTTAGGGTGAGTTATAACTTCAAGTGTGGTAAAGGAAAATGGTCCTGTTTTAGAGTGAGGAGACCTGATTTCTGGCCCCAGTTCTGCCACCTAAGACAACCTTTCCAAGATCCAAGTGCCTTCTCTACAAAATGAAGCTCACAGTACTTTCCAAGCCGTTCATGCTACAGGACTTTGAGTACACCCAAGTGGGACACACCATAGAGTATGAAGTTACCTTTACAACTCCCATACCAGACTGGGAACTGTTTAAAGAAAGGAATTCACTTTATCATCCTCGTGTCCAGATCCCGGCATACCACAGTAGCTCAATTTTTGAGTGAATATTTGTTAGAGATTAGAAAGTGTCATTAGCTGTTAGAATTATTTCTGGATAAACTGCACCTTTTTGCCTTTTTAAGAACATAGGAAGCAGCAGGAGCCTTACCCCCACAAATACTCCTCTACCCTATGACCTGGGCAGATTGTGGGAGATCTTTAAAGTGTAAAGATTAAAGCAGATAGGAAGAGAGGAGCCCAAGATCAAAGATCAACCCAGAGTTAAGTTCCTGATGCTGACAGTGACCATGAGCACTGAACCAAGATTGGGGTGGGGATGGGGAGGAAACCCCAAAGCCTAGTTCAAAGCATCCTGCCTCCTGAATTCTAAAATGAGCACCACCAATCTGACCTGGGTACCAGGTTCATCCTTCCTGGAGGCAGAAACATGGACAAATTGACTTTGACCACATTTTGTTTCCTTGGTCATGAAATTCAACCTTAGCCACAGTTTTATGTGCCCTGACCTTCCCCATTCCAGACCTCTTTGTCACTCACCATAATTAAACAGTCACAAAAACTCCATAAAAGTCCAGTTATTGCTACAAACAGAAGATTGGGAGTTATTCTCTGTTACCTGTACATAAATGTTCCTACTTAATGTGTAAAAGCACCTATTCTATGATTGAATGGGCTCTAGGTTTATGGTTGTAGCTGTTGCGTTCCTGTAGCCTGTGGTTTTATGGCCCTAATTCCATACTAAACCGTAGTTTTAATTTTCTCCTCCTACCCTGAAGCCAGAGTTTCCTGGATGTGGGGGAAGGGAGAAGGTTCCTGCCCAATCACTCTAGGCCACCTGTCACAGCAAAATTTCTCACTAGAGCCAAACCAACCCACCTGCTCTTCCATCAAAGAAGAAGGTCACCTACCCGGTGGGGAGGAGGCCTGAGCAGCCCAGATGCCCTCTGTGCTGGAGGCCTGGGCTTCAAAAGTAGCAGGTTTGTCCTGTAAGTGTGCCAGGGCAGTGCCAGTTGTTCACAGCCCCAGGAGATAGCCAGGCTAAGGCAAAGGAAGAGCAGGGACAGATAAACAGGTCAAGAGAAGGAGACTTGCCAGCTGGAAGACCTGACCCTAGCCATAGGCACAGCATCATTGAACAAAGAGAAATTGGAGGACGGCAGGTAACAAGCTCTGTCTCTGTCCGTGGTGCTGACTCATTGTAACACTTGGTTCCGACTGTTTCTCCCTAACTCCAGGATTCCAGTGACTCCTGTCCAATCTTCCTTTGCTTTCATTTCCTCTCTTCATGACATTTTAGCAGTTTTTACACTGCTGTAGAATACACAGAATTGTAACCTGTGTCTCACAATTGATGCCATTGGTTTCAAGTAATGTTGATAATTCTATCACACTCACAACATTTCCAAGAGTTTTCTTTTGAACACATTGAGGACTCCTCCCCATAACACATCATTTCCCCTCACACAGTCCTTACTCACGATGTAGAGGTGAGAAGTGGAGAGAGAAAGAATGGCATCAGCAGGAGCTATTGGGTGAGCAAAGCTGGTCCCAGCAGGACACCTCTCCACTTGAAGATTTAGTAGTCTAGGGAGCCACCAAACAGCCTTTGTGGAGCAGAGTGGGTTGTTTGGACATTTCAAAATCTGAAAAGCCACTTAGTGTGACCAAAAGAACTCTCCCAAGAGGCATAGTTGGAGGGCACAGATAAAGAGGAAGAAGCCCCACCTCAGCTCCACTCTCCAGAGAAGGGAGATGGATGGACTCACTCTGTGAGGAAATCTGGCATTTTACCTGCTACAGCCAAGACAGGGCTAAGGATGGGAAATGATAGGTGGTTTGATAGGACTCCCTACGGGGATTCTTTCAGGTCCATTCTCTTCTTACCTGTGGACTTGTCGTTCATTTTGGAGTGGAAGAAATATGAGTTCTGAACTGGAAACAATCATCTATCACTTGCTAAATGGTGAGTTTGGGCTAGATATTTAATCTCTCTAGACTTCGGCTTCCACATCTGTAAAAGATATGATAACAGCATCCCTCGTCACAAGATTCTCACGTGGATGCAATGAAATAATAAGTGTAAAACACCCAAAGCATGAGGAGGACTCAGTGAATGGAGGGTGAGTCTCTTCTGTCCTCCTTTTTATGCTTCAGTCTTCTCAGATACACAGTGAGACTTTGAACATCTGCTCAGAAACCCCAAAAGGCAAAGGCCCTTTGAATTTCAGATTACTGAAGCTCGAATCCTTACCCTACTCTAAAGATAAGACCAGAGAGGAAAGTGGGATTTTTGAGACCAGTTCTAATGTTCTTAAGACTTCGTGGGGGGGGGGGGGGGGAGGGGAGGGGGATCATAAAGTCATGGATATTAGTTATTGGTAAAAGAATCATTGTCATATCATGGAATGAATCACTCACACGCATCCAGTGGGGGAGAAGAGCCATTTAAGTAAATAATCTGTTCCTTTTCTGTTCCGTGTCCCCATAGTTCTCCATGAACCCTTCGTCCATAAAGATGGAAATATTGGGGGAAATAGGCATTAATAGAAGTTTTAATCAATGCAACATGGATATGAACTTGAGCAAACTCTGGGGGGTGGTGAGGGACAGGGGAGCCTGCCATGCTGCAGTCCATGGGGTCATGAAGAGTTGGACATGACTTGGCGACTAAACAACAACCACCACCAATGCAACCAGGTGGTGGACATCACTATAAAGTAAGAGGGTTGGAATAAATGTCCTCTAAGCCAGGAGAAATATCAATAACCTCAGATATGCAGATGACAACACCTTTATGGCAGAAAGTGAAGAGGAACTAAAAAGCCTCTTGATGAAAGTGAAAGAGGAGAGTGAAAACATTGGCTTAAAGCTCAACATTCAGAAAACTAAGATCATGGCATCTGGTCCCATCACTTCATGGCAAATAGATGGGAAAACAGTGGAAACAGCGTCAGACTTTATATTTTGGGGCTCCAAAATCAGTGCAGATGGTGATTACAGCCATGAAATTAAAAGATGCTTACTTCTTGGAAGGAAAGTTATGACCAACCTAGACAGCATATTAAAAAGCAGAGATACTACTTTGCCAACAAAGGTGCATCTAGTCAAGGCTATAGTTTTTCCTGTGGTCATGTATGGATGTGAGAGTTGGACTGTGAAGAAAGCTGAGCACTAAAGAACTGATGCTTTTGAACTGTGGTGTTGGAGAAGACTCTTGAGAGTCCCTTGGGCTGCAAGGAGATCCAACCAGTCCACTCTAAAGGAGATCAGTCCTGAGTGTTCTTTGGAAGGACTGATGTTAAAGCTGAAACTCCAATACTTTGGCCACCTCACGTGAGGAGTTGACTCATTGGAAAAGACCCTGATGCTGGGAGGGATTGGGGGCAGGAGGAGAAGGGAATGATAGAGGATGAGATGGCTGGATGGCATCACCAACTCGATGAACATGAGTTTGGGTGAACTCCGGGAGTTGGTGATGGACAGGGAGGCCTGGCGTGCTGCGATTCATGGGGTCGCAAAGATATCAGACACGACTGAGCAACTGAACTGAACTGAAGCTTCTTCAGCCCTGATTTTGTTACAGGTATACTAAGGCTTACACAAGCTGCTTGTAAGCAGGGCTTGAACCCTGTGCTTTGACACCTGTCATCCTTAGATCTGCTTATAGTGCCTTTCACAGGTGTGCACAAAACTCGATGGCTGATAAATGGACAACATTATGACTAATTGGCTCAGATATGCCATTCTCATTGGCCCCAAGGTCTTCAAAACCATGGACCTTCATGAACCATGGAACCTGTTCCCAAGAGGAAGTTAGTCGGGAAGACTCACAAAAGAGAAGAAAAACAAGAACAAAACCAAGAATGTCAAGAGCTAGCAGAGACCTGAGAGATTTTCTAAATTTAATTAACCATTTTACAGATGGGAAAGCTGAGGCCCAAAGAGGAGGAAGGACTCTTCTGAAGTAATGCAGTGACTAAGTGTGCTCTTATGACTCCCAGACCTTTTTTTGCAAACTCAACAAATACAAATTCCAACAACTTCAACTTGCTAGAGGTAGATGATGTTTCTATGTCTGTCCCCAATTTGAGCTTTTCTGCTCCAAATGACAAGGAAAAGACAAGAGAATCCTTTTCTCAAGGTTTCTTTGTGAAAATGTCTCTGTCAAGCAAATTTAGAAAGTGAGAGTTCCTATCCTGGGCATGAAATTGCACACACACACACACACACACACACACACACACACTCAATTCAGTATTATTGGGTTCCCTGCGGGTGACTCATCTCCCATCAGGAGAAAAACCCACCTGAGGGCAGAGACCTTCCTCTTTACCCCAGCATCAAGGTGAATACTCTTCATCAGCCACCTTTTTGCACTTGAACTTTATTTTCCCCTTCCAGCCCCCTAGACTTCTTTAGACCAGCTTTCACTAAGCAAGCAGGCTGTCTTCCTCACTGGCCCAAGCATACCCTCTGGGAGGTAGCCACAAGGTCTCTTTGAGCTGGGGACACCTTCCTGCTAGGAGTTACGCCTCCTTCATCAGGCTCATATTCCCACAGGACCCCAGCAGGCAGAGCCTGGTCTCTTCCTCCTGCTCCTCAATACACAGGATGCTAGGGTAAGCCCCAGGGAATGGAATAATTATAAGAAAATTATACTCAGGCCAGAAGTCTTTTCGGGAACCAGACACCTTTCTAAAAGCATGAAGGGAAGTGCAACACCCAGGAGGCTGAAACATCTCTCACTACATTTTTACAGGTTCGCATCCTACCCCCTGTTCTCCACATTCCAGCCCCAGAAACATCTTCATTATTCAGTGCATCCAATGGCAGGAAAGCATCTGTGATGCATCTGGGAACTTTGGTGCTAAGCTGCTAATTGGGCTCTGTGGCTTGGAGGGAGGGGTCAAGGAAAGAGGAGTTATTGTGCCACCGAGAAATTTATTCAGGCTTCCTTGCACACTGGAGCCCTGAGACTGAGCTGTCTCCTTGCTCCCTTCCTGGTGGCAGACATATACCTGCAGAGCTAAAACCGGTAACCAAAGGACTTGGAGTCTGAAGGTGGCGATGAGGAGGTCCTGCACAGCATGAAGACTCCACTCTAATTCACTGATGACAAAGGTCAGCCCAGATGCCTGGATAACCCTCCAAGCTATTCTTGGTTCTCAACTTCAGGCTGGGGAGGGAGCCCCCAAACTCTCACCTCTTCAGTGCAGAAAGAGCCCTGAAAGGGACTTTGGAAATCATCTAAGCGAATCTTCTCATTTTACAGATGAACAAATAAAGGCCCAGAGAAATCCATCTGGCAATTTAGCATTGACATACATCTCTGAAACTCAGAACTTCCAACTCTTGAGCCACAGAGAGGCACCGTGGTAAAGTATAAAAGGCTCTGGAGTCAGACAGGGCTGATGTCTAAACCCTGACTCTGCCACCTGACATGCTGTGATCTTGGACTAATCACTTAACCTCTCTGAGCCTGTTTCCTTGGTGATGATGGGGATTGTGTGGATTTAATGAGATGGCATGTGTGGAAGAGCTTCATACACAACAGCTGATCAAAGAAGTGAATTCTCTTTCCCTAGTCTGGATTTCCTCTGCACCAACAGTCTGATCCCCACCCCTTCTCAGTCCCATCAGAAATCTGTTCTCCCTACCAGCCTACAGGACAGCTGCCCTTTCCTTTCCCGCCACCATCAGAGTGCTCCCAACTCCCTCTACCAGAGTTAGTTGGGGAAGGAGGGTTCTTGAGTCCCTTCTGGACTCTCTCCCTTCACTCTGTTTTGTCTTTCCACCCATCTCTGAGGGACAGCAGAAGTTCTAATACAACCAAGCAGAGGCAGGGATCAGAACAAGGTGGGAGGAAGCCAGCAAGGTCAGCAAGCTGGCCTCTTTGTTCCTGGAAAATGAGTGCAATTTCCCTTCCTTTCCACAGGAAGCTGGGTCCAGTGAGGCCGAGACAGCTAAGGGGTTGCCGTGGTGAGTAATAGCCCCGGCAATGACTCTGACCTCGGCTTGTACCTCATGCCCCAAAGATGAACTTGGGGCCTATGAGTCAAGGGGAGTGACAGCTTCAACTCGGCTCTGGCCCTCACCCCAGCCCCTCAATTCTTGGCAGTATGTCTCTTCTCCAGGGAGTCCTCCAATCCCGGTCTCGTGAGAAGCCACCAGAGCTCATTTGGTGCAGAGCAACAGGGGGAGATGGATGCCCAGAGAGGCGCAGGGCCTCATCTGAAGACACATAGCCACTCAGAGCACTGAGACCTCTGAGCCATCAGTGCTCCCTCCAGCAGGGGCCTCGGGGCTTTCTGACACCCTCCTGGGCCCTGCCACTAGCCCACCTGCTTATCTGCAAAGGAAGGAATGAAAACCAGACAGACCTAGATGGAATGTTAGCTTACTAGCTATGTGACCTCAGGTAATTACCTAACCCCGATGTTCCCATCTATAAAAGGTGATAATGATGGCGTCTCCACAGCCATCAAAGAGTTGATGGATCGGCTATTTAAAGCACTGCGCACGATGCCTGCACACAGCAGGCGCTTAATATGTATGAGTTCCTCTCAGCCCCATTCTCAGACCCTGCGCATTTTTCCAGCAGGAAGGAATCCGCCTGCAATGCAGGAGATGTAGGAAATGCAGTTTTGATCCCCGGGTTAAGGTCCTCTGCAGCAGGAAGTGGCAACCCACTTCCGTCTTCTTGCCTGGGAACTCCCACAGACAGAGGAGCTTGGGGGGCTACAGTCCATGGGGTTACAAAGAGTCGGACATGACTGAGAGGCTGAGCACGCGCGCACACACACGCGCACACACACACACACACACACACATTTATTTGTTTGCTCATTTTGCTGTCCTGGGTCTCAGTTGCGGCATGTGAACTCTTGGTTGCAGTATGTAGGATCAACATGTAGTTCCCTGACCAGGGATTAAACCCACACTCCCCCTACACTGGAGTGCAGAGTCTTAGCCACTAGATCACCAGGGAAATCCCCCAGAACCAACCTCTTAATTGCTCTGCTATCTCTGATGCACTGACCCTTTGCACAAAAAGACACACTGTCTCTCTCACACACACACACACACACACACACACACACACAGGAAGACAGGAAGCTGGTCTGGGCCCTAGAGTGAACCCTCTACCGGGAAAAATGCAGAACTGTGTCTCTCCACAATTCCCTTCCCTTGCCCAGCCCCCTCCATGAGGGAGAAAACCACCCTCCTTTCCCCTCCCTGCCCCAACCCCATCTCCCTAAGGTCCCATCTCCTTGGTCCCCCAGGGGCCTCGGTTGTGTTGCAAAGATGTGCTGGCAGTCAGGAGGCAAGAACAGAATGAAATATATGTAACATCTTATTAGTAAAGGACATCTGAGCCTCTAATTAAAATTTGCCTAATGACCCAACTTCTCTGTCATTTTCGCTCTTGGAGACATTAATTTAAGGTGACAGGTACTTAGGCAAAGGGAAAATTAATTTTTCCTTTAAAAAATTAAAGAGGAAAAGAGTGGCCTGCTCCCTTATTTATTGATTTCTCATTAAAATGTTTATTTTTCAAATTCCCTCCCACTCTTTCCCAATAAAACCTGAGGTGGAGAATAACTTGATGAAGGGGAAGAGGTGGAAGGAAAGCATCATGGGGGCGGGCGACCAGGTGCCCTGGGGGGAGTGGGCAAGCTGTTGCCCTGGGTGGGGCTGGGTGCGCCCTCTGCCTAGGATCCTGGATGGTCACTGAGAAGCTGGTTGCTGGTGATTCCGGGTGAACTTGTATTTATCCAAGCTGTTTGACTTGGCTGAGCCAATGGTGTCTGTTTCTTCAGAGAACAGATGGTGGGTACGTCTCCCTCAACACCAGGTTGCAGCCTAGCTTTCTGCCAGGGAGGAATTCCCTGAGCAACAGGCTGCAGCCTCCAGCGCGCTCCAAGGCTGCAGGGACCCAGCATGAGATGCCTAGGGAGGCAGCCAAGGCATGTCTACGGGACCCCTGTGTGGTCTTTAGCCTCCTGACTGCACGGGTCTCCAAGGACACAGGCGGGGGATGAGCCAGGCGTGGGGTGCAGCCCTCCAGTCGGGGAAGAAGGACACGGCCAGGATGACGTTCCAACCTCAGAGTCCCACTGGGGATTGGTCTAGAGAATACAGAAACATTGCCCCACCCCCTCCCCTGTTTATGAATTTGTGTCCAAAAGTCTCCCCTTCAGATTCCCTGATGCTGGGAATCCCCGGGCAGTCCAGTGGTTGGGACTCTGAGCTCTCATTGCTGCTGGCCAGGGTGCAATCCTGGTCAGGAAACTAGGATCCCACAAGTTGCACGGTGAGGCCAAACAGTTAAAAAAACAGTGCGGGAAGGGGGGGGGAGGCATTTTCCTGGAGCTTTCTGCCTTTCCCCAGGAGGCCTGTGCCTTTTCCTCTGTATTTCCATCCCCTCCCCAGAAGCTCTCTGTCCCACCCCTGTTCCTAAATCTTTCTAATGCTCTATCCTTCAAGAGGGCTTCCCTGGTAGCTCAGCTGGTAAAAAATCCTCCTGCAATGCAAGAGACCCCGGTTCAATCCCTGGGTTGGGAAGATGACCTGGAGAAGAGATAGCATACCTACTCCAGGATTCTTGGGCTTCCCCTGTGGCTCAGCTGGTAAAGAATCCTCCTGCAATGCAGGAGATGCAGGTTCGATCCCTGGGTTGGGAAGATGCCTGGGAGAAGGGAACAGCTACCCACTCCAGTATTATGGCCTGGAACCAGGGGCTCATGGTAGACTGAGGGGGGGGAGAATGGAGGGGCAGAGGGCAGAGAGGTCAGGAGGAAAGAGACTCTTCCTTTCTAGAGACTGGAAGTCTTATTGCTATGTTACTAACTTCTCTCTGTCTCTCTCTCTGCCTCTCTGATTCTCTGTCTCTCTCCGCTCCTGTCTCTCTCTCTCTCTCTCTCTCTCTGCCTCTCTATCTCTCTCTGTCTCTCTCTGCCTCTCTCTGCCTCTCCATCTCTGCCTCTCTGTCTCTCTCTGCCTCTCTGTCTCTCTCTGTCTCCCTGATTCTCTCTCTCCTCTCTCTGCCTCACTTATCTTTGTCATCCCCTCTCTCTTTCCCCCTCCAGCGACATGACTGCTGCTGGGAAATCTGTCAGGTTTTGCTTCCTGGGGAGCCAGGAAGGCTTTTCTAGCAATTAGGCCAAGGCCTCTGATCCGAGAGATCGCTGAACACCTGGCGAGCAATAACTCGCTCCACTGGGCCCTGTGGGGGGACAGGAGACGGGGGAGAGAGCCAGAGGGGGAGCCTCCCTCCATCTCCTGGTCAAGGGAAGGCCAACTGCAGGCAGGAGCGGGGTGGATGTGGCCGTGGTAATGCGGGCCTCAAAAAGTCCTACCCCATAGGCCGCCTTGCCGAGGGCCACTGGCCCCGCCAGGCCCCCACCAGGCCCCCGGAGCCACTGTTCCCCATCATGCATGGGCCAGGAAAGAAGCTGGTGGTAAGGCCGTGGGCAGAAGAGGCACCCGTGCAGGCAGAGAAAAGAAAATGGGATTTCGAAGCAAAAGAGCCAAGCTTGAGCTTCACCCTTTCCTTCCTGTGTAATCTTGAGCATGTCGCTTCATACTTTTGGGACTCAATGGCTTTGGAAGTGGGGTTTCTCTGGAGGCTCAGCTGGCAGAGAATCGGCCTGCAATGCAGGAAACCCAGGATCAATCCGAGCTGGGAAGATCCCCTGGAAAAGGGAATGGCAAGCTACCCCAGTATTCTCGCCTGGAAAATAAAATGGGAATGTTAGCAGCCACCACCGAGGGCCCCTGGGAGGGACAGGTGAGCCAGTGGACAGGAACTTGGTTTGGAAAGTGACTTAGGACCCCCTCCCCCACATCCACCCGTGCTGCCACCTCTCCACCCACCGACTGCAATTCCACTAATGCAAGGAGGTAAAAAAATGTGTCAGGGCTTTAAAGATGCCTGTTCATCTTGCTTTGCATGCATTTGCATATTGAGTTCAAGAGGCTCGTCCTAATTCTGAGGATGGAAAATAAAATAAATTAACGAACGCGAGATTAACAAATGGGACTCCTGCTGCAGTTGTCTCCCCGCTGCTCCAGGCTTGACACCTGGGAGATAAAGAATGTTCTCAGGGCAATCAACATTTAATCCTCTCTGGACCCTGCCCCTCCTACCCCCAGCCAGAGGTCGGTACTGGGGGAGCTGGAGGTGGGGATCTTGAAAAGTGGGGGCCAGGCCCAGGCCCAGGAGCAAGGAGTTCCCCTCAGCTTGCTCCACTGTGAATTTGCAGTGCAGGTATGATGTACAAGATCATGCCCCCTGGACCACGCGGCCTAGGTCTGAACCCCAGCTCTGCCACATCCGGCTCTACAGCTTTGTGAAAGTCACTAAACCTCTCGGGTTTTCGATGCCCTTAAGCGTCAAACAGGAAAAATTGTGACACCTAACCCATCGAGTTGGTGTGAGGGCTGAATGAGTTATGTCTATAGTACTTAGAGCTGAGCCCTGAATAGGCAACTTCTTGGTAAGTGTCCTGGTGTTTATTTATCTATTTTCATCATCACCATCACCTCAACATCACCAGCAAAGCCATCACCATCAACAGCATGTGGTAGAAAATGTCTACAGGACTAGGAACCAGAGACCCAATTCTTGTTCTCACTTTGCCCTTCATCTACTGTGTGGCTTTGGGGAAATACCCTGGCCCTTTTGGCCTTTGTTCCCCAAAGGGTCCCACCCAGGCCCCCTTCAAGCTGTGACACAACAGATCAGGCTGAGGAAGCTCCCAGCTTGCTCCAAGGCTGCCTGAGAGCAGACTCTGAGGCATCTTGTCATATGCAAAACACACGTAAAACACATAGAAATCACCATCTCCATTGCACTCTGTGGCTCCTGCAGCTCCCACACTTGAGAAGGGCCCTCGGGGCCGTCCCTGTGCAGGCCCAGAAGCTGGGACACTGCCTAGCCACCTGAGGGGAGCTCCGTCTTCTTTCTTCCATCCTTGCCCACATTGCCCCCCTTCCTCCCGCCACTCTGGCCTCTTTACCCTCTGCCTGGCTTGGCCTGAGAATCCCTCACCACCTGGGAGACGGCAGATCACTTATCACCAAGGTGTATATTTGCCTTATGCTGGGGCCTTCACCCGTTGTTTTTTTTTTTTTTTTTTTTTTTTTCACAATTCTCTCTCACCGCTGGGAGGGTGGGTGTCAAGACCCCCACTTTACAGATGGAAAGACTGAGGCTCAGAATGAAACAACTTCTGAGAAGTCACCCTGATAGGAAGGTGAGTGGGGAACCAGGAGACTCACCATGCTGGAATTCCTTTCCACAGGCTGTGGCTCAGAGAGAGAGAAAGGAGATAGAGGTGGGGAAGACTGTCAATCCTCTTTCCCATCTTAGTGCCCTGGCGGCCAGCAGCTTCTCTGCTCAGGGAGCGGGCACCGGTAATCGAGGCTGAGAATCGATGTGGCTGTCTGCCAGGAGATTCCTGGAGCCCCCACTGATTGATGGTGTCTGAGAGTCACCACTGAGGGCCACCCCCGTGACCGTGATCTTTGACCCATTTATGAGGGCTTCCCCAACTTCCCTCCAGCCCAGCATTCTGGAATTTCAGAGGCTGCTAAGCTGTGTCGGGGGTCAGAAAGCAGATGCTAATAGCCAGGTGCTCCCAATTCCCTCAAGGAATCCACTTCCCCTCCCAAATCCCAGAGGGGCCAGGCTGTGGCCTGGGGAGAGGGTTAGGAGGGAAATGAGACACTCTCGACCATCAGTCAGCACCCAAGCTTCCACTAGGACCCTCCTCAGGCACGCCCTGGCCAGCTCAGCTCTGCCAGGACCTGCCTACGCGCTGCACTCACAGCCTCCGCAGTCGTCTCTCCATCTTCTACCTTCTAAGGCCCTTGTTCAGCCTGAGGCCCATTAAGTTGATTAACAGGCACATTCCAGAATGGCGGGATAAATTTCAGTCCCTAGAGGACCCTCCTTCCCCACCTCCACCTCCTCCTCTCTGTCCTGCTCACCTCCTCCTCCCCCTCCTCCTCCTCCTCTCTGTCCTGCTCACCTCCTCCTCCCCCGCCTCCTCCTCCTTGTCAAGCCCCTGCCCTGCCCACCCTGCTTCTACCACTCACTTTCTGGTCCTCCAGATTCTAGAGACAGAGATGTTGGAAACAGAGTGGGCCAAGACTGGACCAGGCTGACATTTGAGATGTGTAGTTGGAGAAGGAGGAAACGGGAGTTTTTCTGCAGTGATCATTGATTTAATCCTCTCATTGGCCTTTCCAGGAAATGAGTATCCCTGTTTCTTATAGATGAGGAGACTAAAACCCAGAGAGGTTGAGTAGTGCCTTGTCCAAGGTCACCTAGCTCAAGGTCGCCTAACAGAGACAAAACCTCCCTTGTTCTGAAGCCAAGCCCTGCGCTTGTGGGAAGCTGGTTTGACACAGAGATTCCTAAGCCCTCTCGCAGAGATGCTAGGTCCAGCTGGGGTGGGGCCCAGGGATCTGTATTGAGCCACCACTTTTAGTAGTTCAGATCTGTAGACAGGTTTAAAAACCACTTTATTAACCCAAATTCTTCATTTTACAAATGTGAAAACTTGAGACCCGGAGAGGGTATGTGATTGGCCCAAGGTCACACAGGAAAAGGCCAAAGAAGGACCTAAGTCCCAGCTCACCACCTGGAGGACCATTAGCAGAGAGCAGCCCCGGGTCTCCTCTGGCACCACCCCCCACCCCATCTCTACCTGCACTTCCCATAGAGTGGAAGGCCAGGGCAGGGCCTTCTGCAGGAAAGAACAGCTCCTTCTCTGGGCCTCATCTTTTGCATCTGCAACTTGAGATGTGATTTTTGTCTCCTGGAGAGGAGAAGGAAACCCCACAAATGCAAGGAAGGATCCTGGCCAGTTCCTTTGTCCATGTTGGGAAAGCAAGAGGACAAGCTGCCTGCACAAGTGTGGGGTTTATGCGAATGATCCCTACCCTTTGTGTTGTTTGGGTTGAGATCTCGTGGCTGCACCAGGACCCCCGTCAGAGGGACCCTGGGTGGCAAGGAAGCTGCCTGACTTTGACAAATCAGCAGGCCTTCCTTGTGGCTGTTACCCCCCATGGATGGAGGAAATGGGTCAGAGCCCAGAGATGACAGCAAGATGACCAACCAGCCTGGGATTTGTGAGGACTTTCCCATTTTATCACTGATGGAGCCCCACAGCCTCCATCTTGGAAAAAAAAAAATAGACCACTGGCCACTCTAGACAATAAATCACATCCTGAGGGTCACACGGCGTGAGTCCCCGCAGCCTCCTTCTCCTCCCTTTTCCAAGAGTTCTTTTCCTTTTTAAGGTGAGGAGTAGGTAGCAGCATCCAGTGACAATAAATAACAACAACAATAATGTGAGGCTTCTTCAGTCCTAAGGTGCTATTGATTTTAAGTGAAATCCAAGTTAACAGCTTTTCAGAAGCAAAAGGAGACCTGTGTTACTATATTATATTATTAATCCATTACGGTAGGATGCTTCATGATGGCAAAATGAAAATGTTAGAAAGAGAATGGGGGAGTCTCCCAATTGAGGAAATACGGTTGTGGCAATCACCCTAATAGAGGCACAGCCTCACACGTGTAGCCCCTGTCCTTTGATGAGCACCATGCGGTATGACAGGTGAGGAAACTGAGGCTTCGGGTGGGCACACACCCTCCCAGGCATCCTCCAGCTAAACTCAGCTGAAAGTCTGTCAGTCTTGCGGACGCATGGACCTCTCACTCCTTGGGGCTCCCAGAGCAGACACTCAGCCAAAGAGGGTGGAGTCAGGGGAGGCTTTCTGTATCCTTCTGGGGACTAACAGCATTAGCTCCAGCCGTATAACACCAATGGCCTCGTAATTTATATTATGGTTTTCATTACTTCCCTTCTCTGCAGGCTTGTTCAATAAATTACCATTTTTATGAATTCCAAAGTGCTCGGTGGAGGGCAGAGCTCCACCTGGCTCCGACTGCCGTGGAGAGGACAAAGGAAGGGGGGGTGGCTGGAGAAAGGAAAGGGGGTTTCCCACATCCTGCATGCCAGGGACTGGACAGAGGACGGAAAACCCAACAGGCTTGGAGGATGCCAGTCTGGGATCAGGTCACTCCACATCCTGGCATTGGGAGGGGGGCCTCCCTTCTGCATTTGTAATACACACGGCTTGTTGGGGGGGGTGGTGGCGGGGGGAATCAGTCTTCCTTTGCAGATCCTGTGAGAGGTCAATAGGATGATGGGCGTAGCATACCTTGTGCATTGTAGTGATAAGTGCCGTTTTCCTGTCTTGCTTGTAACCACCTCCCTGCCCCTCTCAGGCAAGTCAGTGAGTTCCCCCCCGACACGCACACTCCGTGGAGCCTCTCAGGATTGCCCCCACTTCAGGCCTCCTCTTCTTCTGCCCTTCTCAGTAATATAAGATAGATCAATACTTACTGATATGGAAAATCTCCAGTGTATATCTCAAAGTTTAAAAAGCCAGATGTAGGGGCTTACCTGGAGGTACAGCGGTTAAAAATCTGATAGCCAATGCAGGGGACATGGGTTTGATCCTTGGTCTGTGAAGATTCCACATGCTGCGGTGCGTACTAAGCCCACGTGCTCCAACTATCGAAGCCCATTCACCTACAGCCTGTGCTCCGCAACAAGAGAAGCCCCCGCAATGAGAAGCCCATGCATGGAAGTGAAAGTCGCTTAGTCTTGTCCAACTCCTTGCAACCCCACGGACTCTACAGTCCATGGAATTCTCCAGGCCAGAATACTGGAGTGGGCAGCCTTTCCCTTCTCCAGGGGATCTTCCCAACCTAGGGATCGAACCCTGGTCTCCTTCATTGCAGGCGGATTCTTTACCAGCTGAGCCACAAGGGAAGCCTAAAAATATCGGAGTGGGTAGACTATCCCTTCTCCAGCGGATCTTCCTGACCCAGGAGAGTGGTCCCTACCCGTAGCAACTAGAGAAAGCCCGCATGAAACAACAAAGACCCAGCACAGCCAAAACTAAATAAATCAATAGGCTGTAGCCCATTTGTTGCTACAAATATTCATTTTTTAAAAAGCAAGACATAAACCAATTTGTAGAGTATGATTCCAATTTAATACAATATATTGTTACATGTATGAATATACAGAGACAGATCTGTATAAGCACAGAAAAATCAGTGAGTAGATTTCATAAGTGGTTCATAGTTTGTAGGAGTTCCCAAGTGGCTCAGTGGTAAAGAATCCACCTGCCATTGCAGGAGACACAAGTTCGATCCCTGGGTCGGGAAGATCTCCTGGAGTAGGAAATGGCTCCCCACTCCAATATTCTTGCCTGGAAAATTCCATGGACAGATGAGCCTAGCGGGCTGCAGTCCATGGGGTCTCAAAGAGACAGATATGACTGAGCACGCCCTTTTTCTTTTCTTTTCTTTTTCTTCATAGTTTGTGAAACTTCTGAGTGATAAGACTTAATGACGAGGGCAGCAATTTTATTTTTGTGCAATTTTCCATAGTGGGATGGAGGTGATTTTTCTTGCAGCAGGTATTTTAAATATATTTTTCACATGGAAAAGGGAAAGAAAATATGACTCCTCCCGTGAAGAATACAAAATTCCCAGTTCCTCGTTGCTCTAAAAAGCAGCAGCCAGAGGTTAGCAGCTGATGCTCCCACGCCGTGGACTCTGAAGCCAGAAATTTCAAGGGGAGTGTTTTACTCTCAAGTGAGCTGGACCCTGGGCCCTGCTCCTGCCCTCCTACCCTTCCCCAGTCTCTGCCCCACTCTCCGACCAGTGGCCTAACCCTGTCTTCATGCCCAGTGAGCGCTGCGTGTCAGAGGACCTGTCTGCACACCCCTGGCTCTCTCTTAGAGGGGGACTCAGGGCCAGTTAGGAAGTAGAGCTGTTTCCTTCACCATCTTGATGCACCTGTACCCTCTGCAGTCACCATGGCAACACAACTGCAGCAGGGGGCGCTGCCCAGGAAACAGGTTGCCTGGAAACAGTGCTGAGAATGGGCGGGGTCCGACCAGAGACAGCCCCTTCCCCTCTTTCTGAGGGGGAAGTAAAGAGAGGAGAACCAGGCAAGAGAGATGGCCCTCCATCAGGAGTGGGGAATCCAGCCAGCATCTCCTTGCTCGCTACCTAAAGAGACAAGGACAGAGATTCATCAGGACCACTACAGGTCTTGTAGTTGCTACTCTGTCTGGAGAAGGGTAGCCGATAGCCAGGTTAAGAGTCTGGGCTCTGGAGGGACCTCCCTGGTGGTCCAGTGGCTAAAGACTCCGTGTTCCCCATGCAGGGGACCCAGGTTTGATCCCTGGTCAAAGAAGTAGATTCCACATGCTGCAGCTAAGACCCAGCACAGACAAATTATCTAATTAATTTAAAAAAAAAAAGTTTGGAGTAGACAACTTCACCTGGTCAATAAACTATCAAAAATGTTGGGCTTTCCCTGGGCCTCAGTTTCTTCATCTGTGCAAAAGAGGGCTAATAGAAGTACCTGCCTCTCCTTGTTCTTGTGAGGAATAACTGTCTACTCTATAGAGTAGAAACACAATACACGTCAGCTCTTGTTATTAAATTGCCTGGCATACATTAAACACTCAATGAAGTGAAAAGGAAAGTATTAATCTTTCAGTTGTGTCCGACTCTTTGCATCCCCATGGACTGTAGCCCTCCAGGCTCTTCTGTCCATGTAATTGTCTAGGCAAGAACACTGAAGTGGATTGCCATTCCCTTCCCTGGGGGAATCTTCTTGACCCAGGGATTTAACCTGGGTCTCCTGCATTGCAGGCAGATTCTTTACCATCTGAGCCACCAGGGAAACCCCTAAACACTCAATAAGCATGCTACTTATTAATTCCTCTTCATCCTAGTGGAGTTCAGACAGCTTGCACCTTCCATCGACCCTCAACAATTATTTGTTGACATTTACACTCTGCCAAGCTTTGTTCTTGGCCCTGGCAATAAAAGATTTAATAAAAAATAGTAATTCTCCCTTTGTGGGCCTCACAGACTAAGGAGTTGTGGAAACCCATGGAGGGACAATGTGACACTGTGACCCGTTCTGGATGGAAGCCAAAGAGGCCTGGGGGCGGGGGTGGGGGTGGCGGTGGAGCTTTTCCTGAGTCAGTAACACCTGAGCTGAAATTTGATTAAGATGCTGGCCAAGGAGAGAAAGGCATCCAGGCAGGAACAGCATATGTGAAGGTACAGAGGCAAGAAGGAAGAAGCAAGTTACATTTGCAGAATGGTGGTGCGGTTGGAGTAAAGGGGGAGCAGAGAGACCAAGGCTGGAAAGACGGGCAGGGGGCGGATGGTGAACGGCCTCAAATGCCACGTGAGGGTTTGAAAGTCATTCTGAGGACAAGGAGAGCCCCAGAGAGTCTCTAGCAGAGAAGGGCAGAAGGACACCTGGAGAGGGCGAGGGTGAAGGCAGGGGGTATCAGGAGGGTCCCTGGATCAGGCAGAAGCCACGGAAAGAGAGGAAGGGCCAGCAGATCTCTGCCCTCTTCCCAGGGCACCATCGGGGGCTCGTGGCCCTGCCGGCTTCCCGCTGCAGCCCTCACCCCACGGAGAGCAGGATATGGCTAGAAGAACTGGCCGAGCCTAGTGCCTGGAGCACTTGATCAGCTCCTCCTGGGTCCCCGGGTAGCTGTCACGGCCTTTCCTATAGGGAGCCTCCCAGACAGTCCAAGCAACACAGGCCACCGGAACAAGCGCCATGTCTCCCAAGAGAATGCCAGGACGGTGGGCAGCGCCCACATCACAAAGCCATCTCATCTTTCTGTTCCAAGAAAATCGAGGTGCACGGCAGCACACTCACACCCCGGATTTCAGGTCAGGGCTCAGGTACGCAGGAGCCTTGGAGACCCTGATCTCTGGCTCTTGGAGATGGAGACCCTAGCACCCCTCTATGAGGGAGTCACCCCAGTTTCCGAGGCTCCTTTCTTCAGAGCCAGGAGAACTCAGCTGTTTGGTGGAACTGGAACTGCTGTGAACGGGAAATGGGGTGCAAAGGTTTCAGCCAGCGGGAGCCCAGTAACATCACCCTCCCCGAGCTTTGCAGATGAGGAAGCAGAGGGCCAGTGAGGACCCACTTGCTCAAGGCTGCGAGGGGCTCGAGGAGGAGGACTGCAGACTGGTGGGGCTGCTTCAGGAGGCCAGGCTCCCAGAGCTGAGTGCCGCCACCCCACCCCAGCTCCCCCACCGCCTTGGGGGTGACAGATGAGGAGAACAAACCAGGCTCCAGAGCCAGGCTGCCCCGGCATGAATCCCAGCTCTGCCCCTCCTGAGCTGTGTGGCCTTAGCAGATGAAGTGAAGCTCTCTGAGCCTCAGTGTCCTCACCTGCAAGGTGGGGACCGCCACAGTCCTCTTGTTAGGGGAAGCACACTGATTGAACCCACCCGCCCTGGCCAGGCACCATAGTAACCATTTGCATGAGTTGTTTTATGACAGGAGCTCCTGATAACGAATACGGAACTAATAAGCCACCACCAACCGGAAGGGTTCGGGAAAGGTTGAAAGGAGACAGTGCATGTCCGTCCATTTCCCAGAATCCCCCTTCCCCAGCCTTCCAGAGCACTGGTCGGGCAGTGCCCGCCACCCCAGGCGCTGTGCAGTCTCAGCTCCAACCTGACTCAGACTGCCTGGGCAGCCCGACCTGCTCCTGTTCTTTTTAAAAATCTTTTTTCTTTTAGCCTGACCCTGAGCTCTGCTCAGTTGAGGGAATAAAGTGAGAGTTCCGATGGCAGAAAGGAATGGGGCAAAAGGTGCTGGGAGCGAGATTCAGGTTCCCCATGAGCCCAGAATTTTACCCATTTTCAACTGGGCTCAGGACAGAAGGGGTTTGGCACACAGCCCTAGAAAGAGGCATCACTCAACTGAGAAGAGAGGGCAAGGATGGGAGATCAGGGACCCGGGGACCACCAGCTTATAAACCCTGGACCTGGGAAGATCCTCTTTAAAACAGCTACCAGCCTGAGCCCTCCTGAGTTTCTTCAGGTCTTCCCCAGCCCTACCTGAGCCTCCCAGGGAAGCAGGAAGGGAAGGAGGAAGAGGAGGGAGGGGAGGCCCCGCCCGCAGACCGTGAGGTCCTACAGAGGAAGAACTGGATCTTATTCCTTGTTGGGTTCTCAGCATCAAACACAGTAAACTGCCTTTAATTGAAGGTCAGCAAATACGTCACAATAGAATCAGCAAGTATTTATTAAGCCCCCACTGTGAATCAGGCTCTCTGCTAGGAGAATTCACACACATCGCCTCACTTTAGCACCTCTGTGTGCTCAGAGTGTTGCAGGAAGGGGGACCCCTTCCAGGGCCCGAAACTGGGCTCTTGTCTAACACTCGGAAATGAATTGTCCGAGGAGACACATGTGCTGACAAAGCAAGAGATTTTATTGGGAAAGGGCACCCGGGTGGAGAGCAGTAGGGTAAGGGAACCCAGGAGAACTGCTCTGCCGCGTGGCTCGCAGTCTCAGGTTTTATGGTGATGGGATTAGTTTCCGGGTGGTCTTTGGCCAATCACTCTAATTCAGAGTGTTTCCTGGTGGCGCACGCATCGCTCAGCCAAGATGGATGCTAGTGAGAGGGATTCTGGGAAGTGGACGGACATGCGGTGTCTCCTTTCAACCTTTCCCGAACCCTTCCGGTTGGTGGTGGCTTATTAGTTCCGTATTTGTTATCAGGAGCTCCTGTCATAAAACAACTCATGCAAATGGTTACTATGGTGCCTGGCCAGGGCGGGTGGGTTCAATCAGTGTGCTTCCCCTAACAAGAGGACTGTGGCGGTCCCCACCTTGCAAGTGAGGACACTGAGGCTCAGAGAGCTTCACTTCATCTGCTAAGGCCACACAGCTCAGGAGGGGCAGAGCTGGGATTCATGCCGGGGCAGCCTGGCTCTGGAGCCTGGTTTGTTCTCACCTGTCACCCCCAAGGTGGTGGGGGAGCTGGGGTGGGGCGGCGGCACTCAGCTCTGGGAGCCTGGCCTCCTGAAGCAGCCCCACCAGTCTGCAGTCCTCCTCCTTGAGCACTTCTGCAGCTACGGCCCCAGCTTCCTCAGCCTGTTCCCTGGAACTCGGCTCCCTGTCGATGCCTCATTCATTGTGTCCCCGCGTAAACATCTACCAAGAAATGGAGATTTCCCAAAATGACTTTTTCAGTGAATCTGACCTTCGGGGCTTGCTTGGAAAGGGCACTGTGACGGGCATGTCCTGGTGGCTGGGGCACTGAGTTGGAGGGTCAGGGCAGGAGGGCATGGGGCCCGGGGAGATGGGCACAGTGTGACCCCACCCAAGTGGCCATCCTATACCTCTGCCACCTGGAGACCGGGGTGCAGGCTCTAAGCGGTAGTGGCCAAGGAGAAGGGAGGGGATTAACCCCCACGAGAAGCAGCAGCGCCTGCAGGAGGAGGGGGTTCTGTCCACAACCCGGGGCTGCGTTTAGTCTTTAAAAAGCCCTGCGAGGAAGGCATTTGGGGCCCCACTATATCTGCAAATGAGCCCTGCAGAAGGGAAGAGACTTTTCCAAAACTACGCAGCCTGGAAGTAGCAGAATCAGGATTTAAAGGCAGATCTCCCTGGCCCCTGTTTTTTCCTGTGGCATCACACTGAGTGGGAGACTCGAGCTGAATGTCCCCTGCAGGATGTTCCCGCAGCCATGTGGACCACACCCAATGGGGAGGGGCACATGGCCTTCTGGCAATTACCCAGCAGATTAAGCCCACAGAGAAACAGAGGTAAGGGGGGAGGGAGGGAGTTGAGTATATTTGCTTTGTAATTCTTACAAACTTCATTCAGTTATCATATAACGTAAAATTCATATAAAATATATTTCATTCAATCAAACCTCCATTCAGTCGACCTCCATCACTTCCTGGATCCCTCCTTCCTGACCTTTAGGGGTCAAGTGTTCCTCTGCTTTGTCACTGCAGGGACCCCCCGCCCCCCAACGACAGACTCAGAGAGCCCACCGGTTTTGCCTCTAGATGGCCATTTGGGACCCTCTCAACCAACCCTCCCTGCATTTGGCAGATGGAGAAGTTGGGGTGTAGAGTGGAGCAGGGACATAACCAAGCCCACCAGCCCATGGGAGGAGGGGGGCTAAGACAAAAATACTCACCCCCTGCCATCCTCCCCTTGTGGGAGTGCCTCTTCCCACAGTCTTGGGAAGGGGGTACCATTTGAGAAGCCTGGGCCTTCAAGCCAGCACCAACCGGTGGGGATTGAGGATGCAGGAATGACTGGATTAATGCTGCCTTAGTCCAGTGGGTAATTAATTCTCAGGGTTTGCAGGGGGGTGAGATGACACAGCATATGCAGAAGATGGCCTTCCACGGACAGAGGAGGTTCATCACCATGACAAAGAGCTTAGCGGGGGGCCAAGCATTCCACAGGCCATCTCACGAAGCCCTGTTAAATGAGAGCATCACTGTCCTGTTTGACCCTGAGGCCCAGATGGCAGGATGAGCGAGTGGCGTGGCCAGGGTCCAAAGTGCCCAGAACGGGGACCCCAACACCCTCCCCATCTCTTGGAGCCCCCGCCTCCTCCCCATCCAGGTCAGAGTTGGTGAGGATGAAGTGCAGCCCCCCTGCCCAACCCAGGTGCCTCTGAGCACCTGGAAACAGGCTGTGCCGGGAGCAGTGGTGGGGGCAGGCTAGGAGGCAGCGCTGTCAGCTCCCACCTGCGTGGGTTTGACGCCCGCTGCAAATTTCCTCTCCCTTTCAGGGGAGGTGACTGAAGGCACCGGAGCGGAATCGCATCTTCCAGGAGGAGGAGGGTTGTTCACTGGATGATGACTCCATGTCTATTCTTAAGCAGGGGGCTGGGGCCAGGTGCCCCCTCCTACCGCGACCTCGGTTCTCCACTGAGGCCTGCTGTTCCCAGACTGCCCTTTCAATCACAGGAAACCTCCACTGAGACCGGTGGGTACTCGGGCTGGAGGCTGGGGCTCAGCTGGAACTCTCAGGCTGCCCTTGGCGGGTGAGCAGCCTGAGAGCTCTCCCCAGGCCAGCTCCAAGCTTCCTCTGCGTTTGTGACAACAATCAGAGACGAGAAGTTCTTCATCAAGTTCAACCTGTCATGAGAAGGGCTAAGACACCAACCCAAGAGAAAAGGGACCCAAGTTCCAATCCTGGTTCTGCCACGACCATGCAGGGTGCCAACCCCTGGGTCAAAGGCGCTTGATTGGAGAAACTTTTTTCTTTTTTTTGGCCATGCTGTGCAGCATGTGTGGGATCTTAGTTCCCCGACCAGGGATCAAACCTGCGCCCCCTGCATTGGAAGCATGGAGTCTTAACCCCTGGACTGTCAGGGAAGTCCGACTGGGGACTCTCGAAGCCCTATCAACTCATGGCTCAAACCCAAGACTTCCTGCAGATCGTGTTCATCTGTTGCTCAGACCCCCGAAGAGGCAGGTGGCCCCTTCTTCTGCTTACCCTGCCCACTTGAGTCACCATGAAGCAATGAAGAGGGGGGCTACCCCGCAGTTCTCAGGCCCAGGTCACCAGTTGCTCCTGTCTGTGACACCAGGGTGTTGACAAGATACCCTCTCCTCCCCCATGAAGAGCTGTGCCTTCTCCATCAGAAGGGGCCTCCGCCAGACCCACAGTGGGTCTCCCACCACCACGAGGGTCCCGTTTCCATGGAAATGCTGCTTCCCTCCATCCTCAGATCTTCATCAGGCTCAGACTCCCCCCCCTGCCCCCCTGCCCACCAGAGCTTAAAGCACCAAACTGGGTTGGAGCCTCTTAGAGCTGTACTGCCTCTTGTCAAGGAGATGTCTGATCTGGGGAGCAGTGCATAGACATGCCTCAGACCTTGCTGAAGCTCTGAAACCCCCCCAGCCCTCAGAGAGCCCCTGTGAATGCCAGTGTCCATAGGCCCGGCCGGTAAGCAGGGCCAGAGGCCCGCACCTCCCCCTCCCGTGAAGACCCCAGTGCTCCAATCAGAGGAATGGCAGTAGCTGCTGCCCACTGCCCACCAGCCCCACTCCCCACAGGTCAGGGACAGAAGTGGTATATCTCCTTCCAGAGGCTCAAGAGGAGTTGGTGAAGGGATAGACCGAGATTAGGGGCTGGGGGCAGAGGCAGCGGGTCTGGAAAGGAGGGCCTAAGGTATTTTCCTGCGTCTCTTGCAAATGTTCTATACAGAGAGCTCCAGGGCACAAATCTTCCAAAAGGAAGCTCTTCAACTCGGGCTGCCTTTGCACAGCGAGACTGTTGTTACTCTGCAGAGGATTCCAAATCAGTGAAAACAGCCAGGCCTCTGAAGGTGCTTCTTCATACTCTCCATGAGATTGAGGAATCATCAGTTGCCTGCATTACGGAAAATCCCACCACGTTAAAGGATGACTTTAGAAGTGGGTGGGGAGATAGGGAGGTTGATGAAATCCTGGGGAAGCAAAAGCCATTCTTTCATTTGTTTGTTTGCTTATTTCGCTGCGCTGGGTCTTAGTTGCAGCTTGAGGGATCTTTGATCTTCATTGCAGCATGCCGGACCTTTGGCTGTGGCACGTGAATTCTTAGTTGCAGCATGTGGGACCTAGTTCCCTGACCAGGGATCAAACCTGGGCCTCCTGCACTGGGAATGCAGAGTCTTAGCCACTGGACCACCAGGGAAGTCCCCAAAAGCCACTCCAGAAGCTTTGGAGGAAGGCAGCCCCCTTGCCTGGCTTCTTAGAAAGATGAGCCTGGTGAGTCCCGTTGTGGAATCTACCAGGTTTCTCCCCATCCCCTTCTGTCAAAGGCAATTTTCCAAAAGTTTTCTCATACTAAGTCCTGAGTGAAAAACTAGGGTCCCCATCCTCCGAGGGCCCTTAAGGAGCCAGGTCTCCAAAGACTGAGGCTACGCAAGTCTGTCTACTCCTTGGCAGAAACACAAGTCTCTCTGGCTTCAAAGAAAAGAGGCTTAAAAAGGTTTGGGCACCAAGGCGCAAACATCAAAAGCCTCCTGCCCACTGCTAACCAGATGCGTTAATTGCAAAGGAAGCTGAAATGTACATATTCAATTTCCCTGGAAATGTACCTGTCAGGCCGGAAGGGAAGTCCAAGGCTCTCCTTGGCCTATTGCACCTGCCCTCCTCCCTGGCCCCCAAGCTCCCAGCTCCTCCCTCCACGTGAGTACTGAAATCTCTTCTTCCTTGGGTTGACTGCTCATTCTCAGGGTGTTTCAGGAAGGGAGGAGAAAGCTCCTCCAGAGACACATCAGGGTTGAAGGCAGAGGAAGCCTTTCATCCGTAGAAAGTGGGACTTCCCTGGTGGTCCAGGGGCTAAGACTCCATGCTCCCAGTGCAGGGGGTCTGGGTTTGATCCCTGGCCAGGGAGCTAGATCCCACATGCTCAGCTAAAGATTCTGCAGCCACAATGAAAATCAAAGATCTCACAGCCTACGGCTAAGACCGTCGCAGAGGAAGGGAGGAAAATTGAGGATGCTTTGCTTCTTTCTCTGGAATAAAGGGGCATCTGCCCAAGGACTGAAAATGACAGAAGCCCTGCCCCATCCCAGGGGTGCCCAAGGCCAGTAGGAGAGACCCAGTCCTGGCACCAGAGCCTTCAGTTTGCTGGAAAAGACACAGCCTAGCTGGAGAAGCAGGTTTCCCCTGGTCTGAAGGAGCAGAGACAGTTCATGCTCCCCAGGAGCCCCACCCTGACAGAGGAGACGTAGACCTGACTCAGACTCGCTCCTACTCCGATGGGGGCGATAGATCTGCCCACGATCCCCAGGCTGATGGTCGGTCCACTTGTCCAATATCTGATGCACAATCAAACGGTCAGAGCTTCCTTAGCCCTGCGCAGTCCCTGGATGAGCCTTTACCAGCTTTGCTACAAGCAAGGACAGCTGCCGGGCGTCTGAGCACCAGATGTTCTTCTCATCTGCTTCGGGCCCAATCCAGGGACCCAGGACCTCTCCCCAACTCACACCTCGAGTCTGAGTGGTTCCCAGCCTGAGCTACCCTGCCTCACTCTCACCCACTACCCCTCCATCTATCTTCCCCACCAACATTCCGGGAAGGCTGGATTCCGAAAGCAGAAATAGTAGTTTCCGCTCAGCCTGGCAACAGTCCCTGAAAATCAGCAACAAAATCAGCAAACATTATCGAGTCCTAACCACGTGCCAGGCATGGGCAATGTGCTGGGGAGGAAACGGCCAATAAGACACAGTCCTGTCTCTGCCCCGCCGCCCCCCCCACCCCCCCCCACCCCCCACCCCCCGCTCCCAGGGGAATCCCCTGTCCCAAACACCGAGGTGTCACACAATCTGGTGCCTACAGATTGAGTGTGCCTGCATGAATCCTGAGGAAATGCAGAGGAGGGAATGATTAAGTCTGCCTGGGTGGGGGTGGGGTGGAGAGGTTCCTGGGAGGAGGGGCTGTGTGGCTCCAGCCTGGAAAAATAAACACGAATTTGCCAAGTGGATGGGGGAGGGGGGGAGAAGCATTCTGGCAGGGAGAGAAAATACAGGCTCCGGGAAGGGACGTAGTTAGTGGCACTGAGAGATAAAGAGAGAGGCAGACTGGCTGAACAACCTGTGGCCCTCAAACTAGAGCCTGCCTCACCCCTGAGTTTCTGATTCAGAAGGTCTGGGGTGAGTGGGGTGCAAGTGACGGTGATGATTCTTACTAGTCCAGGGCCTATAACTTCAAGAACCGCAATTGTAAAGGACGGTGGCAAATTGCTTTATTATCCCCAGTTCTTCAATTCCTCCTTGTAATAGAATTACATGTCTTTTCCTTTTGTCATGGAGCTCGCCTGCTCCTATTAGAGGAAGCAGAGTATATTTCTCTGCCGCCATTGGGCTTAGCCACGCAACTTGCTTTGGCCGATGAAGTGTTAGTGGACTTGCTATGTGCAGAGACTTTAATCTCGTTATGAGGGTCAGCTTGGCACTCGTGCTTCCGCCATCTGGCATGGAAAGAGCTTGCTTTGGGTAGTTGCTGGTCCCTGGACAAGAGCCATAAGTCACAGACCTGCCCCAGACAACCTGAAGACTCTGGAGTGAGAAAAACAAGGGTTTGTGGTTGCAAGCCATTGAGGTTTGGGGGACTGTTTGTTACACAGCATCATCATAACAGAGGCCTGATGAATACAAGGGTTTTGAACAATGTAATAGGAACCTGGGATCAGTACAGGGAGGCGAATAAAACTGATTGTGGAACAGGTCTAACTGGGCAAACTCAGAGGCAGGGAGGCCAGGGAGAGGCTGCTGCCATGTTTCAGACAAGATATGGGATGGGCGTCCCAGTGAGCAGAGGGGAGAAGGTAAGGTATGGAGAGGACAGAGATGCTAGAGCCAAACCCGCGGGGCCTGGCTAGTAACTGGCTGAAGAGAGGAGGGAGACAGCAGAAGCTCACAAGTATAGTCACCCTCCTAGACAGCAGGGAGGAGATGGAGAAGTTCAGAAAGAACACAGAGGAGCCTCCACAATGCTCCAGGGAGGCCTATCACAGCCCGAAAGCCAAAACACATAGAGCTCCCCCTGCGCCCCACCACCCACCCTAAGCTGGGTCCCAGCCGGGTGCTCGCCTAGGCAAGCTTCATTTCCTCCGCCCCCGCCCCTACCCCCGCCCCGCCCTGCCCCTCTGCCAGAGCACCATCCAAGAGCTGCAGGGCGACTTGCCTGGCTAAGGAACCGGAGCCTCTGCAATTTATGTTGTTTTTCTCCGATCCATTTGGTTCTAAGTCAGCTGTAGACGAGCTTCGCCCACAACCGCTAGTCTTTTAATTTAATTGTGTGCCGCTAGGGTGTTTTTCCCCCTGGCAAATACATCAAAATTGTCACATTGTAAATAAACAGCCTTCTTCCACCGTTCAACACCCACCATTCGCTGCCCTACCCTACCGCCCCAACACACACTCACACAGCTGCAACATCTGGAAGGAAAGGAGGCCAGCCCTGGGCGTGGATCCCCCTGGAAAGCAAGGAATCACTTCTGGAAGAACGTGAGCCCTGCCTTCTGAGCCAGAGGACCTCAGGGATAGAGTCCCCTGCAAACCTCTGCCATTTAGAAACTGCCTGGAGCCCTGGAGAGGCTGGGCTGCAAACTGGGCCATAGGGGAGCGTTCCTAGCTGTCTGAGCCTCGGTCTTCCTATCGGAAAAAATGAGCTTTGCAATGAGTCAGAATACAGAGCTACAATCAGATCTTGTCAGTTGCACAAAGTTGGACTTCTCTGGTGGTGTAGTAGCTAGGAATCCACCTGCCAGTGCGGGGGATATGGGTTGAGCCCCTGGTCTGGAAAGAGTCCACATGCTGAAGAGCAACTCAGCCCATATGCCATGACTGCTGAGTCATCACACCCAGAGGCTGTGCTCAGGAACAAGAGAAGTCAGCACAGCAAGGGGCCTAGGCGCCGTGACGAAGAGTAGCCCCCACTCAGCACAACAAGGGAAAGCCCGAGCAAAGCAGCAAACACCCAGTGCAGCCAAAACTAAATAAATAAAAGTATAAAAAATTGTACGAAGTTACAGTGTCACAGTCACAGGTGCACGCTTGGGCTTTTTCCTGGCTCCATCATTTGCTGTGTAATCTTGGGCAGGTTATTTATCCTTTCTGTGCCTCAATTTCCTTGTCTGCAAAACAGAACTAACAAAGGTGCCCGAATCAAAGGACAGGGTGAGAAAGAAAGGTGGTACATTTAAAGCATCTAGAACAGGGCTTCCCTTGTGGCTCAGACGGTAAAGAAAGTGTCTGCAATGTGGGAGGCCCAGGTTCGATCCCTGGATCGGGAAGATCCATCCCCTGGATAAAGAAATGGCAACCCATTCCAATATTCTTGCCTGGAGAATCCGATGGACAGAGGTGGGCTCCATGGAGCTGCAAAGAATCAGACATGGCTGAGCAACTAACACTACACTAAGAACAAGGAGCGCATGGTAAGGGACTGATGAATGTTCGCTATTAATGTCATATCCAGGGGAAACTGATCGGAGATGCACAGCTTCCCTCTGGGTTACTCAGCCTTGAACTTCCAGGGAGAGGCAGACAGTCTGAGGGCCAGGGGACCACACAGCAAGGATTCTTTTTGGCCGAGTTCTCACCCTTGGAAACCAGATTCACCAAGGAAATCAAAGTTGCGGTGGCAGGCACCCCCACTGGGCGGGGGGGGGAATAAGTAAAGAAAGGGAGACCCCATTGGCACATTCCCACAGAACAAAAAAAATGCAAGTCCCTCCTCTTAGGTTGAGGTGCCAACAGAAAAAAAAAAAAAGAAATTCACTCATTCCAGAAATATTAATTCAGCCCCTCCTGTTGGAAGCACTGAGAATAGAGCCATGAAGAAAACTGGCAATGTCCTTCCCTCCTTGGGATATCCCCTCCGAGGGATGTGATGGGAAAGTCCTGGGTTCTGACTTTAAGGGCCATCTCTGTGGACCCCATCTTGTCACTTTTAGCTTCGTGATCTTGAGTGAATCATTCAACACCCCCTCCTCACCCCAGTTTTCCCCTCTAAGAAAAGGAGGTGATGGCAGCTGCCTGTAATGTTGCCACAAGGCTCAAAAGAGAGCACGTGCCTCCAGGGGCTCAGTAAATGCCTGTTTCAGGGTCTGTTATTTCAGTTCTTTAAATCTGTGCAGAAGGGATGGCTGGTTGTCTCTCCCTCGTCTCTGAGTGATGGATTGGAACTCGGGGTTTTAGCTGGGCTCACAGTCTTCCAGGATCAACTACGTTTCCCAGGCTCCCTTGCAGCTCAGTCCACACATGTGAGGAGTGGCTGTGCTCTTGGGGAAGGTGACTGGGGGCCCTCCAGCTCCACTGTTCCCTACTCCCTTCCAACTGGCTGGAAGGCAGACCCAGTGGACATGCTGGTGTGTCATCTCGCCCGTGCCAAGGAGGGCAGCACCTGGAGGAAGGTGGAATGGTCAGATAGAAGGGATCCCCAGCACTGAGAGATCCAGCCTATAAACACGAGATGAAAGAAAGAAAGAAGTTTTGATCTTGTTCAAGCCACTCTTGTCTGAGGCTTGCAGTACAGCAACAGAAAAAGTATCCCAGGTGAAGTAAGAGTATTTTTCCTGAGTCACCACAGCTGTGCCTTGACTGTGAGAAGTGTAAAAAACACGAGACAGGTTTTTGCACGCAAGTAAAGTGATGTGTGCCTGCAAGCACATGGCTCCGATGGAACCTGAGGGTGCAGGTAAGAAAGGACCGGTGAGCCATCAAGGATGAGAAGTCTGGGTTAGTGAGGAGGGTGATGAAGACGGAGAAGTGTGTGACGACCTCAAGAGGTCTTGTTTGGAAGATGAGAAGACAGATGATAGAGCTGGCTACAGGGCGTGACAGGGAGATAAGCGGAGGGGAAGGGAGGTGAGGAGTCCAGTCTGGACCCACGGAGTTGAGAGGTGTACACGACCTCCATGCAGGGGAGACTTGGGGGCTGGAGGTGGAGACTTAGGGACCACATCTCTAAGGCGATGAGGGCTTCCCAGGTGGTGCTAGTGGTAAAGAACCTGCCTGCCAATGCAGGAGACATAAGAGACGTGGGTTTGATTCCTGGGTCGGGGGTCAGAAAGATCCCCTGGAGGAGGGCATGGTAACTCACTCCAGTATTCTTGCCTGGAGAATCTCATGGACAGAGTGAGCCTGGCAGGCTACAGTCCATAGGGTCTCAAAAAGCTGGACACAACTGAAATGACTTAGCTTGCATGCATACTCTGTAAGGAGATGAAGCCCAGGTCTAGGAACAGGGCCGACCAAAACCTTTGGAAAGGAGACGGACAAACACTCAAATACGTAAGCACATGATGTTATACGTACAGAGAAGGAAAAGAGTCAGATGCTATCTAAGCCAATAGAGAGGCTATGAGGAGGGGCAGGGCGAGCCTCCAGGACTCAACGATGTTGAAATGGAGACCAGACTGTGTGTGGGAGGGGGCTTACCAGTAAATCAGAGGTGGGAACTGGTAAGAGAGGGGACCAGGCAGCTAAAACAGCATAAGCTAAGGCCCTGTGGTTAGGAGACTTCCAGCAATGGAAATACGTCATTCCTCTTGGCTGTCCAAAATGAGAATCCCCTTCCTATGTTCGAGGAGGCCCCTCATTTACTGGCCAGACCAGCTTCCCATCCCAGGCACTAAAAATGTCAAAGAATCACACTGTCAGTCTCCCTTGCAGCTAGGCGGCAGGCGCCTGACCTGGGCCTGGTCACCCGAGGCATGTGTGCCTTGCTCTGTCACCCAGGACCCCATCCTGTGCAGAGAACACACAGACACGTCTGTTTCATCATTTAGGATTGTGACCTGGCAGAGGAGCCGTACTTTATCCAGATCTCACCCTTTATACAGAGCCCCTCTTTGCCAGACAGAAGTCTGCTTTCTGACCTCCAAAGACACAAACTTGCCATCATCCGAAACCCCTGTGCTTGTTACACAGCCCTCTTCATGGACCCAGATGCCTGGCCTCAGATACAGACTTCCACCTGGTTCTATAGAACCCCACGCAGCTTCACAGAACTCAGCTCCTGGCTTTTCCACAAACAGATTCTAATACTGATATACAAGGACTACTTCTATTCTCCATCACCCTGGTTGGTTATGCAGAAACTTGCCCGGCTACACAGACTCCTGCGGTTTTCTTTAGAAACATGCTCAGTTGTGCTGAACCCTCGGAGATTTTGTAGAAATCCATATTTGCAGAATTCTGCTTTGTTACAGAGAAACCTGCTGGGCTCTCCACAGCCCTGCCCCATTAGAGAGAGCTGGGCATCGTTACGGCAGGATGGTTGACTTGGACACCTGCCCTGGGGCTCAGGACCCTGCTGTCGGCCTGACCCCTGCTTGCCAACCATATTGCACCATAGAACCCACTGTGGCTGCATAAAGGCCTCCAGGAAGGTTCAGAATCCTGATTTTAAAAAAAAAAATAGATCCCAGAATTGGTACACAGAAACCTGGGGGGTTATACTGAATCCATCTTCATTACGTAGGACCCCAGCCTGGTACATCTTCTCCTGTGAAGCCCAGCATCACCCCTGTGACTTCCCTAAGGATGCGGCCGGCATTCTAGGAGGCTCAGTGGTAAAGAATCAGCCTACCGATGCAACAGATGTGGGTTCGATCCCTGGGTCTGGAAGAACCCCTGGAGAAGGAAATGTCGCCCCGCTCCAGTATTCTTGCTTGGGAAATCTCATGGACAGAGGAGCCTGGCAGGCTACAGTCCAGGTCACAAAAGGGGCAGACACGTCTTGGCAACTAAACAACGACAACAACAAGGGCTGCTGCACCTGTGGGTGCCTTTGTGAGTGGAGGGATGCGGAGAAGAGCTGGAGGTGGTCCTGGGGGCTTAGTCGCTCAGTCATGTCTGACTCTTGTGACCCCAAGGACTGTAGCCTGCCAGGCTCCTCTGTTCATGGGTTTTCCCAGGCAAGAATACTGGAGTCGGTTGCCATTTCCTCCTCCAGGGGATCTTCCTGACCCTGGGATCAAACCCAGGTCTCCTGCATTGCAGGTGGATTTTTTACCATTTGAGCCACCAGGGAAGCCCTGAAGAGCTGAAGGGTCCTCCCAATATCACCTTCCTTTAGGGGAGGCTGGGAGGACTTGTACCCACCCCACACCCGGGGTCCAGGCCCCTTTGCTCCATCCTCCCCTACCAGGGAGGACTTCAGCTTAAGCTCTGCCAAGCAAGGGGCCAGCAGCAACTCTGCTCAAGGCCTCGAGGGAGGGGCCTGAGAATCTACCGTACTTCCCTCCAGTGCTGGCCAGGGCCGCCTGGGCACAAATCTACTTGGACAGAAATAATCAGCCGAATTAATTTAGCTTTAAATAGCAGCACTGAGAATGTTTCCACAAAATTTTCTCCGAGGAGAGCTAAGCAGAATTAAATGATGGCACAATATCAGAGAGAAACGTTATTTATTAAGGCCTAATCATTCCGGGGGGGGGGGTGGGGGTTGTCATCATAATATAATAAAGTGGAAATCAGCCAGTCCGATCCAGCCTGGCCCCCTTAGGAGCCAAGGAGCCCTGGGAGAATGGTGGGTATCAGGGGAGCTTCACAGAGAAGCTTCCTGCAAAATGAACAGTTTCTCCTGGGATCTCCCTGGTGTAGGGGGCCTGATCAGGCTCCCTTGTTCCAGCCACATTTCCTATCAGCTGTGTCCACACCAGCCCATCTGCTTCTTAGCACCCCTGAAGGTGAACAGCCTTGACAATCAGTGGCCAAAACTCCGTCAAGAAATGGAGCTCCCTGAAAAGAAGACCTGCCCCACCCCCACTTCCTATTGGCCCTCACCATAAAGCATCCTTCATCCGTTTCTTCTCTCAACTGCTTTTTGGGCTTGTTTTTGTCTTTGTTGTGGCACAAAGGATCTTCCATCTTCGTTGCAGCATGTGAGATCTCGTTCCCTGACCAGGGATGGAACCCGGGGCCCCGCACTGGGAGCATGGAATCGTAGCCACTGGACCAGCAGGAAAGTCTCATCAACTGTTATTTATTGAGCACCTAAAACTGAGGGCCCAGCACTGTCCTAGATGCTGGGGATAGAACAGTGGGAAGACACAGATGAGTAAATAAGCACGATGATACCTGGCAGTAATCGTGTTACGGAGACAACGAAGGGACGGGGGGACAGGAGAGGTGAGCGATCTGGGCAGCATGATCAGGGGGAAGCGCTGAGAGAAGGCAGCAGGGGAGCTGAGACTTTCAAGGAGTTGGTCCTGTGAAGATCTGGGGTGTGAGAAGGACTTCAGGCAGAGGGAACAGCTCGGGCGAAGACCTGGAAGAGGGGAGAAGCTTGGCTTTCTGAAGGAAGCATGAGAAAGGCAGAGGACCGGGGCCTGGAGGGTGAAGGGGGGAGTGACCGTGCCTATGCCTCTAGCTGTGGGACCAAGAGTACAGGGATGGGCCAAAGTCACCAAGGGCAAGATGAGATTCAGGGGGAAAGAGTGAGGGGCCGCTGACTCTACAGCCACTGCCCACCCTGAGATCTCCCTCCCGTTATGCCGCGACCTCCAGTGTGCCTGGCACTAGTGTGAGGCCTGGGAGGTCTCCACCTACACAGGTTACAGGCTACCAGACAAGGCAAGAAATTGGTTCACTTCAGTTCAGTTGCTCAGTCGTGGCCAACTCTTTGCGACCCCATGGACTGCAGCACGCCAGGCCTCCCTTGTCTATCACCAACTATCACACTCATGTCCATTGAGTCGGTGATGCCATCAACCATCTCATCCTCTGTCGTCCCCTTCTCCTCCTGCCCTCAATCTTTCCCAGCATCAGGGTCTTTTCAAATGGGTCAGTCCTTTGCATCAGGTGGCCAGAGTATTGGAGTTTCAGCATCAGCATCAGTCCTTCTAGGGAAACATTTACTAACCAGTGGCTGCGTGCCATCCTCCACTTTTCTCAAGGGCCGTGGACAGAGTAGGAAAGGTCCGGAAGGAGACAGGCCTCCATGCGTTGGGGACATGCTTTCCAGGCAGCAGTCTGGGCCTGTGGTCCAAAATGCAGGTTCTAGGGTCAGAAAGACATTTCACCTCTAAACGTCAGTTCTTCAACTCTAAAATGGGATGAGGGACTTCCCTGGTGGTCCAGTGGTTAAGCATCTGCCTGCCAATGCGGGGAGCTCAGGTTTGACCCCTGATGTGGGAAGATCCCACATGCCGTGGGGCAACTAAGCCGGTGTGCCACAACTATTGAGCCCACAAGCTGCAACTGCTGAAGCCCACGTGCCTAGAGTCTGTGCTCTGAAACAAGAGGGGCCACTGCAATGAGAAGCCCGCACACCACAGCAAAGAGTAACCCCTGCTCGCCTCAAGGAGAGAAAGCCCATGCACAGCAACGAAGACCCAGCATAACCAAAAACAAATCTTTTCTTTTTTAACTCTAAAAAAGTAAAATGAAATAGGATGATCATACCTACCTTGTGGCATTCTGTAGGAGATTGTGGAATCTTGTAGGAATTCTATAGGGTACAAGTCAGTTGCTGTTTGGCTGACTGGAGGCAGACTCAGGGAGGTCACTCTGTTGCAGACGGTGGCAGCTGGGTGGCTTCTGGTTTACGTGGCTCTCCTACTCCACGGGCCAGCCACCTAGTTAGTTCTTGTCACAGGAATGGCAAAAGTGCAAGACAGCAAGGAGAAACACTCCATCTCTTCAAGACTGACCTCAGAACTGTCACTTCTGCCCCATTCCATTGGCCAAAATAAGTCACATGGCCCAGCCCAGAATCCAAAGGAACTGAAGTCTCCTCTGTCCATTAAGTGGAAAGAACTGCAGAGTCCCATTACCAAGGGCATGGACAGAAAGAGGGTTAAGATTTGGGGACAGGAATGCAATCTACTATGGGTGGTATCATTTGAGTGCCTAGATCCAGCTGAACCTGAGTCAGATTCACCACGTGAGTCCAACTGATCTTTCTGCCCTGTTCATACCTGGACAGAGTCCATCTTTTGCTTAACGTGGGAGGCAATTTTCTTCTAAGAGAGACAAGAGGAGCCCTAGGATATATTGAGTCCCACCATGTGATAAGTACTGTGCTAGAAGCTGTCACTGAACTTTCACACTTGACCCTTATATAGTAGCTCTAATGAAGTAGCTACTTCATTAGCTCTGTGAAGTAGCCCATCTTGCAGGTAGGAAATAGGGTTCATGGCGTGGTGTGACTTGTCCACGGTCTCATGGTGAGGACGGAGGTGAGTGGTCAGGGTTGGAAAGTGCCCAGATGGTCTGCTTGAGAACGAAGCAGGTGCCTTTCTCACTCCATAACTGTGATCGTTCAACTTGAGGGTGGGGGCACAGATCAACTGTCCCACCCTCCCTTCAACCAACCAAACTAACAAAAATAACAACTGATTTTCCTGAGTCCTTCCCGTGTGCCAAGAAGGTAACTGCTAAGCACTTTAAATGTGTTAGCTCAGGTAACATTTTTTTTTTTAATGTGGAAAGTGAAAAATGAAAGTGTTACCTACTCAATCGTGTCTAACTCTTTGTGATCCCATGGATTGTACCCACCAGCCTGTTCTGTCCACGGGATTCTCCAGGCAAGAGTACTGAAATGGGTCACCATGCCCTCCTCCAGGGCATCTTCCCAACCCAGGGATCGAATCTGAGTTTCCTGCATTGCAGGCAGATTCTTTATCTTCTGAGCCATCAGGGAAGGACCCTTTCTAAACAGACATTTCTCCAAAGAAGACATATGGATGGCTAACAAACACATGAAAAGATGCTCAACATCACTCATTATCAGAGAAATGCAAATCAAAACCACCGTGAGGTATCATTTCACTCCAGTCAGAATGGCTGCGATCCAAAAGTCTACAAGCAATAAATGCTGGAGAGGGTGTGGAGCAAAGGGAACCCTCTTACACTGTTGGTGAGAATGCAAACTAGTACAGCCACTATGGAGAACAGTGTGGAGATTCCTTAAAAAACTGGAAATAGAACTGCCTTATGACCCAGCAATCCCACTGCTGGGCATACACACTGAAGAACCCAGAATTGAAAGAGACACATGTACCCCAATGTTCATCGCAGCACTGTTTATAAGAGCCAGGACATGGAAGCAACCTAGATGTCCATCAGCAGATGAATGGATAAGAAAGCTGTGGTACATATACACAATGGAGTATTACTCAGCCATTAAAAAGAATACATTTGAATCAGTTCTAATGAGGTGGATGAAACTGGAGCCTATTATACAGAGTGAAGTAAGCCAGAAAGAAAAACACCAATGCAGTATACGAACACATATATATGGAATTTAGAAAGATGGTAATGATAACCCTGTATGCGAGACAGCAAAAGAGGCACAGATGTATAGAACAGTCTTTTGGACTCTGCGGGAGAGGGAGAGGGAGAGGGTGGGATGATTTGGAAGAATGGCATTGTAACATGTAAAATATCATATATGAAATAAATCGCCAGTCCAGGTTCGAAGCATGATACAGGATGCTTGGGGCTGGTGCACTGGGATGACCCAGAGAGATGGTACAGGGAGGGAGGAGGGAGGGGGTTCAGGATGGGGAACACGTGTACACCCATGGCGGATTCATGTTGATGTATGGCAAAACCAATACAATATTGTAAAGTAATTAGCCTCCAATTAAAATAAATTTATATTTTCTAAAAAAGTATATAAAATAACTAAATAAAGTGTTTATTGAGTTTGTTACAGCATTGCTTCTGTTTCATATTTTGGTTTTTCGGCCATGAAGCAGGTGGGATCCTAGCTCCCTGACCAGGGATCGAACTCCTACCCCCGGTTCATTGGAAGGTAAAGTGTTCACCACTGGTCTGCCAGGGAAGTCCCTGCTCAGGTAATCTTCGCAAAGGCCCTGGATGTTAACTATTAGTATTATTTCCATTTTACTGATAAGGAAACTAAGCCTCAGAAATTTAGAGAGCTTACGCAGGTAGTAAGTGGTAGAGCCAGGATTCCAACATCTCCTATCTGGAAATAGAGTCCGGCCTCAGAGCCTCCATTTAGACCAAAGGTGAAAGTATTAGTTGCTCTTTGAGATCCCATGGACTGTAGCCCGACAGGCTCCTTTGTTCTTGCTATTTTCCAGGCGAGAATACTGGAGTAGGTAGCCATTTCCTTCTCCAGGGGATCATCCCTACCCAGGGATAGAACCTCAGTCTCCTGCATTGCAAGATTTTTATTGTCAGAGCCACTGAGCCACCAGGTAGGTTGGACCAAACAGAGGGTCCTTAAAACCCCGGGGGCAGGTGGGAGGGCCAGAGGCTTCAAATCTAGATCACCCCTCCTCTTCCCAGGGGACCATCCCCCAGGCTCCCCCAGATTCTAGGCTCACCCCTTAGTGCCTGGTCACCAGCCTCTGTGCCCATGAGCCAATCCCCTCTCTGGCCGCAGACATGATAAATAGCTCCAATTATCCCCTCCGAGCTCCCATTTGATGTAATGTTTTATTAATGGCAACCATCAGAGAAAAGCATTAGCCTACTGCGCGCCACGAGGCTGCTGACCTCTGTTGTTAAGCCTGTGCCCGGGTGCAAAAAGGAAGGGGTACAGGGGAAGGGCCCGCCCCCCTGTCTAGGTCCTCGGGCAGAGCAGTGACTTCTCATGCCTCCCCGCGCAGGCCCCAGGCTGAACGAAAGCCACATTTCAGCCTGGCACGTTCCACCCATTGCTAATGCTTTGTTGCTTCTTTGACTGACAAATTAGGGGTTTGAACAAAACTCGGGTGAGGGAGGGGGGAAGATGGCAGCTGCCCACTCTGCAATTAAGAGAGGCTGAGAGAAAAGGGGAGGACACTGAGCCATCCCACAAACATTCCTTCATCTGGTTCGGTTTGGGCTGAGCATTTTGAGTGGGTAGTTAATCACTGACGAATTTTCCACCTGGAGCCTACCGTCTGGGTCATCACACTGATCCAGGCTGAAAGTTCCCACCCAGGTTTCAGACCTGCTGTCCCAGGCCATCTGAGACTCAGGCCGGGCAAGTTCCAGTCATCCCGTTAGAAAGATGGAAAACAGAGGTCTGGAGAGAGGCAGTGCCTTCTGCCAGGTCAAGGTGGGTGAGCCAGCACTCGCGTTCCAGGCTTCTGACCCAACCCGGATCCTCCTACACAGCCATGGATGCTTTGCAATGGGGAAGGGGCGTGGGTATGTTCTCCCTACCTCCCATGTAGATGCTGAGTCATCAGTCACCGGGCAGAGCCTGGCAAATCTGGAGGGTGTGTGTTTGTATTCGCATGGATGCAGTGGAACCTCACCTGAGACTCACCTCTTCCCAATATTAACATAGAAAGGAAGCTGATGCTACACATTCAGTCAATAAACATGTACTCCCACCGGCATGAGCTGTGGGAAGAACAGGAGACCAGACCAGACTCTGCTCCCAAAGCATCTTCAGATGTTAACAGACCGCTTCGTGCGTGTGTGCTAAGTCACTTCAGTCATGTCCGACTCTGTGACCCTATGGATCATAGCCCGCTGGGCTCCTCTGTCCTTGGGATTCTCCAGCAAGAATACTGGAGTGGGTTGACATGCCCTCCTCCAGGGGATCCCCTCTAAAAATGAGGTGAAGGAGACAGGCACAGAGGGTCCAGGGGCCCCTGATAGAGGTGGTGTGTTGATAGTTCCAGCCTATGGATGGAAATGGTATTAGCTAGGAATGCCTGAGGCACCCACCTGGTCCGTTTTATTCCTTGAAAGCCCCACAGACGCTTAACCCCACAGGGCCAACTTTGTGGTTGAACCAGAACTTGTGGTTCTCGTTGTCATCCAGGACACTCACTTCAGTAAAAACCATCAGGGAACTTTGGAGATGTATCAGTCACTGGTCTTGGAAGGTGCACAGCACACCGGAGGTCCATACTGTGGAGAGAGAGAGAGTACAGACCTGGGGCTCTGTCTTTATTAGGGTCTAAGTGTGAGGTATCTAGAGTTTTCTGGGTTTCTCTTTATGGGTAACTTAAAGCATAGGATCAGGAGTTGGGGTGTGGGAAGGGAGAAGCAAGGCCAGTCAAGCAGTCCATTACGTAGGTTACCCAGGGCTTTCTGAACAAAAGCCTTTCCTGGGTGGGGCAAACTTAATTCCTTACTTGATTGTTTTGTCAGTAGCTGTGCCATAAGCTGGCACTGGGTTTATTCATGATGGATATCTTGTGAAATGGATGCCTTGGTCACCCAAAGCTTAGTGTCAGGCACTTTCTGGGCTCTCCTTGGTAGGACAAGGTCAAGGAAAACCCCAAGGAAGAAAAAATATCCCAGATGGGACTGAAAAAAGAGTGGGAGGGACTTCCCTGGCGGCCCAGTGGTTAAGACTCCATGCTGCCAATGCAGGGGATGCAGGTTCAATCCCTGGTTGGGGAAGTAAGGTCCCACAAGCAAAAAATAAATCAATAAAAGATAAAAAGCATAGACCTAACCAAGTGAAAATGTTAGTTGCTCAGTTGTGTCTGACTCTTTGCAATCCCATGGACTGTAGCCCACCAGGCTCCCCTGTCCATGGAATTCTCCAGGCAAGAATACTGGAGTCGGTAGCCAGTCCCTTCTCCAAGGGATCTTCTCAACCCAGGGATCAAACCCATGTATCCTGCGTTGTAGGCAGATTCTTTACCATCTGAGCCACCAGGGAAGCCAAATAAAGGGGGTGGAAATCCAAGCAAAGGGAACAGTGCAGGAAAAGAATGTGTGAGACTCAAACTCCTAGCAGAAGGAGGCATTGGCTGCAGAGCCCGAAATGACACTGAGCTTGAAAGGGGACAAGGCCACCCCCTCACACCCCCAAGGCCAGGCTAGGAAAGCTGTGCTTCCCCTGCAGGACCCATGCGTCTCTAAGCAGGAAGGTGAGGAACTGATGCTTCAGAAAGAGCATCCTGGCTACAGTGTAGAGAAGGGAAGGGAGGGCAGTGAGAGGCTGTGCCCATGGTGCAGAGCAAGGAAGGCAGGGACTGTGGCCTGAATGAGGGAAGATGGCAATGGAGATTCGACATTGATGAAGGGACTTCTAATTGACTTGCAGAGATTGGACAAGGAAGGAAGCATCCACGTGTCACCCTGAAAGGACAGGGAGTCTGGGAGCAACATGTACACTCTGCTATATTTAAAATGAAAAACCGGGACTTTCCTCGTGGTCCAGTGGTTCAGAACACACCTGCCGGTGCAGGGGACACAGGTTTGATCCCTGGTCTTGGAAGATCCCACCTACGGCAAGGCAGCTAAACCTGCGAGCCGGAGAGCCAGTGCTCCGCAAGAGTAGCCACCGCGATGAGAAGCCTGCACACAGCAGCTGGAGAGCAGCCCCCACTCCCCGCAACCAGGGAAAGCCCACAGACAGCAACAATGACCCAGAACACCCAAAATAAATAAGCAGATAAATTTTTAAAAAATATAACACGGATAACCAACAAGGACATAACAGGGAAGTCTGCTCAATGTTATGTGGCAGCCTGGATGGGAGGGGAGTCTGGGGGAAAATGGATACATGTATGTGTACGGCTGAGTCCCTTTGCTGTCCACCTGAAACTATAGCAGCATTGTTTACCAACTATATTCCAATATTAAATTAAAAGTTTTTTTAAATGTCACCCTAGTTTCTAACACAAGATACAGTGGCTGAAACAGCAGGAGGTTTCCCTGAGAGGAAGTTGAGATGGAGGAGACAAATGTCCATATTTTTAATGAATATTTTTAAAGTGTAAAATCAGATAATGTTGGATTTCCTGGGGCCCTCGAGCTGGATCAGATGGATGGTGAAAATGAGAAGTGGTAATCAGAAAGGAAGCTGTTTTCCTTATGACAATAAAACCTAGTACCTCCAAGGCTTGGCTCTGGTATAGGACCTCCTGTTTGGGGAGGGGCGCTGGACCTGTGATTTCACGCCGCTCTGTGATTCTCTCTCTCCCATCCCTGGAGCCTCTGCTTGCTGGCCTGCCAGGGCAGTGTTGCTACCCTTTTAGCTCTTTTTTTTTTTCTTTCTCTCTCTTTTTTAAAATATCATTAACATAGAATAAAATTAGCTTTTGCTTGATTATAGTTCTTTGAATTTTAACACATGTATAGATTCATGTTCCCACCACTACAGAGCAATTCCATCACCCCAGAAAATCCTCACGCTACCCCCTTTTTAAGTATTTTTCCTACTCCTCTCACTTGGCAACCACTAATCTGTTCTCTATCACTATAGTTTTGCCCTTTCCAGAATGTCATATAAATAGAATCGCACAATATGTGACCTTGTAAGACTGGTTTGTTTTTTTTTTTTACTCAGCATAATGCCTTCAAGACTCATGTAAAGTGTTATATGTCTCGATAGTTCTTATTGCTGAGGCGTATCTCATTGTATGGGTGTACTACATTCATGCATCCCCCAAAAGACAATGGGGTTGTTTCCAGTTTGGGGCGACTATGAATAGAGCTGCTGCTGCTGCTGCTAAGTCGCTTCAGTCGTGTCCAACTCTGTGCGGACCCCGTGGACAGCAGCCCACCAGGCTCCTCTGTCTGCAGGATTCTCTAGGCAAGAATACTGGAGTGGGTTGCCATGTCCTTCTCCGGAATAGACCGGCTATACACATTCAAATGCAAGCTTTTGTGTGAATGCAAGTTTTCATTTCTCTAGAGTGGACACCTAGGAGTGGGGATGCTGGGTTGGATGATGTGTATGTTCAATAAGCAAACTACCAAAGTGTCTTCTAGAAAGACTGTACCATTTGCATTCCCACCAGCAATGATGAGCATCGCAGTTTCTGCCTATTCTTCACCAGCGCTTACTTTTATCAGTATTTTCCACTGTAGCCATTCTATTGCTGTGCTGTGCTCAGCTGCTTCATCCATGTCCGACTCTTTGAGGCCCCGTGGACTGCAGCCCACCAGGCTCCTCTCTCCATGAGATTCTTCAGGCAAGAATACTGGAGTGGGTTGCGATGCCCTTCTCCAGGGGATCTTCCTGACTCAGGGATCGAATCTGCATCTGCCGTGTCTCCTGTATTTCAGGTTCTTTACCGGTGAGCCACTGGGGCAGCCCTAGCCATTCTGTTACCTAACTAATAGCAGACACGAAATAGTATCTCACTGTGGTCTTAATTCGTAATCCCATACTGGTTAAGGATGTCAAACATCTTTTCACGCACTTGCTTGCCCTCTATGTATACTCTCTCCTTTGCCCATTTTTTAACCAAGTTGTTTGGTTTTTTTGTTTGTTTTTTGCTTTTAACTTTTGGCTGCACGACACGTGGAATCTTTGTTCCCCAACCAGGGATCAAACCCTTACCTGGTTAAGCACAGAGTCTTTATCCCTGGACCTCCAGGGAAGTCCAAATTTGGGGGGCTTTTATTATTGAACTTTGAAATATACATATATTACAAACCCTTCATCAGATATGTGAGTTGAAAAATATTTTCTCTGAGTCGAATATTTTGTCTTAAAAGTGTCTTTCACTTAGCAAGAATTTTTCATTTTGATGAATTCTGATTTATCAAATTTTTATTTTACAGACAACGCTTTTGGTGTCATATCAAAGAATTCTTTGCCTAGCCCAAAATCACTAAAGTTTTCTCCTTTATTTCTTCTAAAGATCTTATGGTTTATATTTTACATTTACATCTATGCTCCATTTTGATTGAATTTTTCTACAAGATATAAAGCTTAGAGTGAGGTTCACTTTTATACCTATGGATACCCAATTATTCCAATACCATTTATTGCAGGGAAAAAAATTTTCCTTTCTCCATTGAATTGCCTTCACATTTTTGTCAAATGATTTTATTTGTATAGGTCTGTTTCTGGACCTTCTATGCTGTTCTATTGATCTATGCTTTTTTCTTTGCATATATGTCTTTCTTTTTGCCATTACCACACTGCCTTGATTACTGTATAAGTTTTATAGTAAGTCTTAAAATTGGGTACTGTGAGTCCTTCAAGTTTATTCTTCTTTCAGAATTATTTTGGCATTCTATCAATACTTCCTTTGCTTTTCCATATAAATCTTAGAATCAGCTCATTTATATTTACAAAAAAATCTACTGGATTTTCATTGAAATTGTATTAAATCAATAGGTACATTTGGAGAAAATTATTTTTATATTTTCTTTTATTATTTTTAATCTTCTAATACATCCATATTATATGTCTGTCCATTTATTCAGGCCCTCTTTGATTTCTTTCATCAGCATTTTGTAGTTTTCAGCATGCTAAACTTATACATATTTTGTTACATTTATGCATCATTATTTCACATTTTTAGAACTATTATCATGAATGATGGTGTTTTTAAATTTTGGTGTCCAAGCATTTGTTGCTCACTTTTAGAAATATGATTGATTTTCTGTGTTTATTTTGTACCCTTGGTTGTAGGAGTTTTTGTTTTTGTAGGTACTTGGAACTTTCTACCTAGACAAACATTTGGTCCTTGAATAGAGACAGTTCTATTTATTACTTTTCAATCTTCAAGCCTTTATTTATTTTTCTTTCCTGAATGCATTGGCTAGAACTTCCAGTGCTGAGTGGACATTCTTGACTTGTTGCTGATCTTTCAGAGAAAACATTCTAATTTCACCATCAAATATGATGTTAGTTGCAGGTTTTTATAGATATCCTTTATCAGGTTGAGGAAGTTCCTTTATATTCTTATTTTCCTGAGAGTTTGTATCATAAATCAATATTTTATTTTATTAAATGTGTTTTTTGCATTTGTTAATGTGATCATGTGGGTTTTTCTTTAGAATGTTCATACAATGATTGTTATTTAGGAATTTTCAAATATCTAACCAGCTTGGCATTCATGTAACAAACTCTACTTAGTCATAGTGTGTTATTCTTTGTATATATTGTTAGAAGCAATTTGCTCTTCCCTTTTTAGTTTCTTGAGAACCTAACATTACAGATTTAAAATCTTTCTTCCTTCCCAATATATTTGCTTAATGCTATAAATTTTCCTCTTACTATTGCTTTACTACTTGCCACAAATTTTGATACGCTGTGATTTCATTTTCATTCATTTCAAAATATTTTCTAATCTCCCTTGAGGCTTCTTATTTGACTCATGGATTATATAGATGTATGTTGTTTATTCAAAGTATCTGGAGATTTTCTTGTTATCTTTTCATTATTGGTATTTAGTTTAATTTCATTAAGAGAACATGTCTTGCATAACTTCTATTTAATGTTAGTAATATCTGTTTTATGACCCAGTATACTGCCTATCTTCATGAATGTTCTATGTGCACCTGAAAAGAATGCACAGTCTACTTTACTTGGGTTGTTCTGCAAACAACTATTACATTCAGTTGACTGACCGTGTTGTTCATTTCTGCTGATTTTTTTGTCTATTCATTCTTTCAAAACCTGAGAAAGGTGTTAATGTTTCCAATTTTAATTATGGGTTTGTCTATTTCTCCTTCTAATTCTGTCTATTTTTCCTCTGATGTTAAGTGAATCCATATTAGATTTTTTTGTCTTCTTTGTGAATTAATTCTTTTACCATTATGTAAAAACCCACTTTAACCCTATTAATTTTCTTTGCTCTGAAGTCTACTTCATTTTGTATTAACAGAGCCACCCAGCTTTTTTAAAATTAATGTATGCATAGTATATATTTTCCCATCCTTTTACTTTTAACCTATTTATATCAATATATTTGATGTGTCTTGTAGATAACATGTGGCTTCCCAGGTGGCTTGTGGGTAAAGACTCCACCGGCAATGCAGGAGACGAGGGTTCAATCCCTGGTCCAGGAAGATCCCCTGGAGGAGGGCATGGCAACCCACTCCAGTATTCTTTCCTGGAGAATCCCATGGACAGAGAAGCTTGATGGGTCCAAGGCGTTGCAAAAGAGTTGGGCGTGACTTAGCGACTAAGCAACAACAACGGAGATCATTCACATTTAATATAATTATTGACATGTCCGGATTTAGATCTACCATTTTATCAGTTTCCTGCTTAATTCCTCCATTCTTTTGTTACATGTTTCTCTATTTCCTCCTTTTCTGACATATTTTAGGTTAGGTAAACATTTTTTGTCTTTCATTTAAAGGTATCTATTATACATTTTATAATATCTCTTTTGTGGCTTATTTGTGGTTGCTCTAGGAATTAAATCATATATATTCTAAATAACTTCTTCATGGTCATTTAGTAAGTGATTGGCAGCCAGAATCCCTACCCCCCACCCCACCCCAGGCAGCCTGGGCCAAAAGCATGAACATAACTACACACCCTGGTTCCAATCTGGCCCTATAGGAAGCCCCATCAGTTCAGTTCAGTCACTCAGTCATGTCCAACTCTTTGAGAGCCCATGGACTAGAGCACGCCAGGCATCCCTGTCCATCAATAACGCCCAGAGTTTACTCAGACTCATGTCCATTGAGTCGGTGATGCCATCCAACCATCTCATCCTCTGTCGTCCCCTTCTCCTCCTGCCTTCAATCTTTCACAGCATCAGGGTCTTTTCCAATGAGTCAGTTCTTTGCATCAAGTGGCCAAAGTATTGGAGTTTCAGCATCAGTCTTCCCAATGAATATTCAAGACTGATTTCCTTTAAGATGGACTGGTTGGATCTCCTTGCAGTCCAAGGGACTTTCAAGAGTCTTCTCCAATACCACAGTTCAAAAGCACTAATTCTTTCATGCTCAGCTTTCTTCCTAGTCCAACTCTCACATCCATACATGACTACTGGAAAAACCATAGCCTTGACTAGATGGACCTTTGTTGGCAAAGTAATGTCTCTGCTTTTTAATATGCTATCTAGGTTGGTCATAACTTTCCTTTCAAGGAGTAAGTGTCTTTTAATTTCATGGCTGCAATCACCATCTGCAGTGACTTTGGAGCCCAGAAAAATAAAGTCTGACACTGTTTCCCCATCTATTTGCCATGAAGTGATTGGACCAGATCCCATGAACTTAGTTTTCTGAAAGTTGAGCTTTAAGCCAACTTTTTCACTCTCCTTTTTCACTTTCATCAAGAGGCTCTTTAGCTCTTCTTCGATTTCTGCCATAAGGGTGGTGTCATCTGCATACCTGAGGTTATTGATATTTCTCCCAGCAGTCTTGATTCTAGCTTATGCTTCATCCAGCCCAGCGTTTCTCATGATGTACTCTGCATATAAGTTAAATAAGCACAGTGACAATATACAGCCTTGACTTACTCCTTTTCCTATTTGGAAACAGTCTGTTGTTTCATGTCCAGTTCTAACTGTTGCTTCCTGACCTGCATACAGATTTCTCAAGAGGCAGGTCAGGTGGCCTGGTATTCCCATCTCCTTCAGAATTTTCCACAGTTTTTGTGATCCACACAGTCAAAGGCTTTGGCATTGTTAATAAAGCAGAAATGGATGTTTTTCTGGAACTCTCCTGCTTTTTTGATGTTCCAGTGGATATTGGCAATTTGATCTCTGGTTCCTCTGCCTTTTCTAAAACCAGCTTGAACATCTGGAAGTTCATGATTCACGTACTGTTGAAGCCTAGCTTGGAGAATTTTGAGCGTTACTTCTCTAGTGTGTGAGATGAGTACAATTGTGCAGTAGTTTGAGCATTCTTTGGCGTTGCCTTTCTTTGGAATTGGAATGAAAACTGACCTTTCCAGGAAGCTTCATGAGACACAGCAAAGAGCCCAGAGCTGGTTATAAAATGTCTTGACTCCAAGAGATGAGAAGGGTAGGCCACATCACCCCATCAGACCAGGGCCCCCCAGGGCTTCAGTTACCAAGTTTTCAGCTGCTGTAAAAGAAGAAACAGCAAAGGTAGCGTTCCTAAGAATGATGCCCCAGGACACAGCACCTTCTGTCACCTATTTCCTCATCAATAACCCATGAAGAGAGTTACTGAGAGCTCATGGCCTTGACTTCTAGGTCAGGATTGAGAACAGTATCCTAGGCTTGCTGATAAATGAGACTCATCAGGAGCTCAGGCAGTGACCTCAGGATCAGAGGCAGGGAACTCAAACCCCAAACTTCCTTCCACCCCAGGGCTCTCAGGCTTCTAGGCCCCTCAGTCTCCACCCCTGCCCTGCTCCCTCCCTCTGAATCTTCTCAGCCTCACTCCCCATCCCTCCAGCCTGGCCCCTGCCCTTCTGTGGGATCTCCTTCTTATTCATCAACTAGTTTTCCCTAGTTCTTCATTACCCTTTCCCCTTCTCTCCTTCTCAACACTTCCTCCTCCTGCACGCTCCCTCATCTCTCCCTATTCCTTCCTTCTTGTCCATTGCAGATTCATTCATTCATTCAACAATTACCAAGAGCCCATTTCTGGGATAAATGTGGACAATTCCAAGAAATGAGGACATTGTTTTGCCCTGGAGGAACTCACAGTTCTAGTAAGAGAAACAGATGAGAATGCAATATGACAAGTTCTTGAAACATCCAGGCCCCTGGGCTGATTTGAAGAAGCTTTTCCCTCCCTCCCCACACCCTCCTGATTGCAAGCAGTCTCAGTCCCAGTGTAAGAAGCTTCCCAGCCTCATCCAAAGACAAAGGCACCTCTTTCTCTGGCAAAGTGAAGTGAAGTCCCTTAGTCGTGTCCGACTCTTTGCGACCCATGGACTGTAACTTACCAGGCTACTCTGACCATGGGATTTTCCAAGCAAGAATGCTGGAGTGGGTTGCCTTTTCCTTCTCCAGGGGAACTTCCTGACCCAGGGGTCGAACCCAGGTCTCCTGCATTGCAGGCAGATGCTTTACCATCATTTCAGCTCCCACTTGCCCTCTTGGCTAGCAGTCTTTGTGGTGTGTACAACCTACGCAACAGGTCATGGCAGCCCTGCCCTGGGAGTCACACCCCAATGAGAAGGTCTCCTTCTCTGGACCTTCCTAGGCCTTTGGGCAGAATCAGAAATGTCTTTGCAAACTGAACAAAGCTCCCCAGACAGATGAGGGACGATCACACGGTGACTACCATGTGCTGCCCAAACCTCTACCATCCAGGCTGGCGAGGGCCTCTGGTCTTGCTTCTTTGGCTGAATCCCACTCCTTCTCTTCCTCTCCCCCACTGCTTGAGGCTCAGGAAGACAGTGCATCCCTTGTCTGTCTTCTTTCTCTGCAGTTGGAATCGACAGGTCCTCGGGCAGAGAGACTGGCCCCTCCTCTGACAGCAAACTAGTTCTAGACAAATGAGTATTGGTTTTGCACTGTTTGATTTTCATTTGTAGCTCTCCTTTGATTTTTTTTTCCCCCCTGCAAAATTGGTTAAGCCATGATAGCGTGGCCTGGACCTGAAGCTGCGCTGAAGGAGAAGCTCCCGGAGGCTGGCTCTTTCAATGGGCTTTCTGCTTTGTTTCATTTCCCACCCCACCCCCCAACTCACCTGTCTCTTTTGGATTTGTGAGAAAAGTAGGAAGAGAGGGAACTCACACACACAGAGCATCTATTAGTGCCAGGCACTGTGCAGGTGATTGGTGCCAGTTGTCTCATTCTAGCTTCAAAAGACGACACTAAAGAAGCCGGTTGGGTGGAAATTATTCTTCTTATTTTTCAGATGAAGAAAATGGGGCTCGGAGAGGTTCGGAAACCTGTTCAAGGTTGCACAGCCATCTGGGGAACTCCCTGCTTCGCCTGCCAGCTGACTAGGTGGCCCCCAGCAAGGGGTCCTCACTAGACCTCAAGCTGCCCCTCGGGGAAATGGAGCGAGTCTGGGAGGATACCTGGCAGAGGGCAGGAATTGGGAGGAGTGGAGGGTGGTCAGTGGGGCGGTGGAGTGGGTTGGCTCCCAGGTCTGCCTGCTGCGTGGCCAGGGAGCAGCCAGTCCTTGTATTCAAAGCAGAGACCTAAAGATTTGACTCATTACCTCTCTCCCCATCTTCTGTGGGTTTACGCAGTTGCCAGGCTTTACAGAACCGGGGCTGGGGACTTAGCACTTCCTCCTTCGGGTCCTGGGGTGTGTTTGATGGGGGGATCCTCTGTGGATTGGCCAAGCCCTCAGTGATGTCCAGCTTGAGACAAGCGTAGCCACAACCGATTGCCAGGGTTGGGGAGGGAGAGGGAAGGGACTTCAGTGGAGCAGCAGGAGGTGAAGTGGAAAGGCCGCTGGCTGGAGAGTCAGGAGACCGGGGTATGAGCTGCTCCCATTGCCACACCTCTTAGCTGTGTGACCTTGGATGAGTTATTTCATCCCTCCAGGGCCGTAAAAATAACCAAAAGCAGATATGGGAGGGTTTACTGTCTTCCAGCCACTGATCTAAGCATTTTGCAAATATTAACTCATTTAATCCTCAAGATAGCTCTAAGAAGAGCATCATCTTCACTTTACCCGCATGAAAAGAGGGGAGTTGTGAAGATCAAACAAGGCAAAGCAGTAAAGCAGTTTTTACAGTGTGTGCGGAGGCAGGGAGGCGTGTGTGTGTGTGTGTGTGTGCGCGCGCGTGCATGCGCACACACACGTGTGGGCAAGGAGAGGACATCATTGCAGAACTCACCTCTGCCAGAACCCATCAGGGAGGAGGAGCCTCCTGAGGCCTGGCCATCCCCAGAGAGGCTGACAACTTCCGTGGAGACCTCCTTGCCCTGGCCTTGGCCTGACCACCATCCATCACTCAATCTGCAAACATTAGAGGGTGGGGCACAGGCCAGGTCTGTGCTGTGATCACAGCCAGAGGGCATTCCTGTCTCTGTGTTTTGGAGAAAAAGAAAGCAGAGTGAAGGGTTCCAGAAGGAGGGTTGGTGGGGGCATTTTTTAAAAGATGACCTCTGAACAGATTCCTGAGGGAAGAGGGGCAGAGGACCGGCAAAGACAAAGCCTCTATGGTGGGGACAGGCTCCAGGGTTCAAGCAGCCATCACCCAGCCTGATGGAGAAGGACAAGCGAGCAGGACCAGGTCTCCCTCAGCCTCGCGGACCACGTGAGGACACAGGGCTAGTTGTAAGCAGAGCTTGGAAGATTATGAGCAAAAAAGAGGGTGACACCCTCCAATGGGGAGCAGGAGGTGACTCTATATCTGGTATTGAATGACCTTTCTGGGACCCTGTTTGAACCTCTCCCAATCCCTATCTTTTCCCACAACTCTTTTGGGGCCGCAGTGGTCCTAGGATAAAGCTCGGGTTCCCGGGTGTGACCCTGCCCTCGTGGCCTCCCGATCAACGACCTCCCTTCCCAAGTACAAACAAGCTCCAGGCTCACTAATGCCCCTCTTCTGTGACTGTCCCTAAACCTTCCTCCTCTAACCCTGCGGACTCTGCCGGGAACACCAGTCTCCCCACCTGCGCTGGACAGCCCTCCCCAATGCCTCCGGGCTTCCCATCTGGCTCAGCAGCAAAGAATCCGCCTACAGATTCCGGAGACTCGGGTTCTATCCTTGGGTGGGGAAGACCCTCTGGAGGAGGAAACAGCAACCCACTCCAGTATTCTAGGAAATCCCGTGGACAGAGGAGCCTGGCGGGCTATAGTCCATGGGGTCACAAAGAGTCGGACACAACTGAGCAACTAAAGAGCAACACCTTCATCTTCATCTCAGCTCATCGCTTCCCGTAGGAAATCTTTCCAGCCCCGCTGTTGCACAGCAGGTGAGAGCCCCACACGGTGCTCAGGGCCCAGCTGGTGGCTGTTTCTCAAAAGAGCTGGCACTACCTGCCCTCTCTTAAGTCTCTGCCAGACACAGCCAGCTCCTGCAGGCTGGGACTGGAAATGACCTGTCACCGTGTCCCAAGCCCCTAGCATCATGCCTAACGGACATGGGGTAGATGCCTAGCAAACACTGAATGAACTAATAACAATATTGAAATAATAGCATCCCAGCAAGGCTGCCCCATCTCTCCCACCCCTGCTGCACGAGGCTTCCAGGCTCCCAGGGCAGGAGGCCTGGGGAGAGAGCCCCGTTTTGCTTCTCCAGGGAGAGGCGCACAGGCTGGACCAGGCCGAATCTGAGGGGGCCGGGAACCAACTGCGATGCTGACTTCCAGAGCCGGCCCGCCAGCAGCGCTCGTAAACGGCCCAGTTACGTTTATAGCCATGTTCTTATTAAGCACCAGGAAAGAAGAGATGAATCATACTCACCCCTCCTGCCCACAGCCTGGGGAGGTGGAGGCCACCAGCCAGCCAGGCCTTAAATCTCAGGAAACTTAAAAGTCACAAGTGCTCAGGGCCAGCCCTGTATCACCAGGGACAGCTGAGAGGAATGCAGTTTCTCAGGCAGAGCCTGGACGTTTGCCCTGCCAGGGTTCAGGCTGAGGGCACGAGAGGGGGAGGGGAGGATGGAGGAGGTATTCCTATGTGAGAGGCATCACAGGCATGCTAGTCACTTCAGTCGTGTCCAACTCTTTGAGACCCCATGGACTGGATCTTACCAGGCTCCTCTGTCCATGGGATTCTCCAGGCACAAATACTGGAGTGGGTTGCCATTTCCTCCTCCAGGGAATCTTCCCCACCCAGGGATCCAACCCGAATCTCATGTCTCCTGCATTGGCAGACAGGTTCTTTATCACTAGCGCCACCTGGGAAGTACTAGGAACAGGAACTAAATGCCGTGTGACCTTGGGAAGATACGATGACCTCCCTGAGCCTTTGGGTGACACACTTCTCCTTGGAGAACAGAATCTCGGTGCCTTAGGAAACCACCCCCAAAGATATGTTTTGCTTCCCCTCAATTCGCCCATTTTATAGGAAAGGAAAGTAGAATTCAGAGGGGACCCTGGCTTCCTGACTCCCAGTAACCACTGCCCTGAAGTTTAGAAGTGGGGTCAGTTCATAGTCCTTCATTGGAAGGACTGGTGCTGAAGCTGAAGCGCCAATACTTTGGCCACCTGATGCAAAGAATCAACTCTTTGGAAAAGACCCCGATGCTGGGAAAGACTGAGGGCAAGAGGAGAAGGAGGCAACAGAGGATGAGATGGTTGGATGGTGTCACTGACTCAATAGACATGCATTTGAGCAAACTCAGGGAGATAGTGAAGGACAGGGAAGCCTGGCGTGCTTCAGTTCATAGCGTCGCAGAGTTGGACACGGCTTTAGCAACTGAACAGCAATGACAGTTCACAGACTGGATGTGGCCTTGAAGGTGAGGTGAGAGACAGCGTTTACAACCACATCGTCCCAGAATCCTCACCCCAGCCCTAATCCAGGAGCCACAAAGCCCATCACCCTCCTGGAACAGAAGAGGGGCCCTTAGGGGATGTTCTGCCCCTCCGCAACCCCAGGCTCACTTCCCTGCAGGGGGGAGGGGTGCGGATGTTGGTACCCATCTTCCAGGGGAGGCAGCTGCAGCACAGAGCACCTGCCAGGCCTGGAAACGTGGATGGAGACCTCCTCAGGCCTCCTGAGGCCTCTTTAGCTTTCTTTTGTATGTGTAATTGATTTCAGCAAGATTTATTAGGGTTTTTAAACCTTTTTATTGTGAAACATAACACAAATACCCTAAAGTGAATAATCCATACCTGTAGAGCTTAATGAATTATCTAAAGTGAACACTCAGGAAACCACCTCCCCGAACCCAGGACTTAGGACTTTGCCAGAAGTCATCCGTCCTCACAGGTGTCTTCTCACTCCCTGCTCAGGGGAATCATGTCCCGACCCTGATGGGAGTTTTTGCTTTTTTTTTTTTTTCCCCCCTGTTCTGTACTAAGCTGACTCACCTAGGAATTTAAGAGAATGAAGACACTCAGCTGGAAGGCAAGAGGCATGTTTCCAGTTCCCCGCCCCTCTGGAGGCCTCAGTTTCTTCTTCTGAAAATAGAGGATTGAAGCCACAGCAGTCAAGAATCCTAACTCAACAGGAACAGTTTCCCCTGGATGAGCGTGTGCGTGCAGTGGTTTGGGGCAGGGGTCAGAAGGAACCTGGACACACCCTGATAGGGTGCTGCTTTCATTCCCGGATCTCTTCCTGCACCCCTACTCCCCTCCCCCTTCCTGCTCTCCAGCCCTTGACCCTCACTTTCTCCTCTATCTCCCTTCCCCACTACCCTCCAGACGCAGAAGGGAAAACGCTTCTCCAAGACAGAGAACAATGGCGGTCAGCTCCAAACTCCTTTGCTTATACCAGCCACTCCAGCCAGCAAAGCGGGGGCCCTGGCTGAAGGCACCTGCAAGGCCTGATGCCGAGGAGATGGGCGCAGGTTGCCTGGTCACTGGACTCCCGGGACTCACTGCTGACCATGCGTGCCGGGGGAAAGGTGTCAGGGGTCCTAAGGCTGAAACCAGCCAGCTTGTCAGCCCCGCTGGGCTCCTGCTTCCCAGCCTAGGTTAAGGTCAGGGCTTCTCAGCAGTAAACTGTGATTGCTCTGTTGCCTTTCCAGCTGAACGATTTTAGTTGAATAATTTTGCACCATCTCAGCACAGTGTGAGAGAGCCCCAACCCGAGGATAAGGAGCTTGCACGGCAGGGGAAGGGTCAAATGGGGATGTAAAGAGCTCCCTACAAACCAGCCTCTGCTGGGGACCCAGGTTTCCTACTCCAGCGGCTGCTGGTCATCACCAGTTACAGCAGCCCCTCCCTCTGCGCTTTGCTCCAAGCAGACCCCAAAAGGAAAGCGCCCATGGGTGGCTCCCAGCCTTGCGTGATCATGGTGGGTTCCACGACGACCAGTGCAGAGGTGCTGCACTGGCTTTCAGTCAGTTCACTTCAGTCGCTCAGTTGTGTCCGACTCTTTGTGAACCCATGGACTGCAGCACGCCAGGCTTCCCTGTCCATCACCAACTCCCGGAGCTTGCTTAAACTCATGTCCATCGAGTTGGTGATGCCATCCAACCACCTCCTCCTCTGTTGTCCCCTTCTCCTCCCAGCTTCAATCTTTCCCAGCATCAGAGTCTTTTCCAGAGTTAGTTCTTCACATCAGGTGGCCAAAGTATTGGAGCTTCAGCATCAGTCCAGTGAACATTCAGGACTGATTTCCTTATCTCACTGCACCTCCACCACGTCTACCCCCACCCGTGCAGGCACACCTGGAAACAGGCATTGCCATCCCTAACATGCAATTAGGAAAGAGAAGCTCGTTCTTGCCTGAGACCCTCAACCCAATCAGGACTGATGGAGCCAAGGTCAAGCCCAAGATTGACCTCAAAAGAGGGAGTGCTCGGGACTCCAAGAGACGGCTCTGGACCTGGGTTGGAAGTGGAGATTCCAAAGCAGAAGGCCTCTCTAGGACAGCAGAGTCCAGTAGAGGACTCTAAGGGGTCTCCCTGAAGAAGAAACGGGAAAGCGTGCAGTTAGAAGATCTGGGAGAAATTTAGAATCACAAGCTACAGCCCCCTAGAGGGCTTTGAAATCTTCTTCATTTTACAGATGAATTCCACAGTAATCCCAGAGAAGTCAAGTGGCTTAGCCAAGGTCACCCAGCCAGGGAGGTGAGACCAGAGCCAAGTGCTCCCAACCCCATGACCCCACGCTGGGCTGGGCCTCCCCCCTTTCCCCAAGGCCAACCCAGCTTCAGTTCCAGCAAGGCCGGGGCAAGCTGGAGCCAGATGAAGAGGGGTGGGGGTGGGCAGTGGGGGGCGGTGCCCAAGCAGGCCCAGGCAAGGGGGGCACCTCCCCAGCTGTCCCACCCCGACTCATTACTATTCCTGGCATCACCCCCTCACTCCCCTTACCGTGGAAACCCAGCAATGCCGAGAGCTGGAATTTGGATGTTTTCCCAGCATTGGGGCTGTTAATTAAAACTAATAAATCTGTCACTTGGAGTTGGATTGAAGAGGAGAAAGGGTGAGACAGGAGAGGGAGGGGAACCCAGGCTCCTCACACACACCCCTGCGAGGCTCTGTCCCTTTCAGTCCTGCCTCCTGAATTATCTTCTCCTTCGGCCACTTCCTCATTCCACGATTGAGCCTCCCAGCTGCTAGCCACAGCCTCTTCCCAGGCACACTCTGCTTCATAGAATGAAGGAAGGAAGAAAGACTGGCTTCTAAGGCAAGGGCTGACCGGCTACCCTCTGCCACTCCAAAGGATGGCGCAAAAAGCATTTAAACCAGCTGGACAGACCCGGGTTCAAATCCCAGCATTCTAGTCATGTGAACCTCTGGGTGTCATATTTTCCTCTCCAAGGTTCCCTTTCTTCAAATCTAAGATGCAGATTATATTTGCTCCTTTGAAAGAATATTGCAAAGATGACATGCAAAAGTATACGAAATGACCTGTCACCAACTGAAAGGTGGCTCTCTTTCCTGGTCTCTGTGATCTCCTGTCCTGATCTGCACTTCCTTCTTTCCCATCCCCCCTGACTCCCAGTCTCACAAACGCTGTCAGTCATGTTAGTAAGAATAGAAATAATGCCGCCTCATATCTGCAGAGTGTGTGTAGTCACTGAGTGGTCTCTGACCCTGCAACTGTAGCCCGCCAGGCTCCGCTGTCCATGGGATTTCCCAGACAAGAACACTGGAGTGGGTTGCCATGTCCTCCTCCAGGGGATCTTCCCAACCCAGGAATCAAACCTGGGTCCTCGGCATTGCAGGCAGATTCTTTACCATCTGAGCCAAGATACACAGGAAGTGCTCAATTAACATGCCTTGGATGGATGAATGAAGTGCTTCCGCAGCTGCAGGGGACATCCATTCCACTTGTCTGCCCAATACTTTGTCCCCTTTATTTAGTAACGGCTTCTCCTTCACTTAAAGAACTGCACCCCGCACTCCAATGCCGCTGAGTTTTCCTTCCTCTTCCTGCTATGCAGATGGTCATGTGACCAGGCTGGTCCAATCAGAGCCTTTCCCAGGATTTTTTCTCTGGGGGACTGGAAGGGACTCTTTCCTCTTCACTCATGAGGTCAGAGGGTGGGTGGCCCAGCACTAGCTTTTCTCACTGACAAAGGTGAAGTTATACGCACAGAAAGACAGAAATGAGAGTTGAAAAGAGGTTGCCCAGGTCCACTGGTTCTCCTATGACTGGGTTATGTGGAAAAATGGAATTCCCGTTTTTTCATTAAACAGTAAAGCTGGGATTCTGCCATTTATAGCCATCAACTCACAAAACATCTATTACCTCATCTAATCTTCTCAGTAACATCGCCAGTCAAGCCAGGAGGGATTGTCCACATTTTATAGATGAGAAAGTCAAGTCCAGAGAAAGTGAATTCATTTCCTGAAACCACACAGCTGGTAATGATGGAACTAGACCCGGTAACCAGGAGTGGTCTTTCATCCAGGGTGATAGGTGCTGTGATTAGGGGCCCCTATATATTTAATTCCTTATTATCAATAACCCAGCGACATCACCTGCTATCAATATCTGCCCTCACACAGATGGGGAAACTGGTTGGAGAAGTAAATTACCCAAGGTCACCAAACTAGTCAGTGGAGTTGGCCCAGTTCTGTCTGCCCAGAGCCAGTGCCGCTAGTCACCTGCTGCACTGCCTCTAAGTCCAGTCTCTGAGGCCACCTCTCCGGGAGAGGAGCATCTCGAGCCAGTGAAAGAGCACTGGGAGACAATGAAGGACCAGGCACACGTGTGGCTCTGTGCAAGGACTCTAGGGACGCAGAGACAGCCAGACCATGCTGCTTCCCCCAAGGAACCCCAAGACATCGCTATAAATTCCATGCTGCAGAGTGTGAGGGTCCTAATAGATGCTCTGGTGACGTGCTCTGCAGCCCAGGGGAAGGAGAGGTGACTGCAGCTTGGGGAGGGAAAGGACCAGGAAAGCGTGGCGGGGCGAAGAGCACTGAAAGAGGGCCTTAATATAGGTAAGATCCGTCCATGTGGACATGGTGTGGTCAGCGCATGGTGGGCACCACAAGCAGAGGGCAATGTGTAAGTGAACACCTTGAGATGGGAAGTCCAGGGGTATGGCTGGCCAGGAGGAAATGGACCTATTTCCATAGTGTGCATGAATGGAAAAGACAAGACCGAGAAGTGAGTAGAGGCAACAAGTCATTGGCCTTGCACACCAGGATGAGAAGTGTGGGCTTCATTTAGCCAAAAATGGGGACTCACTGGGGCCTCTTGAGTAGGACAGTGACCCTGCCAGACAGGAACATTAATATCCAAGACAAATTAGGAGGGAGAAGCCAGTTAGGAGGAGGCCATCAGAAAGACAGTGAGGCCTGAAGTAGGCCAGGGGAGGGAACAGCGAGGGACAGCAGATGACCCCAACGACATTGAGGAGGCAGAATGGTCAGGGAAGGGTGGCTGTGGGAGAAAGAGCTCAGATTTGGGCTTGGACCTGGACTGCCTGGCTCCCAGAGTTGCCAGGCAGGTCACCAGGACCTTGAATGGACAGCAAGGGCACTTGACTGTCTGATGGCATCCCAGGAGCCAGATCCCAGCCTGACATCTAGTGGGTGTTTGATGAACGCGGAAGGAATGATGGGGGTGGGGGCTGTGGATGGACAAGTGAGTGAATGAATGAAGAGATGAATGAATGAGTGAAAGAAGCGGGGGAGGGAGGTGGAGAGGCAGAGCAGCTTCTTCCAGTGCCTCCAGAGGAAGCTTCCTGACCCTTTTTCCACCTCCCCCAGCTCAATCCCAAGCCTGCACACAGCCCTGGACTGAGACAGGGTTTCCACAGCTGCAGGACATTAGGTGGAGGAGAAGGAGGGAGGGATGAGCGAGAGGGGAAGGCAGAGGGGAGGGCAGGGAAGGTTTAAACATGATGAACTGCTCGCCATGCACCATCGGCATCCCTCCGCCTTCTGAAAAACAGGAGTACTTATTAATAGAAGCAAATGATACTTAAAACCCAGTTAGCGGGGCTGTGATTTAAGACACCTCTGTATTTGTTCCCCACCAGCCCTGCCAGTTTGGGGAACAGATGGTGGCCACTCCTGGGACTGTGACCTCAGCCGAGCCAGGGATCAACACAGGGAGAAGCCCAGAGCTTCCTTGATGTCGGGGGGCCTGGCCCAGGAGACCAATGGTGTATAAGCTCACGTGGGGCTTGACAGCTGGGATCTCCTGCCTTCAGGCAGCCCTCCAGTGGGGACCACGCCTTCCCTTTCAGACACATCACTCACCTGCCAGTCAGTTATCACACTGCAAATATCAATGGGGATATACAGATGTGAGAGCAGGACCCTCAAGAAGATAGAGCACCAAAGAAATGATGCTTTCAAACTGTGGTGCTGGAGAAGATTCTTGAGAGTCCCTGAGACAGCAAAGAGATCAAACCCATCAATCCTAAAGGAAATCAACCCTGAATACTCATTGGAAGGACTGAAGCTGAAGATTCAATACTTTGACCACCTGATGGGAAGAGCTGACTCATTGAAAAAGACCCTGATGTTGGGAAAGATTGAGGGCAGGAGGAGACGAGGGCAACAGAGAATGAGATGGTTGGATGGCATCACTGACTCAATGGACATGAACTTGGGCAATCTCTGGGAGACGATGAAGGACAGAGAGACCTGGTGTGCTGCAGTCCACGGGGTTGCAAAGAGTCAGACACAAATTGGCGACTCATCAACAACATTGTGGACCCATTCTCATTAGATCTTCACAGCAGCAGTGTGAGCTCTCTCCTCAGTTCACAGATGAAAACACCGAGACGCAGAGAATGTGACTTCCTCCAGTTCACGCAGTCAGGGGCGGTTGCTGGCCCAACATGAAGCATAAAGGGGTGGCTGGTCACCTCCCACTGCCCCTCTCACATTTGTGCAAAACAGGGATTGGAGAGGGAGAACCAATGCAAATGAATCCTTCCCCTGCCAGGAATAGAAAATGCCACCCAGGCAGGAGGGCAGGCAGAGGAGTCCTCAGAATCGTCGTATTGATGAGAGTGAATATTACTGCAGTTCTTCCTTTGTCAGGTCCTCCTGTGCACTAGAAATGAATCAGCTCGTTTAACCCCATGGGACCAACAGTAACTATCTCTCCTGTACAGGTCGCGTCTCTGGGGAGGGAAGAGGCTAGTCCCTGCACAGCCAGGACACGGCACAGCCTGGACTCAAACCCAGGTCGTTCAGCTCTGCAGCAAGGGCCCTACACCTCCTCCAGTTCCAAAACGGCTCTAAGTTTTGAGCAGGGTTAATGCTGCCCCTAAGTTCTCTGGTTGGTTAAGTGGAGGCGGTGGCAGTACTTGACATACAGCATGGTTAGAAAAAGCTAGCTGAGAATATGGCTACTGTGTGCGTTAGTCGCTCAGTCATGTCCGACTCTTTGCAACCCCATGGACTGCCAGGCTCCTCTGTCCGTGGAATTCTCCAGGCAAGAATACTGAAGTGGGTTGCCATTTCCTTCTCCAGGGGATCTTCCTGACCGAGGCATCAAACCCTGGTCCCCTGCATTGCAGGCAGATTCTTTACCATCTGAGCCAACAGCATGGTTATAAAAAGCTAGTTGAGAATATGGCTACAGACTCTGAGTGAAGTCGCTCAGTCGTGTCTGACTCTTTGTGACCCTATGGGCTGTAGCCTACCAGGCTCCTCCATCCATGGGATTTTCCAGGCAAGAATACTGGAGTGGGTTGTCATTTCCTTCTCCAGGGTATCTTCCGGACCCAGGGATTGAACCCTGGTTTCCCACATTGCAAGCAGACTCTTCACCATCTGAGCCACCAGGGAATCCCTAAACTGTCAAATGCCGTATAGTGGATCTTGGGGGATCATGGTCCCTGGGGCTTGGCTGGCACCTAAGGAGCCACTTTTTGTGTTCAAAAGACAGAGAGGGACTTCCCTTGTGGCTCAGTGATGAAGAATCTGCCTGCTAATGCAGGGGACATAGGTTTAATCCCTGATCTGGGAAGATTCTACCCGCCAAGGGCAACAAAGTTCATGAGCCACAACTACTGAACGTGCTCTCTAGAGCCCCTGAGCTGCAACTACTGAAGGCTTCAGGCCCTGGGTCCTGTGCTCTGCAACTACAGAAGTCACCGCAATGAGAAACCTGGGCATTGCACCTAGAGAAAGTCCACAAGCAGCAACAAAGACCCAGCACAGCCAAAAAAAAAAACAAACAGAAAGGAGAGGAATTGATGGGAGTAGACAGGAGGCCAAGCAGGTGTGCGGACAGGGAGGCAGAGGCTGGGAGGCAGATGGACAGGAGGAGCTGGGAGAGTGCCAGTGGGGAAAGACAGAAAGATCGAAGTCACTGAGTGCAAACTGGGGCTCCTGGGACTTGCTGTCACTGCCCCTCTCTGATCCCAGTTTTCTCCTCTGAAAATAAAGTGAGGCTGGGAGGTAGGGACAGTGTTGAGTGGAGTGAAGATGCTCCCTGAGGTCATGCCCACTCTCTCAGCACTGTTTCAATTTTCCTGAGAGCCGGTCTGCAGCACAGTGGGGCACAAGAAACAGATTTGGGGGTGTGGGTGTGGTATAATAGCCAGCACTTCACAAGCGTTGCTGCTGGAGTCCTAGAACGCCAAGAAAATGTGAATGTCCCCACTTCATGCCCTCCATCCCACCCATCCTATACTCTCCCTACCAACTGCTCCAAGATACTGAGTAAATGGAGCATGGGGGACAGAGCAGATAGTCATGGATCTACTCTGAGCCTCAGTTTTCCTCATCTGTATAATGGGGGCAGAGACTGTGGCAAGGTGGTTGCTTAGGTCCCTAACAGCTCTGCTAGTCTAGGGTTCTGGTCTTCAAATGAAGCTTATTTTTTCATGAGGTTGTCTGTGTCTCAGAGGATAGGAGCTAGGAGAGGGTGGGAGCAGGGCTAACTCGGTTCTTCCTGGGGCACAACACCCTCCAGAGGAAGATGAGATGGAAGATGGGTGCCCTGTGGCTGAGGAGAGGAGAATAAAGGAGGGACTTTAACAACTCTGTGCTAGATTCTGGATCAGCTTGGAAAAAGAATGCCACTTCCTCCAGGAAGCCCTCCCCGACTGTCCTGGGTGCTGACCACCTGAGTACATGGTGATCATCCCCACCTCCTCCCCATTTCCAGCCCATTCCCACATGGGTACCCCCGCACACTCACAGGCACTGACGCTCCAGCCCTACATGTCCAGGTGTCCCACTGACTGACCACATGTCCCCACCACACTGACCTCTGAGCCCTAAGACTCCCTAGAAACGTGAGAAGTCCCGGCATCGGTCCTGCTTTCTGATTGCCTTCCACTTTGAGTTTGCAGGCTTTTTGACCTCTGGTGGACTTCAAGCTCAGATAATACGCAGCACTTTACAAGGAAAAAAAATAATAATAATTAAAGAGAAAGCTGGGAAATAAATACAGAGCCTGCCTCCTTCTTAGGCCACTGTTCTGACTGGGCTCTGGGAAAGATCCTATGACATGGGGCCCCTCAGAAGCCACTCCATTATGCGAGGTTCCCAGTGTGTTCAAACAATGAGACTTTGCCAAATTCAGCTTACAAAAGGTATGGTATATATTACAACTTCACATTTAGCAATTTAAAGCTTTAACATAAAAATTACAATGTATTTAATATGATCGCTCTATTAACAAAATAATTACAGGTTCATTTTTAATTAATTCATAACATGCTGCAGATGGTGAGAAATGGTTGTAGGACTAAGTTTAAAGTTACAGGTTGAACAGTCTCTTTGGAACCTGTCGGGGGCCTCTGAGACAGGAGAAGTAAACTCATCTGAAGTACACAGCAAGGGTGGAATGTGAGCACAGGGGACCCAACCCAAAAGCATCTCCCACCCCTTCATGCCCCCCACTCCATTCCCCCGTGACAAGCTCTGCTCCCAAACCTGTCACTCCCCTGAGATACCCTAAAACCTAGACCAGGGAGGAAATTTCTTGCTTAATAGTCCAGACTCCTCCATTGATCAGATGGGGGAACCAAGGCCCTGGGCAGCAGAAACAGCAGTGGATTTGGAGCCAAAAGAGTCTGTTTTCAAACAAACTTACTAATTTCAGTTACTACTTCTGTGGCCTCGGAAAACTCAGTTCACCCCTCTGTGCCCCCAGCCTACTTATCTGTGAAGTGGGCACAAGTAAAGCCCACCTTCTGGGCTTCCCTGGTGGCTCAGAGGGTAAAGACTCCGCCTGTAATGCAGGAGACTGGGTTTGACCCCTGGGTTGAAAAGATCCCCAAGGAGAAGGGAATGGCTCCCCACTCTAGTATTCTTGCCTGGAGAATTCCACGGACAGAGAGGAGTCTTGAAAAGAGTCGGACACGACTGAGCAACTTTCCCCTCCTGGCACTGCAGTGAGGTACACAGCAACAGACATTGATGACATGACTCCTGTCTGGGACAAATGAGCACGGCATCAAGAAGACCGACAGCAGGACTGAGATTCAGACCCGAGCCAGGGTGCTACGCCTTCGCTGCACTCACCCGGGCCTCCATTCTGAGTAGGAAGTGGACTTGGAGGACAGAGCTTCCCCTAAGTCCAGGGTCAGAGGGAGAAGCTCTGTCGCCTGGCTCTCCCCCTTCAGCCATGAAAGCAGGGAGAGTTTGGGGTCATGGAGAAACTGACCACCTGGGAGGTCTACCACTGGGGAGCTTCCCATCCCACCCCGCCCCTGTCAGACCCAAGCAGAGCCGTGTGCACCCAGAGGCCTCTGTCTGTGCAGTAGAGAAATAGAATCAGTCAAACTGGCTCCTGCGCTGGGGGTTAAGGGACACTGGGAAGGCTTGGAGCCTGGACAGAAGGGCCCCCAGCAAGCCCGGCTCTGGACTCCAGGGACTGACTCAGGGACCTGCTCCCCAGCAATCCTCCCCATTTCTCTTTCATCTAAAAACCAGAGCCGGAGCCCCAGGATTCCAAGAGTGTTGAAGAGGACAGCCATGGCCCACCCCTGCCTCCCAAGCCCTCTCTTGGGGGCAGGGGCCACAGGGAGGGAGCCTCCAGGTTGGGAGCCACAAAGCCGCTCAGCAAGGAGAGGGCCCCCTTCCCTGGCCCCCACCTGCATGGAGCACCCACTGGGCGGAGCCAAAAGCCTCCTAGCGCTGGAGTCAGTCTTTGAACTGGGACCCTCCTCCACTGCGTCCCTTCCCTCACCTGCATACGCTGTTGAGGTGAAGCTTCTAGAACGCAATCTGACCGGGGGATCCTCGTTTCATCTCTCATGACTCCCCTCACCTGCAGATCAGTGAGCAGACCATGCGGCAGGGACCTGCTTCCTCTCTCGTGACTCAGTGCTGGACACACAGTCCGCCACCCGGGGAGGCCAGCTCTTCTCTGTTGAGCACCTTGCAGTGCTTGTGTGGAGCCCTTTCCAGAGGGGAGCCTGAAACCCTCAAGCCAGGAGGAGACAGACTCCGCCCCAGGTCAGCAGGTAGCAAGCAAGAGAAAGGCCACGAATGTCCCCCCTCTAGGGTTGCAGGGTTATCAGAGTTCCTGGAGAAAACCCAGTTTCAGGCAGAGAGAAAAGAAATCTGACTCCCAGCCGCTACAGCCCTCCAAGGACCCCTCCCACAAGCCTCCCTAAACCAGCCTAAGAGGCTGCCCCCAACCCCAGGAGGCCTCTGCCCATCCCCCAGACTCCCAGACTCCCTGTTACAGGTCAGGGCAGCTACCTGGGCCTCCAGGACCAACCCCACCATAGGTCCCACCCGCCTCCTTTCCCACCCCATTCATCATCCACTGCTTATGCAGTCTGTCCCCAGCTGGATCCAGGCCTCCCACACCCACACACTTTGTCCCAGGGCTTATCCCAGTATTGTCCTGCACACCCCCTAGTGAAAGTGAAGTCGCTCAGTCATGTCCAACTCTTTGCAACCCCATGGACTGTAGCCTATCAGGCTCCTCTGTCCATGGGATTTTCCAGGCAAAAGTGCTGGAGTGGATTGCCTGGGCCCTATCTCCCACCACTTCCCACACTCCCACCCCTCTGGATCCCCACTGACGTGGACATGGACGTAAAAGTCACTCAGTTGTGTCCAACTCTTTGTGACCCCCATGGATTATACAGTCCATGGCATTCTCCAGGCCAGAATACTGGAGAGGTTACCCTTTCCCTTCTCCAGGGCATCTTCCCAACCCAGGGATTGAAGCCAGGTCTCCCACATTGCAGGTGGATTCTTTACCAGCTGAGCCACAAGGGAAGCCCAAGAATACTAGAATGGGTAGCCTATCTCTTCTCCAGCAGATCTTCCTGACCCAGGAACTGAACCGGGGTCTCCTGCATTGCAGGTGGATTCTTTACCAACTGAGCTATCAGGGAAGCCAGATCCCCAATGGTCATTGGCAAATGCACCCACTCCTTGACTTTCTCTGAAGGTTGCCTCCCCTTCTTGCTTGAGTACTGGTTCCCCTCTGAGAACACAGGTTCTCCTACAGCCATTTCAAACAGCATCTATTTTTCTTCCACACTCCTTGCTCGTCAGTTTCACTTGCCAGCAATTTCCCTGGCATCTTCCTTTAACATCTTTGAAGGGCTCGGCATCAGATCCCTACCGCCCGCTCCCCGCTAGTTGCAGTCGTCGACTCTCAAGCGTCTTCTCCAACGTCACAGTTTGAAAGCATCAATTCCTCAGCACTCAGCCTTCTTTATAGTCTAACTCTCACATCTGTACATGACTGCTGGAAAAACCATAGCTTTGACTAGACAGTACTTTGTGGGCAAAGTGATGTCTCTGCTTTTTAATACGCTGTCTAGATTTGTCATAGCTTTTTTTCCCCGAGGAGCCAGCATCCTTTAATTTCATGGCTGCAGTCACTGTCTACAGTGATTTTGGAACCCAAGAAAATGAAGTCTGTCATAGTTTCCCCATTTGTTTCCCATTTATTTGCCATGAAGTGATGGGACCGGATGCCATGATCTTTGTTTTCTGAATGTTGAGTTTTGAGCCAGTTTTTTCATTCTCCTCTTCCACCTTCATCAAGAGGCTCTTTAGTTCCTCTTCGCTTTCTGCCATAAGGGTGGTGTAGCAACTGAAAAACACAACAATGATATCCTGAACAACAACAGCAGCAGACCTCACTCGCTGATGAGCTAAGCCCTCCCCTCACAGCCTCCTCCATCAAACTCTAGTCACTCGGCAGCATCCGTGAAGACGGGTCCGTCAGTATACCGGCCTCTCGATTCTTTTTGGTCTCCTTCTTCTATCCTGCCATGTGCTCACTCTCTATACCTTGTATCATCATGTCTTTACCTCTGCTGAAATCTTGATTATAAATATCTCTGAAAACACTCTTCCAATCACCCCTCTCCTTCCAACTCACCCACTGAGGTGCCCTCATCCTAGCAGCACTGACCTCATCGAGGCCCCTTCCACTTTCTCAGATCCGTCACCCTTGATGCTGCCCCCCTTAACAGCCCTCGATTCCATGGATCAGCCCTCCAGCCATCCCTCCACAAGTGCCCCCCAAACTCTTGGGTGGTTGTAACAGAGGCCTCAGCCGATCCCACAGGAGCTGTGGAGTAGGTTGGTCCTTCCAAGACATCCCAGGGAGGCAGTCAAGCCTTACCACCTGCACCAGCCTGTTCTGGCTGTGGGATGGCTTCCCCAGACCCGGGACGCTTCCCTGATTGGACCAGACAGCTCTCTTCCACTGACCACAATACCTAGCAAAGGGCTCAGCTGAGAGCGCTCAGTCGCCCACTTTCCTAGCCACAGAGGAGCAGGGATGCAGCTCCCCACCATGGTGCCCGCAGCCTCCAAGACCCCGTGTGCCCTGTCTCCCAGCCCCCAGTGCCTTCCCACCACTCGCCCCCATGTTCATTCTGCTCCAGCCACGCTGACCGTCATTCAGCCCATAGACCATGCCAAGCTCGAGAACTTTGCTCATGCTGTTTTCTCTGGATCTCAGTTTCCCCACTTGGAAAATCAAGGAAAGAATCACATCGCCTTACAGGGTGGTTGAGAGGATAAAAGGTGTCAACACGTGTAAAGAGCAACGCTTGGCATGTGGAAGGGTCATGTAATCAATGACAGTGATGACAGGAAACTCATCCCCGTTTCCTGCTGTAAATAAACACCCTAAAATGCACAGGGCAGCTTCCCCTCAACAAAGAGATTTCCAGCCCAAAACGTCAGTAGCGTTAAGGCTGAGAAATCCCGATTTCCATGTTGATTTTCTGTCTCCTCCACAATGAGAAGCTTCGTCTTATTCTCCCTTATGGCCCCAGTATTGACACCTTGTAGATGCTCAGTAAATAGCTGTTGACTGACGGGGCTCATACGCCCTCGATATGGAGCAGGGGCGCTGAAACCTTCGCTATGTGAACATGTGATCACTCAGTGACTTCAGAGCCTAGGATTTTGGTGAATCAAGCTTGGCTGACCTCTCCAATTTTCAATCTACAATTTGTTCATTTGTGAAACAACATAAATATTCATTCATGCAACCGACACGTACTGAGAGCTCACTGAGTCCTTGCCCGTCCACCCGTCAGAACTGGGAGCTCCATGGGTTCATCCTTTGAGGCCTGCTGACATATCACCTCCCTGGTGAAGTCTTCCCCCATCCTCGCCCTCCCCAGGAGCCCACTCCCCTCCTTCGGTTTTCCAAAGCCCTGTGTTTGCAGTGCTGAGAGCTTGAAATGCTCCTTTAGTTCTCAGCCTTATCAGATCCCCCACTTTTATAACAAATAGCTCACAATGGCTCTCTTACAATCCTGAAATGAAATTCATAGACTGTATAACCTACCTAGACACATCGTTTGAAAATAAATCAACATAATGCCTTAACTATAATATAAAAGTAAAATAAAGAACATTCCTAATAAAATACATATTTCAATATGTAAATGCTCAGGTTCAACTACTCAAGAATGAAGAAGTCAGAACTCACACCCACACGCCGAATCAGCATGAGGGCCGCAACCTCAAAGCCTGCCTGACACTCGCGGGTTGGGTCTGGGACTCAAATACCACAAAGAGCGTTGCCATCGGAAATGTGATTTTCCAAAAGTGATGAATAACTCCGGGTAATGTTTCCAACAGAACAAAATACAATCTTCCTTCAATTTACACGGTAGTTGTATTCCTGGAAATTCAGAGTGTATTAAATCTGTGACACAAATGCTTTCTGTTTATATATAAAACGGAGTTAGGTCCAGACTCAAGTAATTATGAACAGGTTTCCACCCACTTAAATGTCAACCAGGATATCTGAAAGCCATGCAGGACGTGAGATGACTCTTGGTTATGCAGGACTATCCCGGGTGGTTTGTAAGAGTTTAGGAATCACTGGCCCTTCCCATCAATGCCAGCAACACCTCCTATAGTAACTGTGACCATCAAATTGCCCCCATTTATTCCCAAAACTCTCCCTAACGGACAGCACTGTTCCCGTGGAGATTCTCTGTTCTCATTCAGTTTTGAATTTTTTTAATAATTTTTTATTTTCAATATCTTGATAGCTTCAGGTGCAGAGCAGAGCAGTTCAGCAATTCAGCCATACATATCTGTGTGTTCACTCTCCCCCAAACTCCCCTCCCAACCAGGCTGCCACATAACATTGAGCAGAGTTCCATGTGCTATACAGTAGGTCCTTGTGGTTATTATCTATTTAAAATATAGTAGTGTGTACGTGTCCATCCCAAACTCCCTAACTCTCCCTTCCCCTCATCCCTCCCACCGGCTACCATAAGTTTGTTCTCTCAAGTTCTCTCTCTGTTTTGTGAATAAGTTCATCTGTACCATTTCTTTTTAGAGTCTATGTATAAGGGAGATCATGTGGACCTAGAGATTGTTATTCTGAGTGAAATAAGTCAGACAGAGGAGAAGTATCGTATTTTCTCATTTGTTTGTCTCTTTCTCCAGACTACGGACCACCAGAGGGTGGATGAACTTGTCCCGTCCATCAGTGTGTTCCCAGAGCCTAAGAGCTGGGGAAATGATGGGTGCTCAGTAAAGATTGATTACTCCAGCCCACCCACATCCCCTCAGCCAAACCCAGAGGCCACCTCCAGATGGGCAGGCCAACTGCTTCCTAAGCCACAGCCTATGGGAGTTCTCTGTCCCCATGGGGTGCCAGCCCAGGAACAGGGAAGCCTCAAGGTGCCAGGGAGTAAACCCACCATGTCGGGGGATAACCCCCCAGCTTCCTCCCTGTTCTGTAGCATGGATCCGGGGGACACTGGGCAGTGTCTCAGAGGTCCCCATGAGTCTGAGCACTGCCATCCTGCATTAACACACCCCGCCTGGCTTCCCCCTCCCCAGTCTCACTTCCTTACTTCTCAAGGCTTCCCGCCATCCCCCCCACAAACACAGCACTTGCCCCAGACTCCATTTAGGGTACTGCGGCTACATTACAAACCACCCCGAAATGGTTGGTAACAGTGGCGATTTCTTATTTCTCCCGATTCTGCGGATGGGTGGGTGGTTCCTGTGAGGAATGGCTGAGCCTTTCAGCTACATTCAGTCTGAGGGTCGAAGCTGGCCTCATCCACATATCAGGCAGGTGGTACTGGCCCTTGACCAGGGAGACTCCATTCTTCCCCTCATGATGTCACATCCTGCAGTAGCTGGACTGACTTCCATGCATGGCCCCATGGGACAGTACCCCCAGACAGCAAAGGAGAAGGCTGCAAACCTCCCGAGGCCCCGAATCGCAAACACCCTTTGCCCTGCATCCTGTAGGTCAAGGCAATCTTAGGCCACCCAGGTTTGGGGAAACAGACTCGTATGGATGGGAGTCGCAGTGAACAGTGTGCGGGCCAGGACAGGAAGGGTGTGATCATTAAGATATCTTCCACTTGGGTCTGCTTTTTTAGGGGGTGAGTTCCACATTAACAGCAGAAGATGGAAGCCTCATGAGAAAGTGCTCTGGAAACCAAACTAAAGCACCCCGCCCCACCCCAGCCTCCGGGGCAGACTTGGGCGGGTAGCTCTTGAGACACACAGGCTGGGAGGCAGCCGAGACCTTCTCAGAATCTCTTGTTCCACCACCAGACTTGTATTTTTCCACAAGACTGCATAGTTCACCAAAGATACAATTACTGAAGGCAGAACATAAACAGCGCGTGCACGCCCGTGGGGGTCTGTAATTCAGATGTGTCTCCAGGGATAATTAAAACCTCCTCTGGAAGCACAAAGTCTTGAAATAGGGCCCCTGCAGTGTGCCCTATGCCTGCCGAACCCTGGGTGGTGGCTGGGGACTCCTGGGGCAGAAAAGGAACCTAGAATGGGAGACGGAGACAGCCAGCGGTCCTCAGAGAATTCTCTCCAGGAGGCCTCGGCCAGAGAAAACGGACACCCCGCTGCAGCGGCAGAAGGGAGTTCAATGGCAGGGAAAACTCATCACCAGGGCCATTTTTCACCCCAGCACAGGGGTGCCTCCCTTGCCGGCAGATGGGAGAGGAGAGATGGAGAGAAGACTTATGGGACAGGGGCGTAAGAGGTGCTGGACGGGCCTTCTAAGGAAGGCCGGAGATCAGGAAAAGGAAACTTCCTCAATAAAGGAGAGGAAGGGACCCTGGAGACTTGCAGACCTGCTCTGTGGCAGGCAATAGCTAGACACTCCACACCCATTCTCATTCAATCTGTTCCCATTTTACAGATCTGAAGACTGAGTCTCAGAGACATGAGCTGCTATGCCCAAGAGCACCACGTTGCTACATGGCAGAGCAGGGACCAAGGGCTTTTGACTCCAAAGCCGATGGAAGCATCTAAATGAGGGCAACAGGCCAGGTGAGATGTCTGGACAGCAAAGAGAGAATGCTTTCCAGAGGGAGCAAACATTTCTGCCTTAAAATACTGGAAGGCTAGTTACAGAAAAGAGACGCGCCTTAGTCTGTATGTCTTCAAAGGCCAGAAATAAGGCCAGGAAGGAATTGTTATCAAAAGATAGATTCCAGTTTGATACAAGAAAGAACTTTTAATAGAAATGTCCCACACTGGAACAAAAGGGCTAGGTGGATAGGGAATGAGCTCCCCATCCCTGGAAGCATGTAAGCACAGCCTGCATGCTCATTGGCACTTCTACAGAAGGGTTTAGCTCTGGTTCCTGTGAGTCTCCTGAAGCTTGAGGATTCCTAAGAGCGGCTAGGGTCCCCTAGCTGGGGTGTCCCTAGAGTACAGAAACAGAGTTGGGGCAAGGGAGGTTTGGTAAGTCATGGACCAACTCTGGGCCCCACTTACTCTCTTTCCTGCCTCCAGACAGCCTCATCTCATTGCTGTTCTCCCAGCAGAGCTAGGGAAGGAGAGGTTGGGGGGACGAGTGGAGTCAGGCAGCCCCCAGCCCCACCTGCATGCTGAATGGCAACCAGTTAACCTGCTGACCCTTAATCAAAGGCTCAGAGCACAGCAGCTGCAGGATGGATGCAGGCATTTCTCCAGCTCCAATTACTCCACAGGGGGTTCATGCGGTAGCAAGAGGCAGAAGGAGCGGAAGGCAGAGACAGGAGAGATGGAAGGGTCCCGGGGGGGGCACACAGCCATGGTCTCAGCCCGGGGCAGGTGCAGAGAGGAGGAGGGTCTCCTTCTCCATCCCCGACCACTGACGCCTTCCACTCCAGCCCCAGCTCCCAGAGCTCAGCAACCCAGGAGGACCCCCACCTGGGATGGGAAAGACCTGGTACTGGGCAAGGGAGAGAGGAGATTGAGGACCTGAGGCAGCCCAGGCCCTGGTGGTACCAGAGAGGTGGGCCACTGGAGCCATGAACACCTCCGCCCCCCAAGCACATACTGGGGGCTGGAGGCGGCACACGGGGGCCGTCTTGAGGTTGTGGGAGGCATCTGTCCATCCTGGGGAGCCCTCCCACACCCCATTCCACCTGTGATGTCACCCTGTGTTCCCCTGGGAGTGGTCAGCCCTAAAAGTGGAGGAAGGGTGGCATGGTTAGAACACACATTCAACCCCCAAGATCCTCCCGTCTAGAATTTCCAGAACGAGGTGGCCTAGGAGCCCTGCCAGCTCACCTTATTCTCCCCCCTCATCTTCTCCTCATTCAGAAAAGCCTGACAGGTGGGCAGGGGTCCTGGGACCCAAACCTACCTGTTGGGAGGTGTGGAAGCTCCCATTTGAGAAGTGCAATCTGACAGGGGAGACACAGACCCCACCTGGAGAAAATCCCAGTCTGATAGGGGAGGCAGAGTTCTGAGATCAAGAACCCAGTCTAAGCGAGGAAGACAAACACACAGACAGGGACTCGCAAAGGCTCATACAATGAAGAACACAAACTTATGGTTACCAGAGGGTAAGGGGAGGCAGAGATAAATTGGGACATGGGAATTGACATACACACACAACTATATATAAAATAGATAACTAATAAGATGAGTTGTGTAAACTCTGGAAGTTGGTGATGGACAGGGAGGCCTGGCGACCTGCGATTCATAGGGTCGCAAAGAGTCGGACACGACTGAGCGACTGAACTGAACTGAACTGAAGAACCTAGAATCTGCCTGCAATGTGGGAAGCCAGGTTCAATCCCTGGGTTGGGAAGATCTGGAAAAGGGAGTGGCTACCCACTCCAATATTCTTGCCTGGAGAATTCCACAGACAGACAAGCCTAGCTGGCTACAGTCCATGGGGTCACAAAGAGCAGGACAGGACTGAGGGACTAACACTTTCACTTTTTCACTGGACAGCACAAGGAACTCCACTGAATATTCTCTAATGACCTATATAGGGAAAGAATCTTAAAAAAAAAAAAGAGTAGATGTTTGTATGTGTATAACTGAGTCACGGTGCTGTACAGCAGAATCTAACACAAAACTGTGAATCAACTGGAGTCCAGGAAAAAAATTCTTTTTAGAAAGGCTCACAGGGCAAGAGGGTCCCCTGCCGTCTGTCACACCTGCAGACGCCCGTGCTGGGAGGGCAGCGTATACGCACAAGGAGGGACAGGGGTCCATCCTGGCCCCGCGCCACCCCCCCCATCACCCCCACCGCCACCCCCGCCAGGAGGATGTAAACTGGGAAATGGCTTCTCTTCCTCCAGATGCCGCCTCAGAAGGCGATTCCCAAGGCTTAGGAGCGCCGGTTTGTACAGCTGCGGGAGCCAAGGAAGAACAGCTTATTAATTTAATCCTTAAGCAAATTTACAAAATTGTCAGTGGATTTGCAGGAAGCCGAAGGAAGTGGTTTCCGGGGGAGCGGGGAGCGGGGAGCGGGCAGGGCGGGAGGAGGCCGCCGCCTCTGCCTTGCACACAGCACCTCCGGGCAGGGCCCCTGACTGTCTGCGTCCCTCCCTCCCAACCTCTTCTCCTGAAGCAGAACCTGCAGACCCGTCAGGAGGACGTCGGCCATGTTGGCCAGGAAGAGGAATCATTCTGAGACACTAAGTGCTTCCGCACGCCGGGCATTGAACATGCACGGTCTCATTTCGTCCTTATCTTTCCTACAGTTCTTTCAGCCTTACTGAGGTATGATTGACAACTAAAACTGAAATTAGGCGGGGGCTGTGTACAATGGGGAAACTGAGTCCTTGAGACACCTATGGCCCAAGGTCTGCGAGGGGCAGAGGCAAGATGCGTCGGAGCCAGGCTGTCTGGCCCCGGAAGTCCGCCTGCTCGCGGGTCTGCATCCTCCTGGGTCTCTCGCCTCTTTCTCGCCTGCCCTTTTGGCTTCTGTCAAAACGAGGAGACACCATCCCCGATTCCTACTTCCCACCCCCAACGGGGACTGTGGGCCTCTCATGCTGTCCCCAACGGCAGTGCCAAGTGTCGGCCTGGCTAACCCCCAGCCTCGAAGCACCTCTGCCCCGCAGTGCCAGGGTAACCGTCTCTCTCTCAATCCTCCCATCCTCCTGCCCCCCTCCCTCGGTCCCCTGCCCTCCCCCCTCTCCTCTCCCCCCTCCTTCCCCCTCCCCCCCTTCCTCCTCTATTCCTTCCTCCATCCTCCATCCCAAGATGGAAGCCGCCTGAGAACGTGGGCACATGTTCTGAGCCTTTCCCTGGTGCGTGCATGCTAAGTCGTTTCAGTCGTGTCTGACTCTTTGTGACCCTATGGACTGCAGCCCAACAGGCTCCTCTGTCCATGGGATTCTCCAAGAATACTGGAGTGGGTTGCCACGCCTTCCTCCAGGGGATTTTCCTGACCCAGGGATCAAACCCACGTCCTTTATGTCTCGGTTCTTTACCACTAGTACCACCTGAGAAGCTCTCGCTCAGTCCCCAAGGAAGCCAGAGCCCCTCGGTGGAGCCTCAAGGAACCCCTACAATGACTTCCCTATTTGCATAATAAGGTCTGCACCCATTAGCCTTCTGATTTGAAGAGGCTTCTGGGAGCCAGCCGACCCAGCGCCAGCTGACTGAGTCTCAGTCCCCAGGGAAGACAAGACCGGTTAACCTGCGTGGAGAGTTCACTGATTAAGCACCGATGAGAAATGAGAGAACCGCCTGACCAGCCTGCAACCCCACCCAGGCCACTGAGCCTGATCCCTGGTCCAGCTCCAGCACCTCCATCCAACATATCCCTCATTAGCATCTTAATGTAACAAGCATATGCAATGAGGCATCAGAGAAAATCCCCAGCATTTAAATTCATTAACAGTCTCTGGAAGTCTTCAGTGTGGAGGTGGAATTATCGCTAAACTGCTTTTAACGTACCACCTGTGCACTAAACGGCTGAGGAGCCCGGCTCTAGTGTTTGGGGGCGAGGGCTGGGGGGTGCTGGAGGGCTGTGGCCATCTGGGTGCCCAAATTCAAGCCCGAGGATGCCAAAGCTCCTGGAGAGAGAGCTGTGTTTTCTAGATTCGGTCCCACCTCCTAATGATGAGTGAAAAATTCAATCAACCAGCTGGCTGGTCCACTTAGGAACAAACAGCCGCCTCGACTGATATTGATGTGGCTGCCCGTCTCAGGGTAAGTTTTGTGACCCTGCTTTCTCTCTGCTTGGCATCTGATGGATGATGGAGGAAATGTCTCTCCTTTCCCAGGCATGGCCTCCCTCTGCCCGGCCCGACCCTGCTCATGCATCAGCCACTCCTCCAGGAAGCTTCTCGTGACACCCGTCCAGCCCCATCACCTCCATCACCCTGCGCATCCACCGTCCCAGCGCGCAGCCAGCAGTGCGGCCATGGCCTCACTAAGATCTGTCTCCCCCGTGTGCTCGAGGGTCCCAGAGGGCCACATTCAGCCCCTGTGTACCCCAGAGCCCAGCTGACATCTGGCACAAAAGATACGCTCCACAAAGATTCACTGAATTAATTAGTTGATTAAATGTTCCTCCTCGCCTGCAGTGTCGATCACCGTGCCTGACTCATTGCAGTTTCTCAATAAATATTTGTCGAATAAATGTTGAATGACAGATAAGCCATAGCTGCAGGGATGGGGTGGAGTAAGGAGGTTAGGATTCAGAAATTCAATGCTTTCTTCCACAAATATTAATTGAGTAACTAATCAGAATGATGGTTAATATTTATACTAGGCTTCCTAGCTGCAAAGTGAAAGTGAGTGAAAGTGAAGTCGCTCAGTGGTATCCAACTCTTTGGGACCCCATGGACTGTAGCCTACTAGGCTTCTCCGTCCAAGGGATTTTCCAGGCAAGAGTACTGGAGTGGGTTGCCATTTCCTTCTCCAAGAGAGCTTCTCGACCCAGGGATTGAACCCTGGTCTCCCACATTGTAGGCAGACACTTTACCGTCTGAGCCACCAGGGAAGTCCATTGGTAGGTCAGTATAAAACCCTGACAGGGTTTTCTGCCATAAGCCGTGTGAGGTCACTGCGGAACCGCAGAGCAGGGCTCCTCACTTGCTTCACTCAGGGTGTGTCATTCATTCACACAAGCACACTGTAGAGTTAGTAAATTACAGCAGAAAACACGTTTGCTAGGAGAACAAAGAAGTAGAGCTCCAAGCATCCTTACCTTGTGCTAAAGAAACCCGGATGAGCCCCCAAGATGAAAGGTTGCTGCTGAACAACAAAAGATGCTGGGATTCTTGGCCTCCAGAGAAGAAGTCAATCCTGGGACAGTGACGAGGCTTGATCACTTAGACAGAGCATTTGTGTAATAAAGTTTTATGAAAGTATAAAAGAGATAGAGAAAATTTCTGACACAGACATCAGAAGGGGGCAGAAAGAGTGCCCCTCCTAGCTGCAAAGCACAAGCTAACTCATTTAATATTCATGACAACCTTAAATACAGAGGATTCTAATACTGTCCTCATTTGACATGTGGGAAAACTGAGGCACAGAGCAATTGAGCATCTTGCCGAAGGTTGTATGGCCAAGGAATAATGGAGTGGGGATCTGAATCTAGGTGTCTAGTTCAAGGCAAGCTGTCAAGAGAAAATGTAAAGGGAGTCATGTGTGTAGTTTTATATTTTCTAAACATCCTATTTTAAGAGTAAAAATAAATAGGTGAGATTAATTTTAATAAGATATTTTACATAACCCAATATATCCAAAAAACTATCATACCAACATATAACCAATATAAAAAAGTATTAATGAGATGTTTCAGTCTTGTTTTCAAGCTTCTGAGACCCAGTGTGTGTTTCAGACTCACAGCACTTCTCAGTGTGGATGCTTAACACTGCACGCGCTCAATGGCCACCTGCAGATGTGTATCAAATGGGGCTCAGCTGAAGTCTGGATTCCTATGCCCTGTGCTCTGCTGTCTCTAACTACCTCGTGTCTCACAGATGCTGAGGACACAAGGATGAATCAGACAACGTCTTGGGAAAGACACACAGGACATGGGGCGGGGCGTGTGGGTGGGATGAACCGGGAAATTAGGATTGACATATATGCACTATTGATACTGTGTATAAAACAGATAACTAATGGGAACCTACTGTAAAGCACAGGAAACCCTACTCAGTGCTCTGTGGTGGCCTAGATGGGAAGGAAATCAAAAGAAGAGGAGATGAGTATGGAGAAAATGTATGGAGGAGATATGTATGGAAGGAAATGTATGGAGATATGTATGGAGGATATGTATGGAGATATGTATGGAAAGATATGTATGGAGATACGTATGGAAGGAAATCCAAAAAAGAGGAGATATGTATGGAGCTTCCCAGGTGGCACTAGTGGTAAAGAATCTGCTTGCCCATGAGGGAGACACAGAAACACAGATTCAATCCCTGGGTTGGGAAGATCCCGTGGAATAGTTAATGGCCACCCACCCCAGTATTCTTACCTGGAAAATTCCATGGACAGAGCTGCCTGGCAGGCTACAGTCCATGAGGTCACAAAGAGTCAATATATATATGAGTCATATATACGTGAGCTCACACACACATATATATGTATACATATAGCTGATTCACTTTACTGCACAATAGAAATTAATACAACATTGTAAAGCAACTCCAATAAAAATTAATTTTAAAAAAAGACACATGGGAAGTGATGACACTGTGGTGAGCGTTGGTAACAAGACATGAAAAGATCGTGATAAGAGCATGACATTGTTGACTTGCACAGAAGGAGCACCTGATCAAGTCTTGAGAGTGTGGCCTTCAGAAAGTTAAGAAAAGCTAGAAATCAGAGACCTGAAGTTTGAATAGAGGCCAGCCAAGGAAAGAGTCAGGGGAACAGCACGTGCAAAGGTCCAGGGGTGGGAAAGCAAACAGCAAATCCCTGAGACAGCAGACAGTTCATTCAGAACAGTGGGGTCAGGAGTCTGCAGTGGGTGAAGATGCTGAAAGCCGAGGCTGGAGAGGTAGGCAGGGGCCAGAACGTACTGGGTTGTACGTAAGTCTCAGTGAATGGGTTTGGACATGATCCTGGGATACACAGGGAGACACTGAAGGATTCTAAATGAGGAAGCGATGGAATCAGATGTACCTTTCAGAATGAGGCCAGAGAAGTTAATGCCACAGACAGGAGGTCGTGGCCGAGGTCTGGGGGATGGAGCAGAGGCCATGGCCCAATTGGAGAAAAGATGAGGAAGTGAAGTCAATGGGACTTGGTGACTGTGTGTGATGGAGACAGAGAAAAATTTGACCCCTGGGTTCCTGACAGGGCTACTGGGTGAGTGATGGGTCCATTCATTGAGAAGAAGGAAGACAGAGCAAGCTTGGAGAAAGGATATAGAGTCTGGATTCTGTCATCTTGAATTTCAGGTAAAGGATGGACAGGCTTTAGAATAGCTTAGGAGAGAAGGCAGGGCTGGAGGTACCAATGGGTCATCGTGGACTGTGGAAAACTCTCCGGACTCTGCACTTTTTGGAAGACAAGACACACACAAATTGTGGCCACAAGTTCTCCTGCGGTTACATGCAGTTAGGTAAAAGGAAGAAAACATCCTGAGGATTTAGGGCCAAAGAGACTCCATTAATAAGGGAATAAGTCTCATTCCATCTGTTAACAGCTTTAGGGAGTAGACAACAGAGGCCCAGAAAGGCTAAGTGACTTGTCCTAAGCCACACAGCCATGTAGGGGTCAAGCCAAAGCCTGAATCCGAGTCTCCCGACACTAACTCCACTGTCCTTTCATCCATCCATGCATCTATCCTGCAGTTACTTATTGAGCACCTACTATGTGCAATGCACTAGTCACTGGAGATGGACAGTTGAGCTCTGGCATGCCCTGTACAGGATTTAAAGATGAGAGAGGGCCAGGAAGAAAGGAGGGGGGCCATGGTATAGACAAGACCTTGTGGTGGGAGCTAGTCACAAGACAGTGAGGGAGGGACTCCCACGTGCAGAAGATCCAGGCTGGGGAGGGGGCAGATGTGGAGGGGTTTGCACTTTCGCACAGCCCTGGCCTTGTGGACCCAGACGCCTCGTCTTTCCACACCACCAGTGACTCCGTCCAGCTCTAATGCCAGCAGAAGAGCATGGATGGCACAAAGAAGTCCTGTCAAAACAAGCAGGCCCTCCCATACTCAGTTCTTCATGGGACCTCACTGCATGGTTCACCCTGGGGACGCAAGGTCCAGTCTGGCTTGGAAGCCATAGCTCATGGCACGGCCTTGCCTCCGCGAACCTCCTCGGCGCAATGGAGATGGTGGACCAGATCCACCCTTCCCTTCCCAGCAGAGCCCTGCAGTCACTTCACCGTTTATCAACCACCCAGACGCCAGAACCCAGCTTGGGGAAGCCATCCTTCCAGGAACGGAGATCAGCTGGGGCTTGGAAAGCTGTGTGACTCCTAAAGACGTCGTCAGCCCAGACCTTCTCAGAGCTCGTGGGATACGCACGGAGCAGAAGAGGAGGCTGGGAGGCTGTCAGATCAAGCCTTGAAACTCCTGGTCTTCCTCACCCTCCCACTTTGTCCTCACGGTACCCAGTTACACATGAGAATGCTCGGGAGCACAGCCAGCTGCACCCAAGGGCAAAGCACATCACTCTAGTTTGCCCCCATTTTCAGGGGACCATGTGGCCTTCCAGGTTTAAGAAAGGAAACGCAGGATGCCCAGTTAAATTGGAATTTCAACCGCAGATAATTTTTTACAAGTAGTGCCCTTCAATATGGGGCTTCCCAGGTAGCACTAGTGGTTAAGAAGCCACCTGCCAATACAGGAGACATAAGAGACACAGGTTTGATCCTTGGGTGGGGAAGATCCCCTGGAAGAGGGTGTGGCAACCCACTCCAGTATTCTTGCCTGGAGAATCCCATGGACAGAGGAGCCTGAGCGGGAGGTGGGGGCAGTGGGGTGCGGGAGGGCTGCTGCAGTCCATGGGGTCAAGAAAGAATCAGACACGACTGAGTGATTAAGCATAGCACACAGCAGCATGCACACACATCCTTCAGTACTGGCCCAATAGTTAAATGAAAGACTCCCCCAGCCTCTCAGCTTCAGTAAGCAGGAAGGGCCTCCCCCTGGAATTCTCTCCTGTTGCCTCTGAGGAGTGAACAAGAGAGGCTATTTCAGATGGAAACACATGGAGAAGTGTGTCTCACTACACCTGGAAGGCCAGTGGTCCACTGAAAACGGAGCTCATCTCTGGAGCCATCTATGAACAGGATTAGGGCTGCAGCACCCAGCAGCCTAGAGCAGCTGCCTCAGGTGAGCCAGCTGTGATCAGTCACCCCAAACTGCTCCATCACTCCCAGACCACCAGCTCTAGACCCCACAACAGCAGAGCAGGATGCCCCACTATTTGGAGAGGAAGAGGCTGGGTGGGGAGAGATACGCTGATTAGGACAAGGCCACCAGTTTACAGACTGGAAGGCCTGGTGACTGAGACTTAGGCCCAGAAGCCCCAGGCATAGGAGGAGACCCTCCTGCTTCGGCTGCTGCTAAGTCACTTCAGTCGTATCCAACTCTGTGCAACCCCATAGACGGCAGCCCACCGGGCTCCCCTGTCCCTGGGATTCTCCAGGGAAGAACACTGGAGTAGGTTGCCATTTCCTTCTCCAATGCAGGAAAGTGAAAAGTGAAAGTGACTGCCTCGCCTGGTCCAACCCATATGACGGGCCATGAGACAGGGCTCCAAACGAGTGCAGGCCCAGGCCTGAGAAGGAGCTCGAGTTCTTCATCCACAGGCAGTTGAGTAAATCCCTCCCATCCCAACATCATGGCACCCAGTTACAGATAAGAACACTCAGGAGCACCCCTGGCCACACTCAAGGACACAGCACATCAGGCTAGTTTGCCCACCCTAGTTTCAGTTCAGTTTAGTCACTCAGTCGCGTCCAACTCTTTGCGTCCCCATGGACTGCAGCACACCAGGCCTCCCTGTCCATTGCCAACTCCCGGAGTTTACCCAAAATCATGTCCACTGTGTCGGTGATGCCATCCAACCATCTCATCCTCTGTCATCCCCTTCTCCTCCTGCCTTCAATCTTTCCCAGCATCAGGGTCTTTTCCAATGAGTCAGTTATTCACATCAGGTGGCCAAAGTATTGGAGTTTCAGCTTCAGCGTCAGTCCTTCCAATGAATATTCAGGACTTATTTCCTTTAGGATAGACTGGTTGGATCTCCTTGCTGACCAAGGGACTCTCAGGAGTCTTCTCCAACACCACAGTTCAAAAGCATCAATTCTTGGGTGTTCAGCTTTCTTTATAGTCCAGCTCTCACATCCATACATGACCACTGGAGAAACCATAGCTTTGATTAGACGGACCTTTGTTGGCAAAGTAATGTCTCTGCTTTTTAATATGCTGTCTAGGTTGGTCATAACTTTTCTTCCAAGGAGACCTAGTTTAGCCTGTTCCTAAACACACACACAGACCTATGCACACACACAGGAACACACAAGAAGTGAGAAGATGAAGAAGAAGAAGAATGCCACTAATATCCCTAGCATTTTCCAGCACAGCCCCCATGCCCTGCCCTCCCAAATCCCAAGACAGACTCTTCACTGTTTGGAGACCAGAAAACGGGTAAGCAGCAAGGCGGCCAGCCCCACCCCCACCCCCTAAAGCCATCACGTGGCCCACCAGCTAATCAGCTGTGGGGTGATGAGAGCCCTACACGCCCAGAGGTGGGCACTGCCGTTCTGAGACTTAGCTTCCCTTAATAAGGGGCAAGCACAGCCCAGGAGATGGAGTGGCAGGGTAGGGGCCGGCCTGGGGTGGGGGGAAGAAGCAATATGCCTCCGGAAGCCCTTTATTCACTCTAATTAATTCACTCCGTGCGCTGCAGGGAGCCCAAGAGAAGGGAGAAGGACGTGGGAGGAAGACTGGAGATTGGGAACCAGTGCTGTGGCCTGGAGAAGCATGAGGGAGAGAGCACCTGGACTGTGCAGACGGGGAGAGGCAGGCCCATGAGGGAAGGGAGGCGCCCAGGGCCAGACGCGCTGGGGGCGGGGCTGCTCCTGTTCAGCTCAGCGGAACCCGAGCCCTGATGATGCCTCTTCCGGCTAAAGGGCTCATCCGGAGAGGAGCTGGGGACTGGAGGGGGGTGACTGGAATGGGGGCCTGGGCCGGGTGGCCAGGGGAAGGGCAGCTGGCAGGACCAGGCGGGGCGGGAAGCTTTCCATAAAGCTGGAATGGCTGTCCCTGTCAGACCGCGCCCAGAAGCTGCACACACGCTTCCCTCTTGTTTGAAAGACTGAGGCCATGAGTGGGAGCAGCTGGCAGCCTGGCTCGCCCAGGTACCCCCAGAAGAAGGTGTGCCGCAGGGCCGGGCGGGCACCTTCACGTTCCTGCCGTCAGGAGGAGAGGCCGCCTGGCTCACCTTGGGACACACACTCCAGAAAGCCCACAGGTGGCAGTCACGTGTACATACACACAGACCCACACACAGAGCAGTGCGGGTGCAGGGGTTGGGGAGGTGGGCATCTGAAACAACAGCCTGAACCCCAGCAGCCCCACAACTGCCCCCCGAGCCCCCATACTGACCACGCAGGGAGGGGCCCGACTAGCGGTTCTTCCAGCTGGGCTAGTCTCCCGTTTATCAGCATCACTGTCTGTAACAAACATTTTGGAATGCCCTCTTGAAGTGAAATTCAGAGAATATGACCTATTTGTCATCTAAACAAAGAATAAATGAGGGGAAAGATTATAATGATATAGTGCACGTTGCTGTGTATGAATGCTTGTGCACGACCAGCCACGAAGATGCCTGAGGCAGCCTCACTCTCGCAGCTGAGCACATCATGAGGACAGAGCGACGAACGCCGGCAGGTCAGCGGGCTCTTTTCGGGACTCTGACACCAGCACCAGCGTAGCTGTCCACTGTGTAGTTTCCCAACTGGCCAATGGTTCTCAGTAGAGCACTCATCAAAACAAAATCCAATCTTCCTTCCATTTTCTTGGTGGCTGCATTCCTGGCAAATGTTGTATATTTCTGCGTGCGTGCGTACGCGCGCACGCGCGCGCGCACACACACACACACACACACACACATACATATAACACGTTTATAAATATATAAATTCAGGCCCCCAAATAGCAGAAGCGTAAGTAACACCAAATTAAGTTGTATTGCCAGCAAGTATACACAGGTGTCTCACATCCGTGATGTCTGGAATCTTCAGTCCTGTCTGCTAGACGCCAGGGAGCCCTCACTGCAGGGCTGTGGTTCAAAATGCCCCATGGGGGCAGTACTGCCCCCACAGAACCACCTGGGAGCCACCACCACCATCTCTGAGGTTGAGTTCAGGGTGCCGCTGGCCACCTCGGAGGATCGAGGTGAAAGACACAGGAGGACCTAGGACGAGAACTAGTTTGAAGACAGCAGGCCCTGTGTAAGGACGCTCATTACCAAGGAGGCAAAGGCCAGCTGGTGACCACGACTTGAGCATGGAGTGGGTGCAAAGGAGACTCACCCAGGCCAGGCGCCTGACACGCATTATCTGTAAGGCAGGCTTGGGGGCTGTCCTTGCACTGGGGGCAGGAAGGGGCGCAACTGAAGCTCTAGGAGGTTAGTTAGTTGAGTCCACGTTTATCTGAGTCCAAAACTCTTACTCTCTCTTTCTTTCTTTTCTTAAAATATTTATTTATTAAATAAATAGAGCTGGACCATAAAGAAGGCAGGCCACTAAAGAACTGATGCTCTAGATTCAAACTGTGGTGCTAGAGAAGACTCTTGAGTGTCTCTTGGACTGCAAGGAGATCAATCCTAGAGGAGATCGACCCTGAATATTCATTCGAAGGACTGATGCCGAAGCTGAAGTTCCAACATTTTGGCCACCTGATGCGAAGAGCCGACTCGTTGGAAAAGACCCTGATGCTGGGAAAGATTGAAGGCGGGAGGAGAAGGGGACAACAGAGGATAAGATGGTTGGATGGCATCACCGACTCAATGGCCAAGAACTTCTGCAAACTCTGGGAGATGGTGAGGGACAGGGAAGCCTGGCATGCTGCAGTCCATGGGGTCATGAAAAGTAGGTCACCACTTAGATAGTAAAAAACATTTATTTTTGGCTTTGCTGGGTCTTCCTTGCTGCACCCAGGCTCTCTCTAGTTGCGGCAGGCGGGGGCTGTTCTCTAGCTGCAGCGCATGGGCTTCTCACTGTGGTGGCTTCTCTTGCTGCGGAGCACAGGCTCCAGGGCACACAGGCTTCAGTAGTTATGGTACATAGGCTTACTTGCCCCATGGCGTATGGAATCTTCCCAGACAAGGGATCGAACGCACGTCCCCAGCATTGCAGGCAGATTCTTAACCACTGGACCACCAGGGAAGTCCTCTTACTGTCTCTAAGACCCTCTTGCCCTCAGGAAAAGTCTCGGGGAGGAACAGGTATTTGCAATGATGACGTGCCAAGGTGAAGTAGGCCAGATAACAGATGGCCTTGAATAGTCAAGTAGAGAGTTTAATCTTGACTCGATAGGGACCAGCAAGCCAGTGAAAGTTCTAGAGCAGGGAAAGAAGGGGCCCAGATCTGCCTTTCTGCAATGCCCTGAACTGGGTTCCACAGCCATTTCTCCTCTCCTCCAGTCTAGGCTCAGCTCAGTCCTACTCCTAAACCAGGCCTCTTCCTGGGGCTGACGCTGTCAAGGAATTCCTCCCAGTTTCCTCGAGCAGTTTTCAAGCCATAATTAATTGCACAGTAACGAGGATCTAATTGCCTTCCCCCTGCCAGCACCCCAGAGATGATGGGCTGTACCTGGAAGAAGGTGTGTTCAGAAGAAACAAGTTAATTAACACCCTGAACAAAGAGGCTGCTAATTGCATTGTCTCCATGACTTGGGAAGACGTTTTTTTAGGAATGGGAGTCTGTTGCCTTGGGCTTACTGTCAGAAGAAAAACCTCGGGTCTCTGGGTGAAGGGGTTCTGCTCCCTCTTCTCCCAACAGTAACAGCCAGCCCAACTGCAGAAGCGACGACCGCGTTGTCCCAGGCAGAGCCAAGCACCCAGGTGTCTCCCTATCCCCATGTTACAGATGGACAGACTAAACCACTAAGACACAAGGCTGTGGCAGCTCAGTAGCTCGGCCGCATTTCCACAGGGCTCCCGCCCGCCATAATCCAACAAGGAGGGTGGAGAGGACAGAGCGGAACTGGGGCAAATGCTTCTTCTACGTTCTTCTCATTCCAGAAGGAGGAAGCATGTGCCAAGAGATTGATTGGGAAGGCTTAGATTTCAGGGAAGAGTGAGAAAAAGCCCTGCTGTTCTCTCCTGGGGCTGCCACCCACCAGGGGCTCTGCCCATCTCACAAGGGAGCCTGGCAGGTGGGGAGTGGGTGTCTGCATTGGGCCCTCCTGTGGACCTCAGCCCTAAGACCCCCTGAATAGGAAGGGCGGGCACAATGCCTCTGGTGAACCCCTTGGTACTCATCCGTGGACTTAGCATAGTTCCTGGTGTGTGTCCCCTTGTCTGGGCATCAGAACAGCATGGGAGGGGGCTGCCCATGCTTTTGGAACTCACCAAGAGGTTGGTAAAACCCTTTGTGGCCCCCAGACCCAAAAGTCCTCCTGCTCCTCGTCATTCACCTCCCCCAACCCCTACCATGGTTTACCGTCCAGAGTGAGGCCATCACCCTTGTCAAACCTGCGGACCTGAAAGCTTCTTGGCCCCGGGAACCTGGCTTCTTATGGGGGTGGGTGAGCCCACCCCCAGAAGGCTCTCCCACCAGTTTCTCTTCCCAGGCAGACAATCCCCTGGCAGGGGCAGGGAGGGAGAGCAGTACTGGCGGGCAAGCATTTTGGAAAAATCCGCCTTCCATGATGAAATGGAGGGGAAAGCACCGGAGGCTGAGCCCAGCAGAGCTGGCTACAGGCCCATGGCCAAGGCAGGAGGGAGGGAAAGGTCACAGCGGCAGGGGCTTGGCTCTGAGGGTGGGCTCAGTTCAAATCAATTCAGTTCAGTCATTCAGTCATGTCCGACTCTTTGCGACCCCATGAATCACAGCACGCCAGGCCTCCCTGTCCATCACCAACTCCCAGAGTTCACTCAGACTCATGTGCATCGAGTCAGTGATGCCATCCAGCCATCTCATCCTCTGTCGTCCCCTTCTCCTCCTGCCCCCAATCCCTCCCAGCATCAGAGTCTTTTCCAATGAGTCAGCTCTTCACATGAGGTGGCCAAAGTATTGGAGTTTCAGCCTCAACATCAGTCCTTCCAATGAAAACCCAGGACTGGTCTCCTTTAGGATGGACTGGTTTCCTTTAGGATGGACTGGTTGGATCTCCTTGCAGTCCAAGGGACTTTCAAGAGTCTTCTCCAACACCACAGTTCAAAAGCATCAATTCTTCGCCGCTCAGCTTTCTTCCCAGTCCAACTCCCACATCCATATATGACCACTGGAAAAACCATAGCCTTGACTAGACAGACCTTTGTTGGCAAAGTAGTATCTCTGCGTTTGAATATGCTATCTAGGTTGGTCATAACTTTCCTTCCAAGGAGTAAGCGTCTTTTAATTTCATGGCTGCAGTCACCATCTGCAGTGATTTTGGAGCCCCAAAATAAAGTCTGCCACTGTTTCCACTGTTTCCCCGTCTCTTTCCCATGAAGTGATGCGACCAGATGCCATGATCTTAGTTTTCTGAATGTTGAGCTTTAAGCCAACGTTTTCACTCTCTTTTTTCACTTTCATCAAGAGGCTTTTTAGTTCCTCTTCCCTTTCTGCCATAAGGGTGGTGTCATGTGCATATCTGAGGTTATTGATATTTCTCCCAGCAATCTTGATTCCAGCTTGTGCTTCTTCCAGCCCAGCGTTTCTCAGAATGTACTCTGCATATAAGTTAAATAAGCAGGGTGACAATATACAGCCTTAATGTACTCCTTTGACAGGGCCTTCCAAAGGACCCCAGTTCTTGCAGCTGGAGGTTTCAGGAAAGGCTTCAGGAACTCTGAGGAGGTGTGGAGGGAACGCAGATCAAAGGCTGGGACTGAAGTCAGAGATGCGGGAATCTGGCTCAGGCTGCCTTCATGCTGGCTGGCCTGCTGGTCTCTAACTCTACCAACTGCCACCGGAGCCCAGAGGATCCACGAGGGATCAGTGAGCACAGAGGGAAGGGGCGTCAGCAGGAGGGTGCCCGTGGTCAGCCCTGCTCGGGGCCCATGGTGAACAGAAGCCAGAGCTGGCCAGGGTTGGGCTCCACCCTGAGGGTCAGAAGGCCCTTCCCAGGCACCTGGCAGAACCCCGCTCAGTTTATCCTCGCTAGAGGAGAGAAGGCAGCAATAACTTGGGTTGTGGACATCCTGCTTGAGAAGCATCACACCAGACTGAGGAGGGCACCGGGTGCTTGGAAAATATTATAAATATTGAGAGCTCCAGCCAGCCAGTCAGTCATACTGTTTTTCACGCATTATCTCATTAACTCTCTGGTACAACTTCATACAGTGGCTATCTTTATTCTTGTTTTACAGGTGAAGAAACTGAAGTTCCAAGATGTCAAGTCATCTGCTCAAATCCCACAAAGCCAACAAGTGTCAACTTTGGATTCAAACCCAGCTCTGTCTCTCAAACATGTCCTGTATGTTCAGGAATGATGTTCTAAACAATATTCATTGAAAGGACTAATGCTGAAGCTGATACTTTGGCCACCTGATGCAAAGAATCAACTCATTGGAAAAGGCCTTGATGATGGGAAAGATTGAGGGCAGGAGGAGAAGAGGGCGACAGAGGATGAGATGGTTGGATGGCATCATCGACTCAATGGACGTGAGTTTGAGCAAACTCTAGGAGTTGGTGGAGAATAGGGAAGCCTGGTGTGTTGCAGTCCATGGGGTTGCAGAGAGTCAGACATGACTGAACGACAATAACAATGACCAGTCCAGCACAGATGCCAACCCTGGATGCCAGTGTAAACAGCTAGTACAGCTAAATAGCTGGCTGCTTCAGATAATCACTGCGTGGGGGCCTGGCTGACCTTCCCAGCATCAGCCCCCACCCCAAACACATATACTCACAAGACCATCCATCTGAAATACCAACAGGAAGTCATCCCCACATTGTCCTCACAGGTGCGAAAAGGATCTCAAACCCAATGAGGCTGAGCCCCCGGCATCCACCAATCAAATCAAGCCACAGTTGAGTGGTCTGGTGTGGTGCCCAACACACATCATCCTGTCCAACCCCTTCATTTTACAGAGAAGAAAATCTAGGTCCAGTGAGGGGAACTGACTTACCCAAGGTCACACAGCAAACGTGACTAGGGTCAGCGGACCCTAGTCCCCAGAACCAGAAGACCTGGTCCCCGCCACGCGGCCCCATTCCCGCACGTGCTGGAGGCAGAGCCACAGCTCAAGTTAGCTCTCAGGGAAAGCGATCTGCAGTGCGTTCATGTCCTCCGACCTGGTAACTCTCCTGTGGGAGTCAACCCTTGGGAAATCTAAACAGAAAGAAAAAAGGGAGTGTGACAAAGATGTTCGTGGCAACGCTGTTCGCAAGATTGAAAACTTGGCCACCATCCAAATGCCCAACAATAGCAGTAAGCAAACGGTGGTCGTATTAATGTGTTGTGGTTATTAAAAATGACAGCCCTGTACACTAAGTGGATACAGAACAAACCCTCACGTAAAATACCGTTAAGCAGAAAAAGGAGATGTCTTCTCAGGCTGGCTACCACCAGGCAAAACAAGAGTGTGTGTTAACAGAGGCTGGAGGAGATGAGGAGAGATAAAAGTGGCTTATCGTTCACCTGGGCTGGGTTCTTTTCCCCTGAGAGTTGTTCAGCATCAAAATTTTTCTTAAAGATTTTGAAGTTATCCAATAGCAATGGAGGAGAATTAACTATGGGAGAACAATACTGCCTTCGAATCTACCAGAGTCCTAACTCCCACTGAGTTCTGCTTCCTTGCTGCCCTCCCCCAACCCCCACCCCCAGAAACCCTGCAGACATATGTGCAAATCAGCATTTGCCTTCCTTTCAGAAGGACGGTTAACAAACTGCTTTGGAGACAGGAGATGTCAGGAAGTTCTTCACTGTCCACACATCTCCTGGAGACTTTAGCAGAAGTGAAAATTGGATCCATGGAGGCACCTTGGCCATGAGTCCTAATAGAAATGGACCCAAAGGTGAGAGAAGTAGAGAAAAGCCCCGGAGAGATGAAGAGAAAGTGATGGGAAGGAGACAGTGAGTATGAAGCTCCATGAGAGTGCTTTTGGGGGAAATCAGAAGGTAGCTGGTTCCAGGCCCAGAAGGGATGAGGAAAATCCTTCTGTGCAGAAGCTGGTGTGCAGAGATAGGCAGCCTGCAGAGCGGAACAGGCATCGCATTTGCAGTGAAACTGGGGGGGGTGGGCAGAGGGGGTGACGGGCCCTTGGCTGAGCTGAGTGAGAAACACAGAAGAGCAGAGGGAGACATAAGGGAAGCGGCGAAAGAGAGCTAAATGCATCCCCTTCCTGGAGGAGGGCACGGCAACCCAGTCCAGCATTCTCGCCCGGAGAATCCCATGGACAGAGGAGCCTGGAGGGCTATGTAGGCCATGGAGTCACCAAGAGTCGGACGTGACTGAAGCGACTTAGCAGCAACTTCCTTGCCCCTCAGCTCCCTCCCCCTCCTTAATCATTTCAAAATTCAGGGCTGTGAGCCTGGGAGGATCATAGCATCTGGAGGGCTTCTGGTTACATCACCACCTCCACCACCATCACCTCCATGTCAGACTGATGAGGACCTCTGGCCTTAAGCCAAGGAGGGAATAATAGAGAGTAACTCCAAGAGCCAGTCCCTCAGGAGCAACCTTGGATGGCCATAGTGGGATCTCCCTTTTACAGATGGAGAAACTAAGCCTCAAGGAGCCAACCTGACTCCATTCTGATAAAGGATGGAGCCGCTTCTTGATCCCAAAGGCTGTATTTTCTGCCATGCCACATATCAGGGAAGGAAAGCGCCCCACCAGAGATAAACAGGGTACTTGGAAATTTGTGACGTGTCCCATTTCTTCAGGCCTTTGTGCTAGTTGAATTATGGCTAAACAGCCAGAACAATCCAGAATTTCAGGACCAGAAACAGCAGGAATTGGCTACGTTGTAGGGAAATGGAAGTTTGGAAGGGGGGCTCTTTACGTGGCTGTCTGAATTTGCCTGTTCATGGTCACAGTCTGGCTCAGCATTATTCTTGGAAAGAGAGGAAGGCACTCAGCGCCAGGTATGTGGTTGTAGGATCCCGCTGGGCTGCTTCGCGAGGAAGGGAGTGGGTCTAAAACAAAGCCCCCCTATCTTGGGCAAGGCAATGAAGCTCACTGTGTTGAGTCAAGCATATGCCACATAGTCAGGCCATGGGCCACTGGAAAACCAAGCAAGGGCTCTCCTCAGAGGTGGCCAGCCCGGGAAGGCCCTCCCTTAAAGGGCTGGACTTGGCCAGTCAGATTCTCCTTGCAGAATTTGAGTTGGAAAATACACACAAAGTTCATCAGGCCATGAGGCTGCCAGAGAGCAGGAGTGACTTAAAAGTTAAGAGTAAGTAGAAACTGTGAGGCGTGCAGATGTTGAGAAAAGAAGGAAGCTGTTGATAGCAGAAGCAGACCCAGAGAGAAGCCTCCATATGGGACACAACTGAGCCACATTCATACGCTCAGCAGAGGAGCCAAGCAACACTCAGTTCTGCGAGGGGAACAAGGAAACCAGATGCCTGGACCCTGAATTTTTCCCAGATCCAATGACTATTGAATCTTGAACATCTCACAGGATTCCTTCCTGTCAACCCTGCTATTGTAGCTTTACAGATATGTTCCATTTGTTGAGGAAACTCAAGTGAACGTCTCTGCTCCTTGCAGTCTGAATGTCTTAACTCAGAGCCCAGACCTCGGTTCGATGCCCTTTAAAATTTTCCCACCCTGCACTTCCCATTCCTGCCCTTTGATCTGGCTCTCCCTCTAGACTGTAAGCTCTCTGAGATGTTGACCTGTGTACCATTTTATCCCTGGAATTTGACAATATTGGGGAAAGAAAGAAGAAAGGAGGAAAAGACAGAGGGAGGGAGAAGCAGGAAGAAAGGGTGACGTGGGCAAGTTTGTGTGGCTAGACAGCCTGCCCAGCTCGTGGCACGCAGCGCACTGCGGGCCGAAGTTGGCCTCCATCCTCTCCAAGCCGACTGCACCCAGAGCCACCCCTAGCCATCCAAGCTGCGTTTCCCACGGAGGTGCCACGGACATGCTGGGGAAAGCAGTTCTTCATTGGTTAGGATGTCCTGTGTATTCAAAGATATTTTCCACTCCAGGCCTGTCCTCATCAACACCGGGAGTAGCTCCCAGTCATTGAGAAAATCCAAAATATCCCATCTCTGGATGCCCTTCAGGTGCTGTCCCTGGTTCCTCTGATCACATCTTTCCCCCTCAGAAAACCGTGCTTGGGTGCCACAGAGCGCTTGTAACACTGATGGCTAACATCCATAGGATACCTTCTCCGTGACAGGCTCTTTTCTTTTCTTCTTATTGTTGGTGGCACTGGGTATTCGCTGCTGCGAGCGGGCTTTCTCTAGTTGCGGTAAACGGGGGCTGCTCTTCACTGCAGTGCTCAGCTTCTCTTGCTGTGGAGCCGGGGCTATAGGCTCACCAGCTTCAGTAATTGTGGTGCACACGCTTGGCTGCCCCTCGGCAAGTGAGATCTTCCCAGACCACGGGTTAAACCTGCGTCCCCTGCACTGGCAGGTGGATTCTTAACCACAGGACCACCAGGGAAGTCCAACAGGCACCACTCTAAGCACTTTAACTGTATTCATTCATTTGCTACTCGGAGCAATTTTTATTGCAAGGTGAGTAATGAGTTTACAGCTGAGGACAATGAGGCTTGGAGAAAGCTAAGCCACATGCCCAGAGCACAGTCCCTAAGTGGCAGAGTCGGGATTCAAACCTGGATGAGTCTGACTCGAGCCTACACTCTTGACCATGACCCCAGGCTCCAGGCTGTGCTTAGTCGCTGGGTCATGTTTGACTCTTTGCAACCCCATGGACTGCAGCCCTCCAGGCTTCTCTGTCCATGGGGATTCTCCAGGCAAGAAGACTGGAGTGGGATGCCATGCCCTCCTCCAGGGGATCTTCCCAACACAGATACAGAACCCAGGTCTCCAGCATGGCAGGTAGATTCTTTACCGTGTGAGCCACCAGGGAAGCCCAGGCTCCAGGCTGGCTGCTTGCAACCAGCTCATGCTCCAGAGCTCTTACAAACCCACCCTGCCCCATCCCACCCACCAGCGCTGCTGGATCACTCACTGCCGCCGTAGCACGCTCGCATTTGTTGCTCTGTTGAAGCTCCTCCTGAAGCGTCCTTCTCTCACTCACCACGAATTAGGTGTTTCTCAGCCTCAGAGTTCCTACTTAGATAATGCTTTCTTCGTGAGGCTTGCAAGCTTCCCCCGGGCAGAATAAACTAGGCCATTCCCTTGTCCACCAGTGGGCCCATAGTCACGTCCGGTGAAGCCTGTAATGCAGGCTGCCTTGGAGCCCAGCTGCTTTGTGGGTGTTTCTGCATGGCTGGGCCAGCTCTGAGCACCTGGAATCTGTTCCCAGCACGTGCTGGTGGCCCAGCCTTGTTCTCCCAGCCATCGCCAGCTGTCTCGCTATATCACTCCACAGCTCCAGCTGGCCACGCTCTAGGTGGCCTCCCAATCTGCCATTTCTAGAGATAGCTTAAACCACCACCTTCCTCACTGGTGGCATCCAGGATCCCAGGACCACCACCAGGGTTGTGTCATTTAACCTCAAGCCTTCCTGTCACCCAAGCTGGTGATGGGCAGCTAGGAGCCAGAGTCATCACACCTTCACTCTACCCTCCCGGCAGGCAGCCAGCCCTGTCCCCAGCATACATCTCCCTCAACACAAGACTAATGCCCCCTCTCCCTCAAACTCCAATCTAGGTCCACTCCCAGCCATTAATAATAGCTGCACCATTGAGTGGTTCGTTACTCAGCAATTTGCAATCATTAATTAGTGGAAATTGCAGATTGGGGCCATGAAGGAGGATGGCATGATTAAGCTTGTTTGGAAATCAAGCTAATTGAGCGATGGAGAGGGACGGCTGTCTGGTCCTTGCTGAGGCAGCCTCCGGCCTTGGACCAGGGGTCAGATTCCCCCTGGGTGAAAGAGGAAGAGGTGCCCAGAGATACCTCGGAATGTGAAACTGGAGAGTCTAGAAAGACACTGGGATAGACATGAAAGGCTAACACGGCCAGCATGACGATTCTTTACACTGATATTTGTTCCCAAGTTGCCCACTGCCCCCTTGAACCTCTATGGATCCTCTACCTCTCCTCTTAACCCCAGACAGCCTCTTTGAAGTATTCTGAACTCCTTGGGTGTTATTCACCTTTGGAAACTTTGCAGACAGCATTTAAGAGAAAAGGGTTAAACACTCTTCCCCACCCCAGCCCACTCTGGCGAAGGATGCTGAGTAGACATCTCTTCTCTCTCCCAAAGCTGAAAGAAAGATTCTGCTGCCCCGCCCATATTTCTTCCCGAGGAGGCACAATTATCTCCTGCACTTCCTTTTCCAATAAGCAACAAGAAGACACGCCCCTGATATACAGGCAGCCGGCAGGCGCCCTGTGCTGGATAAGGATGCATCTGAGAGCTGCTGCCCCTAAGTCATCCCTCCACTCCTTCATCTCTGGGGACAAATCTCAATGAGGAAGGCAAAATCTAAACAGCCTGGCAGATCCCGGGCAGGCTCCTGGTCTCTCCCCGCTGCCCCCAGCTACCAGCCCAGGACCCAGGGCCTGGAGTTCTCTCCCCAGCAGGTAGGATGATGACCCAGAGGTTTGCAGCCTCCTCTTACTGTATGTGGCCCACCTCCTAGGTCTCCTCCCATTCTAGCACAGGCTGTCCCCTCTCTACGCCTATGCCCAGGCTGTGTTACTAAATACCACTTAGCAACTTCATTATCTGGTCATTCCGCATGCATCAAGTGTCTACCGTTGGCACTACTAATAAAACACTGACTAGGATGAGATTAACAAGCTCCTGCCTGGTGTAACAAAGGAAGACTGTCTCACTGACAAGTAATTAAAATGTAGCGTGGTGGGTGCGATGGTAGAGAAAGAGCTCCAAAGGATCCCTGAAGCACAGGGGTGGGTCCCGGAAGATAAAGAGAAGTTCAGCAGGTGGATAAGTAGCTGGGAGAAGGTTGCGGCAAAGGAATTAGCATATGCTGTGGTTCAGCCATAAAGAAAACGCCCACGTGGGGGACTCGGAGCAGTCTGCGGCTGCAGGATCATGAGGAATAAGAGTCATGGTGAGACGCAGAACCTCAGGGTCTCACTGTGCCAAGGGGTGTGCAGCACGGCCACTGGTGACTGTGAGCAAACACTCGCCCTGGCATGAGTGAGGGATGGCTAGATGGGTGACAGAAGTGACAGAGTGGTGGCAAGGGTTCGGGGGCCCTTGGTCCACCGAGAAGGGCTGAGGCTGGAACCAAGGCAGGGCAGTGAGCACGGTGAGGACCAGTGGACTCAAGGGACATCCGAGAAGGACAGTATATCCACTGAAATCCTACCCAGTCTTCACAGCCCAATTCAAATAACCCCCTCTGCATGCAATGTCCCTGAGTCCTCCACACCTATAATAACGGTCTCTTTGTCCCGTCCTCAGATCATGGACCTCTTTATCAAATCGGTAATCACAATCTACCTGAGTTAGAGGGGTCTCACTCGCCCCATCTCTCCCGAATACTGCCTGAAAGTAGGTACGATGTCTTATCTTCTCAGAGCCTCTGCCTTGATTGTGGTTGACGAGTCAAATTGAAGTGAAATACAAGGAGGCTGTAATTCTGGCACGTGGTCCACAGGTGAAGAGGCTGCCCATGAGGGAGAGAACGCACTCCTCACCCTGGGAACGCTCGGGCATAGGCTGGCCTTCCCTCCTCGGGGGCCCTGCAGATGGGACTCAAGTAGGGTGTGAGGTCAGGAGGCACGCCCTCTGAGCCCACGTATTTTAGAGAAGCTACCCTCCCTTCCCCCAGAGAGGGAGAATCACTTACCCCGGGTTGCACAGCAAGTCCACACAGGGTGCAGATGGGTACCTAGCCTGAGTAACCCCACAAAGTGGATTGACGCCGTGTTCAGGAGCTTGGAGTCCCTTTTCTGGAAGGAGCATGACACCTGTCCACTACCCTTTCTCTACCAAATCCCCAAGTGATATGGCCTGAGCAGGCACTGTCTAGTGTGACATGGAAGTTTTTCTGGTTCCTAGATGTTAAATCTTCCACCCCGGGAATGGCATGACGGGGGAAAATCTGGAGAGAAAGAGAGACACGGCAGAGGTCAAAGTCCAGTGAACAGAGTGGTTGCAAAAGAACTCAGATGCAATGACCCCTTCTTGAATTCAACGAGTATTTGTTGAATGCCTACGGAATACTAGCGCCTGGGATTGGTCCCTATCTCTACCCACTCATGCAGGCTACAAGGCCCCTGCACTGACCCTGAAAACCAAAATGAGGGTGAGGGAGAAACAAAATGCACTGAGGCTCTCTGATTATCTTCAGGTGTAAATCAGCGTCTCTTAAACTTCAGTGTGCACAACCAGTCACCTGGGATTTTATTCAAATCACGTCCTGGTTCTTTAGGTCCGAGCTGAGGCCTGAGATTCTGCATTTCTAACAAGCTCCCAGGTGATGCCAGCGCTGCTGGTGTGCAGACCATGCTGTGAAGAGCAAGGCTGGATCTCCTTTCCCTCCCACAAAAGAAAAAAAAAAAACACTAAGAGTGTCGGGAGTCCATTTTACAGATGAGGAAGCTGAGGCTCAAGGAGGTAAAGAACCAAAGCAGGGAGTCCTCATGCCCAGGAACTCTGGTGGGAGACAGAGCACATACTCCTAGAGAAATCCCAGCTGCTGGAGGAAGATATGTCATTAAGAGGCAGCCCCAAGTCTGATGAGAGAGATAGAGTTTTATCCTGAGTATGCCCCCAGTAGGATGACAAGTATACAGCCTAACCCAGTGGGAGTCTCCCAGTCCTGTGGGGAGACAAGCCCTTGTCTTGGGAGCCCCAGTCTGTTTGTTAGGGGCACAGCCCCTGTCCTTTGGGAGCTTCCAACTGGCTCAGAGACCCAGGGAGAGGAGAAGGAAAGGACCAGCTCCTGACCCATGCTTCCAGCACAAAGTTCTGCTGCCCACATTGGAGAGGAAATGCAGCAGACAGAGGGTTGATGGGGAGTCCCTTCCCAAGCCACTCTCAAAACCCAGCCTAGAGCTTCCCTGGTAGTCTAGGGGTTAAGAGTTTGCCTGCCAGTGCGGGGCACATGGGCTCAATCCCTGGTCCGGGAAGATCCCCCACGCCACAGAGCAGCTAAGCCGGTGTGCCACACCTGCTGAGCCTGCGCTCTACAGCCCACGAGCTGCAACTCCTGAAGCCCCCGCGCCCGCAGCCCGTGCTCCGCAATGAGAGAAACCACCGCAGTGACACATCCTTGCAACGCAATGAAGAGTAGCCCCTGCTCACGGCAACTAGAGAAAACCCACATGCAGGATCAGAGACCCAGCGCAGCCAAAAAAAATCAAAATTAATAAATAAATCTTAAGAAAAAACAAAACAAAACAGCCTAGATGCATGGAACTCCTACTCTGGAGGGTGGCCCCCAAGCCTGGGTGGGCCCGGCTATTTAACACTGTAAATACCACGCTTTCCTGCGGCCATTAGGCCCGTAACAGCTCCCATCTATCCTCAACCTAGCCCTGCGACAGCGAACGCTGATGGCGCAATTAGGCGACAGAGAGTGGGCCGTAAATTGTGGATGCGGCCGTGCCTCTGCCAGGCAAACTGAGGAGCCCCCGCCTGTGCTCCCACGTCCCGGGCTCCAGTGAGGAGTGGTGCTGGTCCTCAGGACCCCGTGTCCCCACAGAGACTCCCCTCGGAGGCTGGGGTCCTGAGCACCAGAAAGCCTAGGGCCTGTTAAGGCCCACAGGAACCCAGAAAGCTCTTTGAATAGCTCCACCCCATGGGTATTTTTATGCCAGAAGCTCTGGGGTGCCTCTCTTGAGCTTTTTTAGGGCCATCCTCTAACAGCTGTCACACTGTGTCTGGAGGGGAGGCTGGGCCTGCTCCCCCTAGACCATGAGCTCGGCCAGGTCCGTGCCTTCTGAATACATCTGGGTCCAGCACACCCTGAATACTCCCGCTTAGAGGGTGTGAATTCTAGCCCCTGGTAAGCTGCCTCCCCTGCTTCCCTGGGCAAGGTGCGTGCTTTCTCTAGACCCAGTTACCCATCTATCAGATGAGGGGAGAGTTTGCACACTGGAGGCCCACTGGCCCCACCAATGTGTGTTTTTATGGTTCACAAGACGGGGGAAGGGGGAGGCTTTAATTCAATTGTTTGGCAATACTTATACAACGGGGCTTCCCCGGTGACTCAGATGGTAAAGAATCTGCCTGCAACAGGGGAGACCTGATTTTGATCCCTGGGTCGGGATGATCCCCTGGAGAAGAGAACGGCCACCCACTCCAGTATTCTTTTTTTTAATTATTATTTTATCCACTGTTGTTGGCTGTGCTGGGTCTTAGTTGCTACAGGGTTTTCTCCAGTTGCAGCGATCGGGGACTCCTCTCTAGCTGCGGCTGCCGTGGCTCCTGTTGGGGAGCACCAGCTCGAGGGCATGAGGGCTTCAGCAGTTACAGCACTTGGGCTCAGTAGCTACGGCTCCCAGGCTCTGTGGCGCCTCACGCTCCAGATCTCAGCTTCAACATCACTTTCTCCGGAAGGACTGCCCCAAACTTAGAATCCAGATGAAATCTCCATACAGTGCCACCTTCCAGCACCTCACCTCTTTCCCTTCATAGCACCAATTGTGCCTGTAATGACTTAGGCATTTGTGGGATTGTTAACTAATGTCTCCTTCCCCACTGGCATAGGAGCCCTAGGGGGCAGGGTTCAGATGAGTTTTATTCGCCTCTACATATCCACCCTTTAGCATACGGCTTAGTTACACAGTTGTTGAATGAATAGATCACAGAGCCCCTTTTGTCTGCGGGAACTGCGCTAAAACATAGTCTTTTTCCTGTGTTATGCCCATCTCGCAATGACCACCAGGGAGACAATATCCGATGCAAAAGCAAGAGAGTTTTTATTACCAAGCTCGAGCTGGGGCTCCCACCAATACGGACACAGCAGCTATAGGGAGGAGCCCTGAGCTCTGGGTTACATTGCTTATGTAGGGTATTCTCACCGAAAAATTCGAAAAACGGGAGTCTCCAGGTCTGATTGGTCACCTTCTGGTGAAGGGTTAGGTGTTGAGTTCTGATTGGTTCTCATTTCCAAGGCTGGCCACGGGTGCTGATTGGTTCCCATTTCCCTGGCTTGATTTGAATTTCCCGGGCTGGCCAAGGGTTCTGATTGGTTCGCAGGTGGTGGGGTGAGGTCAGGGGATTTCCAAAGGCTCTCTTCCCGAAAGCTTACAAAATGGAGTAGCTTAGATTCTTCACCGGCAGTAGGCTCATGACTCTGTTGGCTAGTTAAACTCCAGTTTAGCTGAAGTTAAAAGTAATCCAATCCTCCCCTTCTCAATAAAAAAAAAGTTGAGTGAAGATTCTGAAGCTAAAATCATCCCGTAATTGGGGCAGACCCAGGGCTGGAACCCAGCTCCTCTGCTTCCCAATCCAGCCTCCTCTTCCCTCTGCGGTCTGTCATTTCATCTGCCTGTTAACGGCCACACACATATCCACCTCCATTATCCCATCAGCCCTGCTCCACCATCTCTATTGCTCCATTTAACCCCCTGGGGTTTCTGTTTGCTCTGACTCTACCCCGTTGCTGCTTGCCCGAAGACGGCTGTCTGGGCCTCCTTGCATCTCTGAGTGTGGATGAGCAGGAAGATTTAATGTGGCTGGTTTGGTATTTGTCTCTGCAAAGCAAACCCTTCCCCTGCTGGGAAACTCATCATCACCAAGCATCAAGCTCAAGCTGAGCTCCACTTAGCTGTTTGCAAATGGTGGTGGGGAGCAGGGGCATGTGGGTGTGTGAGTGAGAAGCTTGAAGCCCAGAGAGGGGGCCTGGGGAGAAGGGGGTGCTGGTGAGAACCCACAGAGGTAGGGCAACTGCAGGGAGGCAACTGAGGTGTGTATAGGCGTGTGAGGATGGCTGGCTCACTGTGGGCAATGCACCAAGGCTACAGGTCTGCCCTGTCCAAGTCACATCCCTAAATTCATCGTCTTCTTTATCACTTATTTGCTTGTTTTTGGCTGTGCCGGGTCTTTGTCGCTGCGTGTGGGCTTTTTGTGTCAGTGGCTTCTCTTGTTGCAGAGCACAGGTTCTAAAACACAGGCTCGGTGATCGTGGCCCCCCCAGGCTTAGTTACCTGCAGCCTGTGGGATTGTCCCGGACCAGGGATCAAACCCGTGTCCTCGGCATTGGCGGGCAGACTCTTTACCACTGGACCACCGAAGCAGCCCTACCACCTTTGAATCACAAGCAGACACACTGGTCATCTCAGTTTCTGCAGGCAACTTCGGGGAGTGGATCCGTTATCTCACCAGCTGTGAGTCCCAGGGAATTCACTTAATCCCTATGGGACTCACTCAACTCATCTTGAAAATGGGAACCTGTGAAGCTGCCCTTGGGATGTAACGTGATCACTCACAGACACACCCAGTGAGGGGGTCACACATCACTGGACCCGTGACCAGCGCGCTCTCCTCTCTGTGACGTGTATCCAGACTCCCTACTTTGACTCACACAACAGTGAGGCTCACGCATCACGACTGGCCCATGACTACCAAGGAGGCCACCAAGGAGGTCAAAATGGGATGCGGTGGGTCGTGGCCATGCTAACACCTCAGGTCCTCATCCATCCCCGCATCTCCTCCAGCCTCACGCCGCCCCTCCTTGTTCCTTCCTGATGCCAATATTCTCTGACTTGCAGGTGGGGTAATTTATTCTGTGGTCTGAGTGTCTTTTGCTCACCCCCCTGCTGCCGTATCTATCTTAGGCCCCCTCCCCTCCACCCCACAAACATAGAGACAAAATACTCACAGATGAAATGGAAAGGATGGAGTGGGGGCTGGGGGGAAAGAAGAGAACAGAAGGGGACAAAATCCCGCCACCATCTCAGCCTCCCTAATTGAATGACTCTCCTACCTGACTCTCCTTGTCGGTTCCCATGTTCCTTCATTCCCTCTGATAGCCCTTAAAATCATCCCCCCCCCAATCTCATCAAATCCCTCCCCTTTCCTCCCTGCTTGTTCTCTAAGCTGCAGATTACTTTTTCATAAAATTCAATTTCTAGCCCTTCTCATTACTTACTCACTTAATGTGGCTGGCGGGGGGGGGGGGGGGAAGGGGAGCGGAGGGGGGTGGGGGAGGTGGTGTTCCACGCAGCACTTATCCAGCCTGGTTACCCAGGCCCCTCGCTGAGGTGTATTAGAGTCTGATACGAGCAGATAATGGACTTTTGTCCCACGGAGGGAGCCAGCACTGGCGTCTTCGAAGATTGCAGCATCGCATCAGAGGGTGGCAAGCCTCACAATTGTCTCCAGTGACTCTTCTCCTGCTGGGAAGAGTCCACTGGGGGAGCCATTTGTTCAACAAATATTTGCTGAGAGCCTTTTATAGACAAGGCACACTATTTGGTGCTGGAAGTGTAGCCATAACGAGAGGTCCCTTACCTGGACCTGGTGGCCAGGGAAGAACTGGGGAGAAAATGACGCAGATGAAAAATCTGAATAGGATTAACAAGCTTAAAGGGGGAAATCAATATCTTAGCTTGGCTTCCTCTCAAAACAAAGCCTGAAACAAGGTCCTGTGAGCAGGTATTATGTCTGGGAGATAATCTCAGGGAAATAGAGCAAGGGAGTAGGGGGCGTGAGGCGGGCAAAGAGAGAAAACCAATCAAGAGGAGATTATTGACCTAGTTGTTTTTACAGAAAACTCAGGGCTGTCTGAATAACCATGCAGAATGAACCTCAGAACTATCCTTTTGAAGGAAGGAGGCTGGAGCATTCACCTGACTGCTGTCCCTGTTGTTTGAGGGTGGTCCCCAGAGGGATTCATTTTCCACACTTCCCATGCTTCATACGTGTGAGTTGAGCACACCTCTGGCTTTAGGGAAAGCTCTGAGTCAGGAAAGCAGAGAGATGCTCCTGTGTATGCTTGAGATAGGATGCTAGCGACAGGCTCAGATTTGTTCACCGGAGCTGCACTGAAGTCAGGTCAGCTAAGGGAATGAGGCAGGGGGCATAGAAAGGGTCTGCTACAGTCCACCCCTTGCAGTGCTCAGATCTGCTCGTTTTGGGCTTAGTTGCTCAGTCATATCCGACTCTTTGCGGCTCCATGGACTATCGCCTGCCAGGCTCCTCTGTCTATGGGGATTCTCCAGGTAGGAATACTGGAGTGGGTTGCTGTGCCCTTCTCCAGGAGATCTTCCCCACCCAGGGATCCAGCCCAGGTCTCCCACATTGCAGGCGGATTCTTTACCATCTGAGCCACCAGGGAAGCCCAGAGACCATTTGTACTTAGTCGCTCAGTCCTGTCCAACTCTTTGCGACCCCATGGACCGCACCCCACCAGGCTCCTCTGTCCGTGGGGATCCTCCAGGCAAGAATCTTGGAGTGGTTTAAGTAAAATTATTCAGGCAGGACAGCTAGTGGGTCAAGGTATGACACCAACTGCCACATCAGGTCCTGAGGCTACAACTGATATTCATAAATTATATCCCCACCACTGATACCGCTTTTCCTTCACCTTCAGTCAGCCCTTTAGTTGGCCTGGGTCAGTTGCTTTCTCCTCGAGAAGGGTGAGCCCTTGCTTTGCTTACCTTCCTCAGGCAATGTTGCTGCAGCTGCCCATTCAGCAGCAACATCAGGCATAGAAACATCATGCCTGTTCCAGTGAATCCCTGAGCTCCAGACTGAGTCCTCCTTGCTCTCACTGGGCAGCAGTAAGCCCCGCTCTTGGTGGAAATCATGGTCAGTTACCCCCACTCTCTCTTTGCTTGCTATTCCACTGACATGAAGAACCCAGCACGCCCAGGCTCGCTCACGGTGTCACCCAGAGTGGAGTCCTGCAGTGTCTGCTGAGAGAACCAGTGCCTTTCCTGCACTAAAGCCTCGAGGTGTGCAAACAGAAAGCACACATTCTCCACGGACCTCACTAGAAATGATGGTTCCTGCTGCTGTCGTTCAGTCACTAAGTCATGTCTGACTCTTGTGCGACCCCGTGAACTGTAGCCACCAGGCTCCTCTGTCCACGGAATTTCCCAGGCAAGAATTTTGGAGTGGGTAGCCATTTCCTTCTTCGGGGGATCTTCTCAGCCCAAGGACAGAACCCTCATCTCCTGCATGGCAGGCAGATTCTTTGCCACTGAGCCAGCAGGGAAGCTCAGAAATGATGGTGAGTGGACCCGAGTCTACTTCCACCCCTTGTTTTCCAGACACACGTATCCTAGCTTTGGGAAACACAGCAGCATACATAAGCTGTTGCCTCAATACATGTACCGTATCCTGGAGGGCAGTACCGCAACCCTACAAAGTGTCTTTCACAAACCCGCACCTTCCCTAAGCCTCTAATAGACTATTCCAGTATTTAGTCAGACCAGCTGCTTCCCGACGGTGTGTTATATAGTAGTGTGTTACATATCTCATAACCATGCTGACCCTTCACCGTGAAATGAGTCTCCCGGCTGAGATGATGTATTTGTGGGATCCCAAGCTGATAAACTGGGCACACTTTAACCCCTCAAATTGCAATTCTAACAGAAGTATTGAATATAGGAACAATAAACCGAATGAGGAGGCCAAACAGATGAACTGAGCAGGGATACAGTGGAGACCACAACCCTGCACATTGTTTTTCTTTTTTGTTATTATTTATTTTTAATTGGAGGAAATTGCTTTACAATGTTGTGTTAGGTTGCGCTCTACAACATGAATCAGCTGTAAGTATACATAGATTCCCTCCTTTCTGAGCTTCCCCCTGACCACCCCCCTCGTCCCACCCCCGCTAGGTCATGTTTTAGACCTTTGCGTGTTTCTTTGCTCCGTCGTGTCCGACTCTGTGACCATGGACTGTAGCCCACCAGGCTCCTCTGTCCACAGAATTCTCCAGGCAAGAATACTGGAGTGGGTTGCCATTCCCTTTTCCAGGGAATCTTCCCTACCCAGGGATCAAACCTGAGTCTCCTGTTATTATTACAGGCTAATTCTTCACCATCTGAGCCACCAGGGAATCCTTTAGATCTTTGAGGGTGGCACTAATCTCTGCAATTCCAGCTGCCTAGCTTTTGACCTTCTGTCTTGGTTATGGGGCGGGGCGGGATGGGGGGGAAGTTCCAGAAAGATTCCATCTGGCTCTCTTACCATAAAAACTCTTGCTCCACAGTGAGGGCACCAATGTGAGTGTTCTGCCAATATCTAAGTACATCCATCCCCATAATGCACACAAGGGTAGAGAAATGTCTGCAAGAAGAGCCTATGAACCAATTAGAGGTACTGTAAAGTGAACAGAATCAGGACTCCATTTATCAGCTGGCTTTCACATACCCGCAGTCTAAACTGAGGAACTTTGAAGGTGTTATAGGTTGCCTAACATCAGTGATAGTTCAGACCTTGCATCCAATAGCCCTCAAAAGGTCTAGCTATTCCTCTTTCTTTGGTGAATGGTCATGGGTCCCTTTAGGAAAAGATTAAGGAAATATTTATTGCTTATGCTGTGGAGGCAATGCAAGTTCTCCCTCTAGAGGACTTGGTCTTTCCATCAGTTATGGGCTCTGGGTTTAAGAACCAGGTCAGAACTGGAAAGTGGGTGAGAAATCATGATTTTCTATTGCAGTGGCTAATATCAGCCATCAGTTGTTGCTGTTTTTTTAAATTTCTCCCCTTCGTACAAGTCATAGAATCTCCTACTTGGCCACTATCTACCTCGTCCCTGGGAACAGCACGGTGTATTGTCAATCACCACAGTTCCCTGAGTTTTGAGGCACCCTACTGGCCACTCTCATCGTGCTTCTCTCTATGATAATTATGTCCACATGCAGACCACAGCTAGTCCAGAACCTTCTTGTCCCCACTGACACAAGGGAACTCAGTTCCATGGCTACACCAGCTACCGTCAGCTCTAGCCTTCAGAGGACTAGTGCTCACTAGATCACTGCTCAGTGATGCTAGAAACCCCCTCACTCATACACTCCGGATGCATTTAATGGTGAGTGTCCTCGGACTTCCCTGGCAATCCAGTGGTTAAGACTCTGTGCTTCCTCTGCAGGACGCACAGGCTCGATTTCCGGTTGGGAAACAAAGATCCTGCATGCCACACGGTGTGGCCAAAATATTTAAACATTATTGTTTTAAAAATGGTGTGTCCTATTGGCCCTCTCAGGGCACATAGATTTAGGTGGTGGGTTTCTTGGTTTCATGTAATAAATCCATTCTAACACAGCCACGCCTCTGAGTCTTCTGACCCCATCCTCAGTGCTCTGCCAAGGCCATTCTGACATCCTCAAGGGGCATTTGCAATAGCATGCTAGGACTGGCTCCGGGAGGCCTTGCCAGAGCATTAAATCCTGAGTCATGGGAGAGTGTCCTCATGTCAATAAATCTGTTTCCAGCATATATTCCACCCCACTCCAAGTCTTAACCCTCAAATTCCACTTCCATACAGATTTCCCAGTTTCTACTCTTGTGTATCAGCTAGATCCTCCTACAGCTCTTTCAGTGAATAAGCTATTTCCTTCCTTAAGAGGAGTTATGTGTCTTCCCTTGAGCTAGGCTAAGATTCATCTTCAGTTATTGATCTGGGTGGAGGCAGAGGGTAGATCTTGAGGTTGGACAAGAATCACCTTCCAAGCAGTTGCCTTCAGGCAAAAGGAGACGCAGATCCACTCCCACGAGGGGAGGGGACTGCGGCTCTCAGTCAAGAAGGTTCAGGAAAGCTGGGAGTTCAGCGTCCTCAGGTGCATCACTGAACATCTTCGTCTCATCCTCCGGGACCCGCTCCTCTTTCAGACCTGACTTGAGCCGAGGAGTCCTGCAGAGATTGCACATTCAGGCTCCTTTGCAGTCCTGCTCCCTTATCATTAACTCCCAGGCCTGGGTTCTGGCATTGTCTGCCCTCTAACTGTGCCTCGCCCAGTCCACTGAGTGAGAGTCTCGGGAATTGAGATCCTTCAGTACATCAGAAGTTATTACACCCCCACTAGCCACCTGCAGTGGTAAGGGATGTTCCAGAATCTCATGCGGAAGATGTATTCTCTAGGCCGCTTCTAGCATCAACTGTCAGGCTTGGGATTCCCCTAAAAGCGGAACTTGAGACAAGGTACTAGGTACAGGTAGTTTACTTGCGGGCGGGGAGGGGCTTCCCCAGAGGCTTAGTGGTAAAGAATCTGCCTGCAATGCAGGAGACACAGGTTCAATCCCTGGGTCAGGAAGATCCTCTGGAAGGGGGCACAGCAACCACTCCAGTCTTCTTTCCAGGAAAATCCCAGGGACAGAGGTGCCTGGAGGACTACTGTCCCTGGGGAAGCACAGAGCCAGAGCCACAACTGAGTGACCGCGCACGCACGCCGTTTACTTGCGAGATGATCCCTAGAAACCAGAGTAAGGAGTAGGGACAGTGAGACAAGAAGAAAAGAGGGAAAACAACAAAGGTACTTGTTTGAGCTAGTTTCAATGTAAACAACTGAGGCTGCATCCTGCTGGGCCCCTCCCATGGTACATAAGACCGTGCGGAATATACTTCAGAATTGTTTCTCTAGGCTTGAGGTGGGGACTGAGTTCACTGACTCCTAGCCCCTACTAGTGCCCCCACTGATGTAAACTGCCCTTCCTCTCCATTCCAGACAGTGCCTGTGTGCAGGCTCAGTGATTTCCTTGGGTTCAGAGAGAGGCCAGTATCAGAAAAACAGGAAGGGAATGCAGCCCATGTTTGAGATGGGGCGATAAAGGGGTATGTGGAAGAGTCCGAGTTCCCTGGTGTCTCAGACAGTAAGGCATCTGCCTACAATGCCGGACACCTGGTTTTGATCCCTGGGTCAGGAAGATCCTCTGGAGAAGGAAGTGGCAACCCATTCCAGTATTCTTGCCTAGGAAATCCCATGAAGAGAAGAGCCTGGTGGGCTACAGTCCATAGGGAAACAAAGAGTCGGACACGACTGAGCGACTTTACTTCACTGGACCAGTCCAGGACAGCTACACTGAAACCAGCTGGGCTGAAGGGGTATGACATGAAATAATAATAATAATAAGCATCTGCCACAAATAATGTTTCTGACAGCAGGAACAGCATGTGCAAAAGCCTGACAGAGAGAAAGATGTTTTCTAAAGGATTTGAGGGGGGAGGACTTGAGACAGAATTCAGGAAGACTCTCACAGGCTGGGTTAAGATTCTGAATTTTATCCTGAGAGAATGTGAACGCCATGTAAGGGTTTTAAGCAGGGGAACGAAATGATGATGACTTTATTGTAGAGCTCTGTGGTAAAAGCCACTAATTGTCCCCAGTACCACCACTCACCTTCCTCAGTGCCTCTGGTTCATCAACAGGCATATGACTGGGGCCCAAGTCTCTCTTGCATCTGTGTGTGGCCACGTGACTCAGTTTTGGCCAATGGGATAGGAGTGGAAATGGTTGGTGTATTGTCTAGGAAGTGTCCTTAAAAGGAATGTCCTCCTCCTTGCTGGCTGGATTGCAGATGTAATAGCTGGAGCTGTGGCAGCCATTTTGGTCCATGAGGTGGCAATGTGAAATCAGTAGAGTACTGAAATAGAAAGGAGCTTCAGTACCTGATAATGCCATGGAGCAAAGCCACCATTATCTAGCTCTGAAGTGCTCACCTGAAGACTTTTCCATATAATTTTAAGTCTCTCTTACACTGTAAATTCTAATCGGCATAGGGCTGGAGAGTGAATGCAGACACATTAGTTAGAAAGTCATTGCAAGAATCCAGGCAAAGGATAGCTTGGTCTGGAGTGGTACAGTAGAAATGAATGAATGAGAGAAGTTAATGAATTGGAGATACTTTTGAGGTTAAATCTACAGCTTGGTGTCTGTGGGAGCATATATGGGATAAGAGAAAAGGAGAACTCTAGCTGATGCTCAGGTAACAGGCTTGAGCAAAGAGGTGGTGGTGGAGCCTAGATTGGGAGTGGAGACTAGGTGAGCAGATACTCTTTGGTCCTAAGTGGGGACTGAGATACGTGGTACCAGGTCCCCAGAGGTACCTGTTCCCATGAAGGAGATCTTGAACGAGCTTCCAAAACCAGCTCAAAACTCACCTTTTCAGTAAGCCTTCTCAGATCATCCCTGTATCCCCACGCTCAGGACCATTCAACTTGCCCCTTGCATTTGACATTCCTAACATCCATTTCAGTGTTTCATATGCATCTCAGAGAATCTCACTGAGCATCAAGTCTGTGTTCTGTGTAGGGTGGAAAAATGGTTTGGTTGGAAGCAGAGTTAACTCAGGTAAAGTGTTAGACAACAGGGGTAGAAATAAAACTGAAGTCTCCACCCTCAGGTGACTCACAGGAAAGATGGGAGATGAGTAAAGTGAATACTCTCAGTTTCAAAGAATCCATCAGTGTTTGTGTGTTCTGGGTACATGATTTCCCCCAAAGAAAGTGCTTGTCCCTGCATGAAAGGTTAGAGAAATCATCACAGATAAGGGAGCATTGGAGTCAGGTTGTGACATTAAGATAAAGGCAGACATTCCTGGCAAAGATATTTGTTGTACAAAGACTTCTGAGAGTGAATCAGTTTCCTGATTTCAGAGAATTGTTAAGCAGTTGAGTATTCCTAGGAAAGTAAATTTTTCATGGTTTTTGGAAGAAAGAGGGATTGAGAACTCAAAGTGCAGTTCGAGACTTCTCTGGTGGTCCAATGGTTAAGAATCCACATGCCAATGCAGGGGACACCAGTTCGATCCCTGGTCCAGGAAGATTCCACATGCTGAGGGGTGACAAAACCCATGCACCTCATCTACTGAGCCTTGGTGCCCTAGAGCTTGTGCTCTGCAACAAAAGTCACCACAATGAGAAGCCTCAGCATCGCAGCTAGAGAGTAGCTCCCACTCACAGCAACTAGAGAAAGCCTTCAAGCAGCAAGGAAGACCCAGCACAGCCAAAAATAAACAAATAAATTTTTTTAAGTGCAGTCAGGACCCATGTCAAAGGGAACTCTATGAGCTATACTATGTGGTCAGGATGGTAGTTATGGCAACAAAGGGGGTGGAGATAAAGAATTTTAGGCAGGAGAGTGCTGAGATATATAGCAAAGCAGTCATCATAATTACAATAACTGCTAACATTCATTGAGAGCTTCCTATGTGTCAAGATGGGTGCTAGGCATCTTATCTAGACTACCTCATGTACTCAACACCCAGTACAGTAAGGATCATTAGCATCCTCATTTTTACAGATGAGGAAACTGAGGTCCAGGCAGATTATGGAACAAGCCCAAGGTTACACAGCTAATAAGTGGTAGAGCTAGAATTCCAATCAGAGAGGTCTTCCTCCAGAGCCCATGACCTTAACCAAGATGCTAAGGCTAACACTAACAGTCCCTCTATTGCTTATGCAATGAGATGTGTAATGAGATACTTTTCTTTGCAACTGTGCTTTAAGTCATTTTGTGTAGAGCAGTGGGGAGAAGGGAGAGGTGAGTGTTTGTACAAAAGGAGTTTTCAATAAATATCTCTGACCAAGGGAGAAATTGAGACATAAATATGGAATTCTAGATGGCTAAAATCAAATGCACTTCAGAGATAACTAGTCTAATTCTCTCACATTCACAGGGATGAAACTGAGGCTCAGAGAAGGGGGTCACACCAACAGTTAGTGGCAGGATCGGACACTGGTATTTTTCCTACGCTATCAGGGGAAGTTAGCAGTGCCCCTGTAGTCTGCTGCAATGCAGAAGAGCCAGGTTTGATTCCTGGGTTGGGAAGATCCCTTGGAGAAAGAAATGGCAAACCTCCCCAGTATTCTTGCCTGGAGAATTCTATGGACAGAGGAGCCTGGTGGATTGCCATCCACAGGGTCGCAAAGAGTCGGATACAACTGAACAACTAACACTTTCACTTTCCCATAGCCTATTCCTTACCACTCTGCATAGCACTATCTTTTTGGAGAAAAGGCAAATTACACTCACTCCCTGGAAGTAAAAGAACAGTTTTGTTCTTTTTATTTTTATTTTTTTAAATTTATTTTTATTTTATTTTGCTTTACAATACTGTATTGATTTTGCCATACATTGACATGAATCCGCCACGGGTGTACATGAGTTCCCAATCCTGAATCCCCCTCCCACCTCCCTCCCCATATCATCTCTCTGAATCATCCCCGTGCACCAGCCCCAAGCCTCCTGTATCCTGTATCGAACATAGACTGGCGATTCGTTTCTTACATGATAGTATACATGTTACAATGCCATTCTCCCAAATCATCCCACCCTCTCCCTCTCCCACAGAGTCCAAAAGTTTGTTCTATACATCTGTGTCTCTTTTGCTGTCTTGCATACAGGGTTATCAGTACCATCTTTCTAAATTCCATATATATGTGTTAGTATACTGCATTGGTGTTTTTCTTTCTGGCTTACTTCACTCTGTATAATAGGCTCCAGTTTCATCTACCTCATTAGAACTGATTTAAATGTATTTTTTTAATGGCTGAGTAATACTCCATTGTGTATATGTACCACAGCTTTCTTATCCATTCATCTGCTGATGGACATCTAGGTTGTTTCCATGTCCTGGCTATTATAAACAGTGCTGCGATGAACATTGGGGTACATGTGTCTCTTTCAATTCTGGTTTCCTCAGTGTGTATGCCCAGCAGTGGGATTGCTGGGTCATAAGACAGTTCTGTTTCCAGTTTTTTAAGGAATCTCCACACTGTTCTCCATAGTGGCTGTACTAGTTTGCATTCCCACCAACAGTGTAAGAGGGTTCCCTTTTCTCCACACCCTCTCCAGCATTTATTGCTTGTAGACTTTTGGGATCACAGCCATTCTGACTGGTGTGAAATGGTACCTCATTGTGGTTTTGATTTGCATTTCTCTGATAATGAGTGATGCTGAGCATCTTTTCATGTGTTTGTTAGCCATCTGTATGTCTTCTTTGGAGAAATGTCTATTTAATTCTTTGGCCCAGTTTTTGATTGGGTCATTTATTTTTCTGGAATTGAGCTGCATAAGTTGCTTGTATATTTTTGAGATTAGATGTTTGTCAGTTGCTTCATTTGCTATTATTTTCTCCCATTCCAAAGGCAGTCTTTTCACCTTGCTTATAGTTTTCTTTGTTGTGGAGAAGCTTTTAATTTTAATTAGATCCCATTTGTTTATTTTTGCTTTTATTTCCAGAATTCTTGGAGGTGGATCATAGAGGATCCTGCTGTGATTTATGTTGGAGAGTGTTTTGCCTATGTTCTCCTCTAGGAGTTTTATAGTTTCTGGCCTTATGTTTAGATCTTTAATCCATTTTGAGTTTATTTTTGTGTATGGTGTTAGAAAGTGTTCTAGTTTCATTCTTTTACAAGTGGTTGACCAGTTTTCCCAGCACCACTTGTTAAAGAGATTGCCTTTAATCCATTGTATATTCTTGCCTCCTTTGTCAAAGATAAGGTGTCCATAGGTGTGTGGATTTATCTCAGGGCTTTCTATTTTGTTCCATTGATCTATATTTCTGTCTTTGTGCCAGTACCATACTGTCTTGATGACAGTGGCTTTGTAGTAGAGCCTGAAGTCAGGCAGGTTGATTCCTCCAGTTCCATTCTTCTTTCTCAAGATTGCTTTGGCTATTCAAGGTTTTTTGTATTTCCATACAAATTGTGAAATTATTTGTTCTAGCTCTGTGAAAAATACCACTGGTAGCTTGATAGGGATTGCATTGAATCTATAGATTGCTTTGGGTAGTATACTGATTTTCACTATATTGATTCTTCTGATCCATGAACATGGTATATTTCTCCATCTATTAGTATCCTCTTTGATTTCTTTCATCAGTGTTTTATAGTTTTCTATATATAGGTCTTTAGTTTCTTTAGGTAGATATATTCCTACGTATTTTATTCTTTTCGTTGCAATGGTGAGTGGAATTGTTTCCTTAATTTCTTTTTCTACTTTCTCATTATTAGCGTATAGGAATGCAAGGGATTTCTGTGTGCTGATTTTATATCCTGCAACTTTACTGTATTCATTTGTTCTTTTTCTTTTTAAACATCAGAAGTCCCAAAGCAAAGCCAGAATCAGCCCCGAGAAACTTGGCATACACACTGTGAAGTCTGGGGCCAGCAGGTAGTCAGTTGAAGGAAGGGCAAAACTCTCCCCAAAGCCATGACAGGGAGGACTTGAATCACAAAAGAAGAAAAGTTTGGCGGGTCAAATAAAGAGTTCCAGCAAAGTTCCTATATGCCAGAGTGGGAGCAGGTGATCCTGCCCTGGGCTCACTACCAACCTCCATGGTCAAGGTCAAAGCCAAGCAGACAGGTGCCCAGGGTTGCCAATAGCAAACAGTCAGAACTCTGCATCCAGCCAAGCCATCAGTCCATCACACACACACACACACACACACACACACACACACACACACACACACCATCCCAGGATGCCTGATATCTTTCTAGTGCTTCCACAAGGAAGTTAAGATGCAAGACATTTCAAATGATGCAAAGGCCAGAAAGTGCACAAAAGCTTATGGGTTCTTTCTGCTTTGCTGACACGTCATGGTTATATTTGTTATATCTGTGCTCTGTGCTCGGCCTGCAAGGGGAGCTCATGGAACGGTACAGAGGAAAGAGCACTGGACTCACAGCCAGAAGGTTCTGGTCCCTGAGCATCTGCTGTGTGAACCTGGGCTTCTTATTTACCCCTTCTGAGCCTCAGATTGCTAATATGAAAGAAACCTGAAGGCTCTTTTGAGTTCTAGGATCTTATTAAATATGATGAGTGAGTCTCCAACGTTCCCCCTTCCAACAGACACCTATCGCTCCCTGCTCTGGCTGCTCCTCTTACCAAGAATGCCCTCCCAGTTCCCCTCCATCAGTCCAAATCAGAGCCCAACTTTCTTCAAGAATCTTCTAATTAATCCCACGACAATGCACTCCTTACTATGGAGCCCCTTAGCAAGTCTGTGCTATTTCTCAAATAAGTTGTGTTACAATTCTCCATGCATGAGGGAATTAGCTCTCCAACTGGATGGTGAGCTCCCCCAGGGCAAGGAGTCCCAACTCCAAATCCTTTCCCCCAAGGGTACTTGATAAATGTCAGATCATGCCATTCTATCCCTCAACCGCCTTCAGTTGACTGTGGGCCAATGCCATTCATTCACTCAGCATGGGTTTACTGAACACCTACTCTGTGCTGGGTACTGGAGATACAACAGTGGAATCGGCACAGTCTCCCCCACCTTCCTCCAGCAAGGATGGTCCATTCCTCTTGCCTTCCCCTTTTGACTTATACTTGGGCCACCTGATGTGGAAAGCCAAATATTGGAAAAGACTCCAAAGCTGGGAAGATTGAGGTCAGGAGGAGAGGGGAGTGACAGAGGATGAGATGGTTGAATGGCATCACTGACTCAACAGACATGAGTTTGAGAAAACTCTGGGAGATAGTGAAGGACAGGGAAGCCTGGCGTGCTACAGTCCATGGGGTCACAAAGAGTCAGACACGGCTTAGCAACTGAACAACAATGTTAAATTGTTGGCATTCCCTCCTCTCCATTCCTTTCCATTTTTATAACTCCTAGAGAATGGAGAAGAGAAGGAAAAGAAGGAAGCATGAGAAGAGAAAGCACACAAGGAAACAGGATTATCAGAAAATGTAAACCCAGCCCAACTGTCAAGGGCTTTGAAAAACTCTGCTAAATTCCATCCTCTTGGTTGGGATCAGGAAACCTGCTGCCCAGTGAGTAGGCCAGGGTAGGGTCATCTAGTGAAAGACAAAGTCAGGCCACTTCTCATTCATCCCAGAGATTCTCCCCTGCCAGGCACCACTCACTTTCCTTCCTGATTCATCCATTAGCCCCACAGGCTGTCTATTGCTTCACTAAAGTGATACAGCTGAGTCAGAATGCCCAGTTGAATGGCTGGATGAGCCAGTGAGTACCAGATGCACCAACCCACCATCCCTGGTATTTACCCTAATTGGATCAAGAACAAAACTCCCTTTCCTAACTTTTCCTCTAATGCATGCTACAGATGAGTGCTCCTAGTGATAACACCCCAGCACCTGCTATGCCGGAGCACAGGAGGCCAGTGGGCAGTGCCGAAAGGCCCAGCACCCCTCTTGCTGGCGTCCCCACCCACTCCCTTCCTGGCCCTGCATCCAGGACATGCACTCTGGAGCCAGAAGAATGAAGGGTCAGCCTCCAGGGGACAGAAGGAGGTCCCCCCCCAAAGCATTGGGTATCCCTTTTGTGGAGCATGTACTTCCTCTGACTTATCCTCGTGTCCTTGGGCTCTCAGAGGAGAAGATATTTTGGTGGGATGTACATACCCATTAGCTCTTGGCTGCTGGGGCAGAGCATACCATCAGCAACCCCTGCCAACCAACAACTTCCTCTCCCCTGACTCCCAGACAGCCCTCCCCCATAGCACCAACACACAGTGATGAGGGCGATGGGTCTAAGTCTTTCCCGGTCAGATTAGGAGGTCCTTATGGGGAAGAACTTAACCACAGAACCATGAGCTCCCAAAGGACAGAGGCCACTCTTGTCTTCAGATCAGGGCATCTGTGAGTGGGGGCCTTTTATCCCTCTCTAGATTGGGGCACCTTTCCCACAAGACTTTACCCCCTCCATCAGACTGGGGATATGTCAAGGAAAGGTCTGTTCTCCCTCATAGACTGGAGGCTCCCCCAGGACAGGGCCTACTAGATCCAGTTTCTGTAACCCCTTCTGTGTGCCACATGCTTTCCAGAACAAAGGCTGAGAGCTGGTGTGAGGAGTGGCCAGTCCAAGGGAGGCAGCATGGTGCCCCATCCTCAAGGCCAGCAGCTGAGACTGGAGTCACCACTTCTACACAAAACAACCACCTGAAGAAATTAGGAAGAACTGGGGCTTCCCTGGTGGCTCCATGGTAAAGAATTCACCTGCCAGTGCAGGAGACACAGGTTTGATCCCTGGTCCAGGAAGATCACACATGCCTCAAAGCAACTAAGCCCAGGTGCCCCAACTACTGAATCCCACGCACCCTAGAGCCCGAGCCCCAGCTCACCACAACTAGAATAAAGCCCAAGCAGCAATGAAGACCCAGCACAGCCAAAAATCAATACATTTTAAAAAGAAAATGGAGTGCCAGTATAAAATGACCTAACTTAGGCAAAAAAAAAAAAAAAGAAGTGAATGTGTCCAGAACCGGGTAGTCAGTGTCTGTCCCTCTCTGCACAGACTTCAAAGCAGAGCTTTGAAATCAGAATCCCAGCTTTCTAGTATGCAAGCTATGCCACTAGGGCCAGCCTCAGGACCTCAGTTTCATAAACTATAAACTAGAAATAACAAAGTCTACCTGTAGGGATTTAGTGAGGCTCCTGCAACATGAGAGGCAAAGCTAGAGGACTGGGTGCTGACCACCAGGCGGAGGGAAGAGGGACCCTTTCATTGTAGCGTGTGCCCATTTCCTAGATTTCAACAATCCCATCGTGGACCATTTCCAACTACCAGTGCGGCGTCACTGAGAACAGAGCTGGGAAGACATGTGCTGAGCTGGCTTTCAGGAGTCAGTCTGAGCTGGTTCCAGTGCACCATCATTTAGAACATGCGAGATGCTCTGGAAACTATAAGCTGTCATGTGCTACCTGGTCAGGTTACAGCTACTCCATTTTTTTTTTCCTTTTTGTTTTTAATGTCTAAGTGTCACACTTAAGAGGGGCCTGGGCAAGCTGGAGTAGGTTTGTAGGAGGGTGAGCTAAGGATGGTATGGTAGGGGCCAAACCAGCTAGTTCACCAAACCATTTCCCGTCTCCCATTGGACTCACAACCAGACTGTATTTCCCAGCCTCCCTTGTGGCCAGGGGCAGTCACATGAGTGAGTTCTGGCCAATGGAGTGTGGGCAAGAGTGATGTGCATCACCCAGACATGACCCACTCACTGGCTAAGGGCGAGAACTTGACAGTCCTATGGGAGGGCAGAACCTAAGATGCCAGGAAAGAGGATGTGGAATCACAGCCCTGAAGGCTGAAAGCCTGTGCTGAACAGTTAGTTACACGAGAAAGAAGTCAACTCCTGTCCTGTGAGGGAAGCCTCTGGGATTTGGGCTTGGTGGGTCATAGCAGTTACGACCCACTCCGACCTCTACAAATGGACTCACAACCCCACCATGAGGGGACAGCTGTGGAACTGCTGCCCTGGAGGAGAGGAGGTCCAGTGGAGGACTTAATACATTATCCTCAAATCCAGCATTCTTGCCTGGAGAATTTCATGGACAGAGGATCCTGACGGGTCAATGGGGTCATAAAAAGTCAAACATGACTGAGCGACTAACACACATACACTTAATGACTGTTAAGGTTGTCCTCTACAACCCCAGAGAGCAGCTATAGGACCAGTGGGAGGAAAGTTACAGGGATGCAGATCCAAGCTCAACAGGCAGGAAGGTGTGGGCAGAGGGAGACCTGCAATCCCAGGGGCTGTGCAAATGGGCAGGAATGCCATAGAAGCTACTCAAACATCAGCTAGCAGCTTAACATCAGCTTCATACTTTGAGCCTATCTTCAAGACCTTGGAGTCTGTGATTGTCGATCTATCATTTTCTACTAAGATGCTGCCTCCTCCATCAGTCCTGGATCTTACAAAGGCCCAGGCTTGATTCTTGAATGAGACAGAAAAGTCCTCAGGGCAAAATTCTAATTCTCATTCAGACTCACTCCTGTTCATCTCAGCCCCAGCTCCCAACAAGGACCCCATAACCAAATGTGGGGACAAGACTCTGAGTTTGTGGAAGACCTGGTCACTAGGGTTTTGGAGGGTTTTGGTGGGGAGTTGTGTGTGTGTGTGTGTGTGTGTGTGGTTGTTATTGTTGTTTTGGCTGAACCCTGCAGCATGCAGGACCTTAGTTCCCTGACCAGGGATCGAACCCATGCCCCCTGCAGTGCAAGTGTGCATTCTCAGCCACTGGACCACCAGGGAAGTTCCAACCTGGCTGCTAGGGAAAGCTACCTTCCTGAGTGGGAGAGAGGGGTGGGGAATGAACAGACTAGGCTGCACAGGGAGGGCAGACAGGAGGAGGAGACTGACCTGGAAAGCAATTTGAGCAGGAGGAGAGGAGGGCCAGCTGCGCCCAAGCATCCAGCAAAGGCAGAAATCTTCATCTCTCTTGGCTTCGACCAAAGAGGTAGGCTCAGCGGGGACCTTGGTAGCATAACCTCACGAGAAAGAAGCTCCGGCTCGGCTCTCCAGAGGCTTCTTGACGTGAGAACCTGGGCTGTGTTCTCCATCAGCTTCCACATGTGTACATGTGTGTGCATGCAGACACACGCACACACCCTTCCAACCTCTGCTCTGGCCTGCTATCGCAACCATTTCCCAAAGCCAAGCTCCCCAAAGCAAACTGAAATTTCTAGGAGATCTGGAGGCTGGGTCTGGGGGAGTGACTGGGAAATAGAGAGAAAAGGTGTTTTCCTGAAAGAATCATTAAGCTATATGCAATCCTGAGGTCTCCTCTCCTGCCCATGCCCAGCCCACCTCCACCAGGGCCTCCCATCATCATGGGCGCCGCATGAGGGCCAAATTGAATTAGAATAATTAACTTTTGGTCACACTTTTAATTTGGTGCTGGAAATAAGAGAGCTAATGGAGATTAAACAAGCTCTGATGCTGGAGACCAGCCTGAAAGCTGCACAGGGAGGCCCCGGGCCCTGGTGGGGGGGCCGGGCAGCGGGCACACACACAGCCAGAGGGAAGAGACTGAGCAAGAAGAATGCGGTGTGTAAACCACAGCCTGTCCATGTGAGCTGACGCACGTGTCCCTGCTGTGTGCCCATGTGCACTCGCTGCCTGTGAGAAGGCCTGTGTGTCACGCAGGCAAACGCGTGCTCGTGTGTGCCTGGACATAGGAGGTTTGCACACACAAGTGGCTCTTAGTACATGTGTGAGCACACGTGTGCACACATTGCTTTAAATCCTGGGCAGGCAAAGCTGCCTGATTTTTATGGGGTCCTAGCAGTTCTGACCTGAAAGCAGCCTTCATAAATGCCTTCAAACCCACCAGCTGCTTGAGGCTCTTGCACCTCACTTTCCCCAGGAGAGCACACACCCCATCAACCCATGCTTTCCCTGCTGACGAGGGGCTCACCACCCCCACCACCACCAAAGGCGGCCTGCAGAGCCCTGCCTGTGAGGAAGCACTTCCTCCAGTGTTCACCCGTAGCCCTGGATCTGCCTCCAGGGTTGCACAGAGTAAGGCCTCTCCCACTCCCTCAGCGTCACAAGAAGGAGTGACTGTTGCCTTCTGGATAATCTCTTCTCTAGGTGAGGCATCTGGTTCTTCCCTAGGGTCTGAAAGAAAGTGAAAATCGCTCAGTCATGTCCAACTCCTTGCAACCCCATGGACTTCTATAGTCCTTCTCCAGGCCAGAATACTGGAGTGGGTAGCCTTTCCCTTCTCTAGGGGACATTCCCAACCCAGTGATCGAACCAGGGTTTCCTGCATTGCAGGCAGATTATTTACCAACTGAGCTAGAAGGGAAGCACCCCTCTAGGGTCTTCCTCTTCAAAATGTGAGGCTTATTTTTCTGATTAAAGAAAATAAAAGAGCTCTGACGTGTATATATATATAGGCTGCATTGAGTCTTAGTTGCAGCATGTAGGCTCTTTCACTGAGGCACATGGACTTTCTATTTTAGTTGCTCTGTGGCATGTGGGATCTTAGTTCCCCAACCAGGGATCGAACCTGCATCCCCTGCATTGCAAAAGTGGATTCTTAACCATCAGACCACCAGGGAAGTCCCAATGACATCTTTTTAAGGGAGAGAAGAACCTCCCTAGACCCTCCTACAGGACTTCACCCAATGTAATACACGCACATGACCCCAAGTACTCTCTCACACGCCAAGGCATGAAGGAGATGGGCTGGGGTACACACCCGCCAGAGACCCTTGGGCTCATCTGCTCCAGCCACGGTCAGACTTCACATGGGTCAGAATCCTCTGGTGGAATTTACTAAAATACAATTCCCAGGCCCTTGACCAGAGGTTTAGATGCTGCAGGTCTCCAAGGGGCACCCGTCCTCTGCACTTTTAAGAAGCAGCCAGCTGACTCTGATGCAGCTTCCCAAGAACTGTCATTTGGGAACAGTTGAAGTCATCCAGAGCTCTCATTTTACAGATGGAGAGACTGAGGCCCACAGAGAGAGATGCTCAGAGTGAGGTAGAAACTAGGCCAGCACTGGTGCCCGAGCTTCAGCCCCTGGCGCCCCGTCCTACCACGCACCCAGGAGGAGTAAACACAGACTGTGTCCCTCCCACCCTGCTTCCCCCAGGGGAGCCCATCTCCCCACCACAGAGCAGGGACACCCCAGTCTAGGACAGAAGCATCCTTCTTCGAATCTGACATTCCCATCAGTTCCCGCATGTATCCCCTGCCACGGGGTCAGGAAGAGACAGGCAAGGATGAGCAGCCTCGCATCTGCTAAATGAATTGGTCCCAGCTGAGGAGCTGAGATTCACAGAGGCCATCACTGCATCAGAGGGAAATTCCCATCAGGCAGTGAGAAACGGATAGGGAGGTCAAGACCTCACTGAGGACACCCAGGCTGGGAAGATGAGCCAGACGTGGGGAAGGCAACCTGGAGCTTTCCACCCAGAGAAGACAGCAGACACGCAGGGCCTGGGAGCAGCCAGAGGTCTCACCTCCCCCAGAATCCAGTTACCTTCCAGAGGATCTGGCCACATCCATCTGCCACTGTCCACCCAGAGGCCTGAGGTCTTCTGATCAAACCTGGCCCTACAAATGCAGGGACCCGAGAGGACAATTGAGGACGTAAGATCACACAGCTTTTCAAGGCAAAGTCCAGTCTCCCAGCTCCTAGCCTGTGTCCTTTCTACTTGCCACTCTCGTACTTGCTATAAAGCAGCCAGCACCGACTGGAGTGATCTCAGATGGAGAATGAAGAAACAGAAATAACAAGGATGACCAGATCTTCTCCCAGCAAAAGGAAAGTAAAACCAAAGCGCCTGAGACCAAGCCAGAAAAACAGTCTTTCACCAACACTGAACTTCCTCGTTACCTACAACCACTGTCTTCCTCCTCTGGTCCCCAAGACACCCTCGTCTTCCAGGATTAAGTGAGAGCAAGCATACGCCTTCAAAACTGAGTGCCCCAGACACTGAACGCAGGAGCCTCAAAGGGAAGAAAAGGGAATTTGACTTCTTTCAAGCCTGCTCCGTGATTTCATTTGGCCTGAGGTCTTCTTCCTCTTGAGCAGGGCACCGGGGTCATGTTCCATTTCCAAGTCTGCTTTGAAGGTGGGATTCCCCAGAGGAGAAGGAAGGGCATCGCCGGCTGCTTGGAAGTCACTCACTGTCGCCGGCACTTGCCGTCTCCAGCAGCGATGGCCCCAGCAAGCCCCAGCGGCCCTCAGCCTCATCGCCCTAGATGAGACAGGCCCGACAGGCCCCCAGGAGACCTGGGTGCCCTGCGGACCGATGGGAGAGTGAGAGCTGAGGGAAATGAGCGGAGGGAACTGCCCGATCCTCTTGCCTTGGTAGCAGAGAGGCAGCAGGGTTCAGAGCGCAGCCTGGGCAGGTCCTTCCTTCTCTCCAGCTGCTGGGAAGGGTGTGAGCAGGGGAGGGAAAAGAGGGGTCCTCAGGGCTGGGCGCTGCCTGTGAGAAAGGGCTTGACAAGGAGATGGTCCAGCTGGGAGATGGGTGCTAGGGTTTCTGCCCGAAGCCAGCCCCCACCCGCTGTGCTCTTGGGAATAAACACCTCACTTTCTCAGGGCCCCACGTCTCTGGCTTCCTCCCCTGCCCTACTTCTGGAGGCAGAGAAGGAGGATGAGAAGGGAACAAGAGACACTGTACTGTTTTGAGTCCAGGGTACAGCGTCCTCCCGGCGCCTGCCCCCTGGCAGGCCCAACTGTCCTTGGCCCTAGTCTCCTCCATCCTGCAGGAGCAGCCTATCCGGGACCCTTCCCGACCCCCGACGCCGCCCACCCCACTTACTTCCTCCATCGAGCATCTCTCCCACCTCCTTTTCCCATCTTTGCCCCCAGGATAAGCACTGACAGAAGCATCTTGAGTTTCTGAATAAGACACAGTGATCAGGAGGCTGACCTCATCCAGGGATCAGGGGAGGCACCCACCCCGACCCCACCCCAAGAAAGTAGCTTGGTATCTGACACCTGAGAGGTGAGAGGGTTTGCCTACAGAAGGCGACTGGAGAGGCGTGTTCTTAGAGGGACAGCCTCTGAGGTAGAAAAAAGCACGACTCACTCACTCAAGGATTAAAGGGAGCCTCTACAGAGAGGAATGATGGGAACCACAACACTTAGGAGGAATCAAGGGCCCTGGGGCCCCTGAGGTGTGGGGATGAGGAAGGAGGCACTTGTCAGGCCTTTCCAGTAGACCCACTCTGTCTGGATCTAGAGGCCCCCGCATTTCTATGAAAGCTCAGTCAAAGCTCCTTAAGTACCTAAGCCGCAGGGGCCTTGCCTAGAGAAAAGTGAAAAATACCTCATAAGCTGGTGTGATGGTTTAAATTAAATGACATTGGTCTGAACAGCATCAGCATGTAATATATACTTGACAGAATTGCTTGTCTTGCCCTCCCCTCCTCTGTCTAATTCAGAAGCTGGGTTTGCAGATTCAGGCTTTCTTCCCTCTGGGGTGCACAGCATGGAGGTGAAGGTCAGCAGTCCCCATGACTCCCACCCCTTCTGCCGAGTAGAGCATGCTCTGAGAGCAGGAACCACGCCTTTCATCTGGAAACTGACGCAAGCTGGCTCATGTCGAAAACGGTCTCCCTGCTTCTGCTCCCGCCCTCCTCACACAGGGCTCAACCCAGCCATCAGGGCATCCATGAAAACTGAAGTCAGGTCCAGGCTCTGCTCCACTCTAAACCCTCTGATGCCTCCCTCTCACTCGGGGTAAAAGCCAAAGTCACGACTAAGGCCCGCCAGGCCCTACATGCTCTGTTCCTCCCAGTCCCTCTGCCTCATCGCCTACCACTCTCCCCTGCATCCTTCCTGCTCCAACCACACGGGCATCCTCGCTATTCCTCACCCCTGCCAGGCCTGCTCCCGCCTCAGGGCCTGTACACATGCACAGATATTCACATGCACAGATATTCACCTGCCCCGCCCCTTTCAGGTCTTTACTCAGATGTCACCTGCCAGGTGGGCTTCCCGGGTGGGCGCTAGTGGAAAGAGCCTGCCTGCCAAACAGGAGATATAAGAGATGTGGGTTTGATCCCTGGGTTAGGAAGATCCCCTGGAGGAGGGCACGGCTATCCATTCTGGTATTCTTGCCTGGAGAATCCCATGGAGAGAGGACCCTGGCGGGACTCTCTGTAGTGTTGCAGAGTCAGACAGGACTGAAGCAACTTGGCATGCATGCATTTAAAAAAAAGAGAGAGAGAGAGGGGTTGGCAGTGCTGGGGGGAAAAGGAGGGAAGTTTCCTCTTCCCAAAGTCCCTGAGGTCCTGAACGTCTCATCTCAGACAAAGGCCTTCTAGTCCTTCAGCGCTTGAGCACATGGTCTGATGAAGAGGACACACAGCCAGCTGTGCCTCAGCATGTGCTTTTGCTCATTCATGTCCAACTCTTGGCAACCCCACGGGCTGTAACCTACCAGGCTTCTCTGTCCGTGAGATTCTCTCTCCATGGGATATTCTCCAGGCAAGAACATTGGAGTGGATGGCCATTTCCTTCTCCAGGGGATCGTCCCCACCCAGGGACAGAAGCGGCATCTCGTATATCTCCTGCATCGTGTCTTTCCCTTACCGGACGGGCCACAGGGGAAGCTTGTCATCTCAGACACAGGCAGGTATCATCACAAAACTGTTTACAATAGCTAGGATGTGGAAGCAACCTAGATGTCCATCAGCAGATGAATGGATAAGAAAGCTGTACATAAGCACAATGGAATATTCAGTTCAGTTCTGTTCACTCAGTCATGTCCAACTTTGTGACCCCATGAACTACAGCACGCCAGGCCTCCCTGTCCATCACCAACTCCCAGAGCCTACCCAAACTCATGTCCATTGAGTTGGTGATGCCATCCAACCATCTCATCCTCTGTTGTCCCCTTCTCCTCCTGCCCTCAATTTTTCCCAGCATCAGGGTCTTTTCAAATGAGTCAGCTCCTCACAACAGGTGGCCAAAGTATTGGAGTTTCAGCTTCAAAATCAGTCCTTCCCATGAACACTCAGGACTGATCTCCTTTCTCCAACACCACAGTTCTAAAGCATCAATTCTTCGGTGCTCAGCTTTCTTTATAGTCCAACTCTCACATCCATACATGACTACTGGAAAAACCATAGCCTTGACTAGATGGACCTTTGTTGGCAAAGTAATGTCTCTGCTTTTGAATATGCTGTCTAGGTTAGTCATAAATTTCCTTCCAAAGAGTAAGCATCTTTTAATTTCATGGCTGCGGTCACTATCTGCAGTGATTTTGGAGCCCAGAAAAATAAAGTCAGCAACTATTTCTACTGTTTCCCCATCTTTTTGCCATGAAGTGTTGGGACTGGATACCATGATCTTAGTTTTCTGAATGTTAAGCTTTAAGCCAACTTTTTCACTCTCCTCTTTCACTTTCATCAAGAGGCTCTTTAGTTCTTCTTCCCTTTCTGCCATAAGGGTGCTGTCATCTGCATATCTGAGGTTATTAATATTTCTCTCAGCAATCTTGATTCCAGCTTGTGCTTCATCCAGCCCAGCGTTTCTCATGATGTACTCTGCATAGAAGTTAAATAACCAGGGTGACAATATACAGCCTTGACGTACTCCTTTTCCTATTTGGAACCAGTCTGCTGTTCCATGTCCAGTTCTAACTGTTGCTTCCTGACCTGCATACAGGTTTCTCAAGAGGCAGGTCAGGTGGTCTGGTATTCCCATCTCTTTCAGAATTTGCCACAGTTTATTGTGATCCACACAGTCAAAAGCTTTGGCATAGTCAATAAAGCAGAAATAGATGTTTTTCTGGAACTCTTGCTTTTTCCATGATCCAGAGGATGTTGGCCATTTGATCTCTGGTTCCTCTGCCTTTTCTAAAACCAGCTTGAACATCTGGAAGTTCACAGTTCATGTATTGCTGAAGCCTGGCTTCGAGAATTTTGAGCATTACTTTACTAGCGTGTGAGATGAATGCAATTGTGCAGTAGTTTGAGCATTCTTTGGCATTGCCTTTCTTTGGGGTTGGAATGAAAACTGACCTTTTCCAGTCCTGTGGCCACTGCTGAGTTTTCCAAATTTGCTGACGTATTGACTGCAGCACTTCCATAGCATCATCTGTTAGGATTTGAAATAGCTACACTGGAATTCCATCACCTCCACTAGCTTTGTTCGCAGTGATGCTTCCTAAGGCCCACTTGATTTTGCATTACAGGATGTCTGGTTCTAGGTGAGTGATCATACCATTGTGATTATCTGGGTCATGAAGATGTTTTTTGTACAGTTCTGTGTATTCTTGCCACCTCTTCTTAATATCTTCTGCTTCTGTCAGGTCCACACCATTTCTGTCCTTTATCGAGCCCATCTTTGCATGAAATGTTCCCTTGGTATCTCTAATTTTCTTGAAGAGCTCTCTAGTCTTTCCCATTCTGTTGTTTTCCTCTATTTCTTTGCATTGATCACTGAGGAAGGCTTTCTTATCTCTCCTTGCTATTCTTTGGAACTCTGCATTCAAATAGGTATATTTTTCCTTTTCTCCTTTGCTTTTCATTTCTCTTCTTTTCACAGCTATTTGTAAGGCATCCTCAGATAGCCATTTTGCTTTTTTGCATTTCTTTTTCTTGGGGATGGTCTTGATGCCTATCTCCTGTACAATGTCATGAACCTCTGTCCATAGTTCATCAGGCACTCTGTCTATCAGATCTAGTCCCTTAAATCTATCTCTCACTTCCACTGTATAATCATAAGGCATTGGATTTAGGTCATACCTGAATGGTTTACTGGCTTTCCCCACTTTCTTCAATTTCAATCTGAATTTGGCAATAAGGAGTTCATGATCTGAGCCACAGTCCACTCCCAGTCTTGTTTTTGCTGACTGTATTGAGCTTCTTCATCTTTGGCTGCAAAGAATATAATCAATCTGATTTCAGTGTTGGCCATCTAGTGATGTCCATGTGTAGAGTCTTCTCTTGTGTTGTTGGAAAAGGGTGTTTGCTATGACCAGTGAGTTCTCTTGGCAAAATTCTATTAGCCTTTGCCCTGCTTCATTCTGTACTCCAAGGCCAAATTTGCCTGTTACTCCAGGTGTTTCTTGACTTCCTACTTTTGCACTCTAATCCCCTACAATGAAAAGGACATCTTTTTTGGGGTGTTAGTTCTAAAAGGTCTTATAGGTCTTCATAGAACCATTCAACTTCAGCTTCTTCAGCATTACTGGTCGGGGCATAGACTTGGATTACCGTGATATTGAATGGTCTGCCTTGGAAACAAACAGAGATCATTCTGTCATTTTTGAGATTGCATCCAAGCACTGCATTTCGGACTCTTTTGTTGACTATGATGGCTACTCCATTTCTGCTAAGGGATTCCTGCCCACAGTAGTCGATATAATGGTCATCTGAATTAAATTCACCTGTTCCAGTCCATTTTAGTTCTCTGATTCCTAGAATGTCGATATTCACTCTTGTCATCTCCTGCTTGACCACTTTCAGTTTGCTTTGATTCATGATCTAACATTCCAGGTTCCTATGCAATATTGCTCTTTACAGCATCAGACCTTGCCTCTATCACCAGTCCCATCCACAAGCGGGTTTTGTGTTTACTCTGGCTCCATCTCTTCCTTCTTTCTGACGTTATTTCTCCACTGATCTCCAGTAGCATATTGGGCACCAGCAACCTGAGGAGTTCCTCTTTCAGTATCCTATATTTTTGCCTTTTCATACTGTTCATGGGGTTCTCAAGGCAGGAATACTGAAGCGGTTTGCTATTCCCTTCTCCAGTGGACCACATTCTGTCAGAACTCTCCATCATGACCCATCCGTCTTGGGTAGCCCCACGTGACATGGCCCTAGGTTCATTGACAAGCTGTGGTCCATGTGATCAGATTGGCTAGTTGTCTGTGACTGTGGTTTCAGTCTGTCTGCCCTCTGATGCCTACTGCCTTACTTGGGTTTCTCTTCCCTTAGACGTGCAGTATCTCTTCACGGCTGCTCCAGCAAAGTGCAGCCGCTGCTCCTTACCTTGGACGTGGGGATCTCCTCTCTGCCGCTCACCACTCCTGCACCATGCAGCCGCTGCTCGGCGTGCCTGGAATATTACTCAGCTATTAAAAAGAACGCATTTGAATTAGTTCTAATGAGGTGGATGAAACTGGAGCCTACTATACAGACTGAAGTAAGTCAGAGAGAAAAACACCAAAACAACATATTAATGCATATATATGGAATTTAGAAAGATGGTAATGATGACCCTATATGCAAGACAGCAAAAGAGACACAGATATAAAGAAGTCTATTGGACTCTGTGGGAGAAGGCGAGGGTGGGATGATTTGAGAGAATAGCATTGAAACATGTATATTATCATATGTGAAATAGATCACCAGTCCAGGTTCGATGCATGAAATAGGGCACTCAAAGCCAGTGCACTGGGATGACCCTGAGGGATGGGATGGGGAGTGAGGTGGGAGGGGGGTTCAGGATGGGGGACACGTGTACACCCATGGCTGATTCATGTCAATGTATGGCAGAAACCACTACAATATTGTAAAGTAATTAGCCTCCAATTAAAATAAATAAAAAATTTTTAAGGCAGATATCAAATCGTGGCTGGTATTTTAGGAAGAGGTGAGGCACCCAGTTCATTCTGAGCACTCCATGATCAAAACCACCCACAGCTAGAGCTCACTCACACAAGGGAAGGAAGCGAGCGCCAGCCACAGGCACCCCTGCTGTGAAAGGCTGGCATGAGTTGGGAATTCACCGTGATGGCAGCCCCCAGCCCCAACCCCAGGGCAGAATCCAGAACAGCCTCTGGCTTCTGGGCTGAGCCCTCCCCAGTACTGTCGAGATCACCAGGGCCATGAGCAAGCTCTTGAGTGAGGCCTGTCTCGGTGCCTGGGGGCCCAGGGAGTCACTAACCCTCTGATTTTCTATCATGAGAATGTAAGTGACGATGGTCCCTGCCTGTCCCACCACATGGGCTTTTGCACAGCTCAAGTGTGTGTGAAAATGTAGACTTCTATGCAATTTCTTCTGATCCTTAAACTCTCCCCCACCCAAGTCGATTATTTCAAGATTCAGAGAACAAACACCCCATCTTCCCTTTCATTCCCAAACCAGATTAAAACTTTACATTTTGAGACTCTCCTGGTGGCCCGGTGGTTAGGACTCGGCATTTTCACTGCCAAGGGCCTGGGTTCAATCTCTGGCCAGGGAACTAAGATTCAAGCAACAACAACAACAAATATTCTACATTTTGCAGAAAGAAAACTCATCTCTCTGGATCCCCCTGCTTGCTTTATATCTATCCTTGTGTTTCTTTTTCTTTTTTCACTCAGTTCGACTCCTCTCTCTAACTCAGCCTCCCTTTGTGTCTCCATGCGTGTGGTCCGTGTGTCTGTCTGTCTCTCCGTCTCTGCTTTCCCCTCCTCCATCTCTGTCACTTCGAGCATCTCTCTGACTCACTCTGCTCATCTCCGCGTGCTCTCTGCCTCACCCTCGCTTTCCGGGTCTCCTCCTCCGCCTTCTCTCTCGTCGGAATCTCCGTTGCATCTCCGTCTGTCTTGCTCTCTCTCTCTGTGCGTCTGTCTCTGTGTCCTACCATCACTCCCTCTCTTTCTCTGACTTTCTTTCCGTCTCCCCCTGACTCTCTCCTCTCTCTCTCTCCCTCCCTCTCCTCTCTCTCTCTCTTCTGTCCTAATTGCTTCTTGTCCGCAGGAGGATTTATGTAACTGACAGCGGTGGCGGCAGCCAATCGGAAAGGCTGCTCACAGATAGAAAAACTTAATGCTTCCCCAGCCTCAGGAAAATGAGCTGCCATCCTCCTGAGGGCTCCTTTGCTCAGAGAAGCCTGGGCGGTCCCCCTTCTCCTCCAGAAAACAGAGCGGCAGCACTTTAGACAGCACCCTTATGCCCCAGCTCTGCCTGGGGACCTTTGCATCTCCTGCCTCCCAAGGAGTAAGAGTCACAGTCGGGCTCCACTTCTAACTAACACGGTGGAGACGGTCCCGGGCCAGAGGCAGGGTGCCTAGACTCACCTCACGTTGGTGGAGGCTGTGGGCAGATTATGGCCCCACTCTGAATCTGGTTCCCCATCTGATTATGGCCACAACCCTCTGATTCTAAAAAAAACCAGGAGGGAGCTTCTGGCTGTAGGGGATTCAAGTGATCCCAAAGCATATCACCTTCTGATTTCAGCAGGGCTGTGGTCAGCGTTTCAACAGAGGAGACGTCAGGACCGACGGAAACCCACAGCAGAGGGGCTAAGAGAGTGGCTTGATGACCAGGGGGTGGAAAGCAGATTCTGGGCCAGGGGCAATGGGGAAAGCCTTCTGCTGTGTTCACCTGCCCTGCAAGTTGGTACCTGGGGTCCCTCCATGGGATCTAGTTAATTTCCCCACCCTCTTGGTCAATGCCCACCTGGCACCCAGCAGATCAGATTCGTGGCAGCAACCAAGGGCCAGAAAGGAAGTAGGAGAGAGGTGGGGTGCAGGCAGGAATGCCTGATTCCCAGAGCGGCTGAGAGAGAGCCACCTACTGAGCATCTGCTCTGTGACTTGCTCGTTGCAAAGCGCAGAACTGAGCTTCGCTCAGAGAGGTTACGCCACTTGGCTGAAGTTGCCCAGCTCATAAATGACCACCCATGAGTTGGAAAGCACACCCCAAAGCCTGTGCCTTTTCTGTGTTCACGGGGACTTTTTAAAGGAGAAGAGGAGAACCTCAAATAAGGAGAGGAAACTTGGAGACAGGTTTTTTCCTACTGTTTTCCCAGTGGCCATCCTCATCTGTGGGAAAAAGGTTAGTGGGGGTGGGCTTGCTTGGTCTGCAAAAGAGAATCTGGGAAGGAGTTTCAGAGAGGCACTCAGTTTCTGCTTTCAGGTACTTGAACGGCTTACATCAGGGAGGCAAAAAAAAAAAAAAGTCATCTATTGTCACAAAATAGAGACCCTGGGCCCAGCCTGCAACAAAAGTGATGTGAGCAGACTGGAGGAAAGACTTCCCACCCACCGGAGAACTGGTACAGGCTTGCGTTCATCGCTGTAACTTACATAAATAAGGGAGGGGCTCCGTCCCTGAAATGTGTTGAAAGAATTCTAACCTCTGCGGACACAGGAAAATCCTCCATGTCAAATGACCTGTTAGCAGCTCCTACAACTCTTCAAGCCATGCGTGGTGCTCAGATGCTCAGTAGTGTCTGACTATTGGTGATCCCGCTAGGCTATTCTGTCCATGGAATTTTCCTGGCAAGAATACTAGAGTGGGCTGCCATTTCCTCTTCCCAGAAATCTTCCCAACCCAGGGATCAAACCCGTGTCTCTTGCTTGGCAGGCAGATATTATTTTTTTTACCACTGAGCCACCTGGGAAGCCCTCTTGAAGTCACAGGCAAAGGTAAAGACACCACCAGACACATTCAGACACACCATTCTTAGAGGCTTGAACACAGACTTTTCCCCCATGAGGCTCCACAGCCCACCTGCAGCCCCCACCCCCACTGCCCCTGGGTGGTGGCCCTGCAAGGACAGCTTCCTCCGAAGGGCTGATGGGCACCGGTGCCCCTGCAGACAGGCAGGAAGCCGGAGCCGACAGGGCTATCTCCTCATCGCACCAGGCAGCCACCTCTGAGCCCTCTCCCTTTCAGGAAGCCAAGCCAGGAAATTAACACGGAGCCGAGATGCTGCCAGACACCTGCCCGGAAATTCAAACCTGCAGCTGGTGGGGGCTGGCTTAGGAGAGCAGAGTGTGATGGGAGGGGCTCTTTGCAGAGGAAGGTAGGTACCTGCAGGGGGTGGGCACCAGCTCTTTTTAAAGGGGGTATGGCTGTCACAGATAACCAACCTGGGCTGCCTGGAGAAGGGGCCAGGAGGGACACCGTCAGCTGGTTCTGGGGAGCCTGCTTCACCCAACAGCAGGAGGCCTCAGAGCAGGAGAGTCCTGGCAGCAAGTTGATGACTTGTTCTGCAGCTGCTGCTGCCTAAAAATCCCCTGAGGGAAGCAGGGAGAGGGGACAGAAGTGATGACAAGGCTTCTCCTTAGAGCTGAGAGCTGAAAAGACGCTGCCCTGATTCTGAGGCAAACACAGGTATTACAGCCAGGCAAATCCAGGCTCAAATCCACACTTTGCCAGTTACTGGTTCTGTGACCTTGTGCCTCAGTTGCCTCATCAATGAAATGGGCATAACAATAGCAAGGCAGGCCAACTGTTCCAAAAAAGAACCTCCCAAATCTCAGGTGGCTTAAAAACATATATTTCACTTCTAGTCTAATGGTAATACCTTGAGGGCAAGGAGAGTTGCACTCTATATAGTCGTTCAAGGACACAGGCTCTTCTTTTCAGACTATCACAGGGCTCCGGGACTCTCTAGACCAGGGTTTGTGCACCACTGACACTTGGGATGGCCAGTTCTTTGTTGCAGGGGCTATACTGTGCTTCTTTGTCAGCATCCTTGGCCTCCATCCACTAGGCACCAGGAGCATGCCCCCAAGTTGCGACAACCAGAAATGCCCATGCCTCTGAATACTGTCAAATGTCCCCAGGGAGAGGGGGACAAAATTACCCCACTTGAGAACCACTGCTTCCCATGCCTGCACAGCTAACCAGCAGAAGAAAAAGAGAACACACGGAGCCTCTCAAAAAGTGTCTGAGGGGTCAGCCTGGAAGAGGCAGCATGCATGACATTAGTCGCACTCCAACAGGTTGGTTGAGGTTACCTGGCCCCACTGCAGGGCAGACTGTGTATACAGGAGGGAAAGGAAACAGGGTCTTGGGAGCCTCTTGGGCTTGTTGGGATGATTAGATGAACTGAAAATTTTATGTAAATAAGATACCTGGCATCTGGGGGGCTCTCAACAGATGCTAGTGACTCACACTCTTGGGGGGTCTGTGTGAGCGCCACTCTACGCTCTGCCCTTGGAGTGCCCTCTCTTCTCAGATCCCCACTTGCTGACATGGAGCAGAGGTACAGGGAGGGCAAGTGACCCCACAAGGTCGCGGAGCTGGTGGCTCTGAGATGCTGGCTCCAGTGCCCACCTCTCAGCCCACTTGCTCTACTCAGCTAGCTGTTAGTCTCCAGCCCCAAATCCTCTCTCTCATCCTGCTGTTACATGTAACGTGGTCACCCAACAAATCATAGTTTCACAAGACGCTTTCTCTGCACAAAGACGGAAACCCGAGCCCCAGGAAGGGAATGCCCAGGGCCGCTCAGCTAGAAAGCAGCAGAGCCAGGACGAGCAGCTGGGGCCACTGGCTGCGCAGGCGGCACCCTCTCTTGGGGAGGAGGCCACCTCCATCCTCACGCCATGCTTTAGAGCCTGGGCCCGCAGGATGCTGCTTTGGCCCCTGTCACCCTGCCACCCCTCCAACATAACCTTAGCCATGCTCTTCCTTTCCCTTAATGCTGCAACCGTACCGGAGTTCCCAGGATTTCCCTGAAGACACCATTGTTTCAAGCCTCCATTGATTTGGGCTAAGCTCTTTCCTCTACCTGAATTGTGTCCCCTAGGTGGTGGTGGTTTATTCACTAAGTCATATCTGACTCGTGTGACCCCCATGGACTGTAGCCCGCCAGGCTCCTCTGTCCACGGGATTTTCCAGGCAAGAATACTGGAGCGGGTTGCCATTTCCTTCTCCAGGGGATCTTCCCCACCCAGGGATCATATCTGGGTCTCCTGCATTGCAGGCAGATTCTTTACCAGCTGAGCCACCAGGGAAGCCCTATTCCCTAGGTGGTAAGTAGCAAACTCCTATTCATCCTTCAAAACCTTCCTCCCTCTATCTTTACCACCTCCTCCCCGCAGCAGCACTAATTATAAGAACACTTCACATCGACTGAGGGCTTATGCATTGTCCTAGACCCACCACATGCCTCATTTAATTTTCCAATGCTGTCACGTCATGGGAAATAGATGGGGAAACAGTGGAAACAGTGTCAGACTTTATTTTGGGGGGCCCCAAAATCACTGCAGATGGTGACTGCAGCCATGACTTAAAAGACACTTACTCCTTGGAAGGAAAGTTATGACCAACCTAGATAGCGTATTGAAAAGCAGAGATATTACTTTGCCAACAAAGGTCCGTCTAGTCAAGGCTATGATTTTTCCAGTGGTCATGTATGGATGTGAGAGTTGGACTGTGAAGAAAGCTGAGCGCCAAAGAATTGACGCTTTTGAACTGTGGTGTTTGAGAAGACTCTTGAGATTCCCTTGGACTGCAAGGAGATCCAACCAGTCCATTCTAAAGGAGATCAGTCCTGGGTGTTTTTTGGAAGGAATGATGCTAAAGCTGAAACTCCAGTACTTTGGCCACCTCATGAGAAGAGTTAACTCATTGGAAAAGACTCTGATGCTGGGAGGGATTGGGGGCAGGAGGAAAAGGGGATGGCAGAGAATGAGATGGCTGGATGACATCACCGACTCGATGCACGTGAGTTTGGGTGAACTCCGGGAGTTGGTGATGGACAGGGAGGCCTGGCGTGCTGTGATTCATGAGGTCGCAAAGAGTCGGACACGACTGAGCGACTGAGCTGAACTGAACTGAACTGATGAGCAGAATGATCTTTTGAAAACTGTCCCCTCTCCTTAAAGCTAAGTAGGTGCGACCACCTCAGTGCAGCACAGTGATGCGATGTGACTTTACAGGCTAAGTGATAAAAGATCATGCAGCTTCCACCTTGGGCTCTTGCTTTCCAGACGTTCCCTCTCTCACAATGCTCCCCTTTCCAAGCCCACCATGCCGTGAGAAGTCCCGGACCCACACACAGGCCACTAGTGGCTCTGGTCTCTGGTCCAAGCCGTGCCTTGGAGTCACAGGAGAGTGACGGATGATCCCAGCCCCAGCCACTTTTTCACCCCTAGGCATTCAAGTCTTCCAGCCAAGGCACCAGATTGTGGAGCAGAGACAGGTCATCCCCACTGGACCCCGACCACAGAACCTGTTGATACATAATAAAATGGTGGCTGTTTCATGTCACTGAGTTTGGGGAGTTTGTTATACAACAAATAATCATCATAATTCTGTTATGGTCCAACCCATTTTACAGCTCGGAAAACTAAGGTAATGAGAGGGTAAGTAACCTGCACAGGATCCTAAAACTAGGAGGGAGTTGAGTCAAGATCGAAACTCAGGCCATCAAATTCCAGAACTGGCCTGCTTATCTGCTTTTCTCATGGCCAATTTCAAACGATGGTGTAATTGACCAAAATTAAATGTCCTCCTCTGACTTCAGACTGAGCTTGAGAGCAGGGATGTGTCTGCTGTCTTGATTCCCTGCAGTAGCTCAGTTCCTGGCACAGAGCTGAGGCTGAGGACGGCTTGCTGCCCTGGCCTGAGTGCCCCAGGGAAGCCCCTGAGGGGGTGGGGTGGGATGTGGACCATCGAGCTGAGCCTGTCTGTGCCATGGTCTGCTCTCCAGATTTCTCTCACGCTGCCCTGCTGTCCCCCAGGCCCTTACCCACCCAAGCCTTTGACTCACTGTCTGTTTAAACTGATAATTTTCTGCCCAGTCTGCTCCCTGTGCCCCAGTGGCCCAGCTGACAGCTTCATTAAAAACGGACACGGTTGGCGTCTCTCAGTCCAGCAGAGCCCGCGAGCGGGCGTCATCCTGGACCCATCATCACACCCTGGCCACCTCCCCACTTCTGCCACCAACAGCACGTGGGGCAGCCCAGCTTAGAGTCAAGGGTTTGAACCTCCACTAGTTACAACCAGGAAGCCCTCCTCTCCTAGACTGGAGGCAAGGGACAGACTCCTGAGGGTCCCAAAGAGATGGATCCATGCTCAAAAGCTTCCCCACAAAGGAGATGAAGCCGGAATCAAGAGTCAGTGGAGACGGCTGAGTGCAGACCGTGGCTCCACACTGGGACACCTCTGGCCTTGGAACAGCACCCGCCATCTTCTGCTCTGCCTTCCAGCCACAAGAGGAAAGTCTCGGAATGATTCCTCTGGAGGGGACTTTTCAGGGGCTGCACGAGCCTCCTGGAGGCTGGTTTTTATAGGAGAGGACTTCTCCCTCAGCACCACTGCCCCCTGCTCTCCCACCGGTGACCTCGGGCAGGACACTCAACTTCCCCTTCCTTATCACCTCACACCAGAGGCCAGATACCCTTCACCTGAGTGAGAAGACAGGTACAGCCAGGACCAGCTCAGCTGACGAAAAGATGAAATAAGTGCCAAGTTTTAGTAACGCTTTCCGATATCTCAGACCCTCTTCTCTGTGCCTTCCCTGCATGAGTTTATTCATCCCAATGACTCTAGTGAGTCAGAAACGAAAGTGAAGTCTCTCAATCCTGTCCAACTCTTTGCGATCCCATGGACCGCAACCTACCAGGCCCCTCTGACTATTGGATTCTCCGGGCAAGAGTACTGGCGTGGGTTGCCATTTCCTTCTCCAGGATATCTTCCCGACCCAGCGATCGAACCAGCTTTTCCTGCATTGCAGGCAGACGCTTTACCATCTGAGCCACCAGGGAAGCCAGTGGGTCAGCACTGTTGTTATTCCCATTTTGCAGATGAGGAGACTGAGGCACAAAGGGGTCAGAGAACTTGGCCAAGGTCTCATGCGCAGTTCGCAGGTGGCAGAGGCAGGAGCCAAAGTCAAGCAGACCGGATCCAGAGTCCTGACCATGTAGCCTTCCCACCGTGCTAAAGCCAATGTGAAGTGCTTAGCACAGTGCGGCACACACAGTAGGTGACCGAGGACACTTAGGCCGAGGCAAGGGCCACACAGGGCCCCAGAGGACACGGGGAGGGTCTGCCAGCCCTCTCCAGAGCAGTGGGGGCAGACTGTCCCCAGCTGCTGGTAGCTCAGCCGCGAGGATGAGGAAAGCAAGGCGGCCCTCTCCAGCTTGCCTCGTCCTTTTGTCCTTCTGCTGGCATGAGAAAGGGATCCAAGAGTTATTTACTGCAGAGATTTCATCGTGATGTCCTCACCCTTACTGTACATCCTTTAAAGGTGAAGTAAAAATATCTAAAGGGTACAGAAAACGTCTTTTTTATTCAGCATCATAAAAGTCATTGGCAGATGTCCCTCTGGAAGGGGAAAAAAACAGCATAAAATTCTACAGTGACATTGCTCTGGGAGAACCCTCATGGCCAGCCCTAGTTGGAGGGTGTGCCTTGGGGGTGAGACTGCCACCGGGACCCCGCACGTGGCTTTGGGCTCCAGCAGGTGGACCTGCAGCTGCATCTCCAGAGCCCACAACTGGACCAGCAGAGTGGGAACGTGTGTGGGGGGTGGTTAGTTGCTCAGTCATGTCCAACTCTCTGTGGTCCCATGGCCTGTAGCCCACCAGGCTCCTCTGTCCATGGGATTCTCCAGGCAAGAATACTGGAGTGGGTTGCCATTCCCTTCTCCAGAGGATCTTCCTGACCCAGGGATTGAACCTGGGTCTCCCGCACTGCAAGCAGCTTTTTTACCATCTGAGCCACAGAGAGGCCCTGGGAGCGTCACCAGCGCTTGTTAGATCGAGGCGTGAACACATGAATGAATACTGGAGTGAACACCTCCCCAGAACTTCCCCAGAGCCTCCCTCTCCAGTGGGAGGGCTGGCCGTGAACCAGAGCATCATGGCGTCTAGTACTCTGAGACTGACTTCCCACCCAATCAACAAACGGAGCACACTCTCACATCCACGCCTTGTGCTCTCTCCTTCCGTCCTGAGGGGGTCTAACTCAGGCCTCCTACCTCCATTTGTCTGCTCAATATCAATTCTCACACCCTCTACTTGCCACCTTTATCTCTAAGGGGCCTCCTCCTCCTCACTGGGGCCAGTGCCCCACTGAGTGCCCCTCCAGGCTCTCTGCACAGAGTATCTAGGTATCTGTTTTTTTGTTTCCTCCCAGAGAAAGTGTATTCCTCAGAACAGGGCACCTGTTAGGCAGTGCCCAATAAGGGTGTCTCAGGTGAATGAGTGGACAGATGAATGAACAAATGACATTTGCGTGACCCTTGACACTCCAAGAGCTCTCACAACCCCTCCCCTGAAGTGTGGTGGTATCCCAGGACTCCCCTGGTGGTCCACTGGTTAAGAATCCACCTGCCAGTGCAGGGAACATGGGAGGTCCAGGAAGACCACACACACCATGGGGCAGCTCAGCCCGTGCGCCACAAGGACTGAGCCTGTGCTCTAGATCCCGGGGGCCGCGGCTCCTGAAGCCCAACCGCCCGTGCTCCGCAACAAGAGAAGCCGCTGCAATGGGAAGCCCCTACACTCCAACTAGAGAGTAGCCCCCGCTCCCACCGCAACTAGCGAAAAGCCTGTGTGCAGCAAGGAAGACCCAGGACAGCCAAAAATAAATTTTTTTAAAAATATGGCATCCAGCTTTGACATCACAAACCTCGTTTTACAGGTAAGAGAACAGAGACTCAGAGAAAGCAAGACAGTGCCTGAGATGCAATGAGTGTGGGTGTCCTTGAATCCAGTTCTCCATCTTTTACACTTTCACTTTGCCAAGTTGAAGCTCACAGACTGTCACTCCTGCCCAACACACCCACAAACACAGACACAGACACATATGTACGCACATGGATGCCTGTACACATGGACACAGAGGTGTGCTCACATGCCTGGATGCACAGATGCACAAACACAGAGCATCTAGATACATATATGGGCAGGCACACACACACACACACACACACACGCAAATTCATGCCAACAAGCAGAAACGTTAGGCTTGAAAAGAAAAACAGGAGTTGAGGAGAGAGAGAAGTCTCAAAGGCCTCCCTCAGTGCCTCCCACCACCATCAGGCTCTGCCTTTGATTTTCAACTTTTAATTTTCACATCATCAGTTACTACATCAAAGCAATCTTACTTCAGGTGCCCTGGACCCAGGCTGTTTCTAGCCGCCCTGATTCCAAATTCCTCTTCCCACCGGGCCCACGTTGCCAATGGCATTTCACTTCTCATTAAATTCCACGTGGGGAGCATGGGGAAGCCGGGGTGATGGCAGTGAAACCACCTCTCACTTCTGCTTCCAACACTTGTTCACTTTTGTTTAAATGCTGCTTAAGGAATCATGTTGGGAGTTCTGGTTACATGCGCCAGAGAAAACCTCCCCCCCTGCCCAGCCCAGCAGGCTCTTGGGGAGACAGAGTAAGAGGATGGATGTTGGGTTCTGTACCCTCTGAAATGCTCTGCACACACGGGGAGGTCAACCTTCACCTCCCTTCCTCCCAACAGGGCACTGAAATGACTAAGGGATTTTGTTAAGACATAAACAAGATGAAAAGAACAGGAGAGGAGGCCATGAAATTGGTGAGGCTGAGGAGGCGATGGGTGAGAACAGACTGACTCTCAAGGCCCGAGAAGGCTGAAACCTCAGTGGGCAGTGGGAGAATCCCAGGCCCTGGCTGCCTCCAGGTGCAGAAGCCCAGGAAGCCTCCAGTACTAGGGACACAGCTGCTTCTGAAAGTGGGGTTCTGGACTTCCCTGGTCTGGCAGTTATGACTTTGCTTTCCAATGCCGGGAGTACTGGTTTGATCCCTAGTCAGGTAGCTAAGATCCCAAATGCTTCATGGCAAAAACAAACAAACAAACAAACATAAAAGAGAAACAATACTGTAACAAATTCAATAAAGACATCAGATTTTAAAACGGGGTTCCAGTCAGGCTGAAACTGGAAGCACTGGCTGAATGTCTGCATATGAAGTCATCAGAGCACCTGGACACCATCCCTACCCCCCTCCCCCGCCCCCAGCATAAAGAACGATGGGTCTGGACAGCTCTAACTCCAGCAACAGACCCTCACTGTGAGCAAGATGCTGATGGAAGACAGAGGTATTAAGTAAAGGTCTACACACCTTCTTCCCCCACTCAATTTCCTGAACATTGGCAGCCCAGCTTCTACCACCAAGCCAGAGCTCAAAGGGTTCCTCTCTAATGGATAAAACAGTGCAGACCAAGGACAGACCGAGGTGTCCCCCAGACACCTCCACCCTGTTGCCTCGCACCAGGCCCATGTATGTAGCTTCCCAGGTGGCTCGTGGTAAGGGCTCCACCTGCCAGTGTAGGAGATCCAGGAGACCTGGGTTCAGTCCCTGGGTTGGGAAGATCCCCTGGAGAAGGAAATGGCAACCCCCCAGTATTCTTGCCTGGAGAATCCCATGGACAGAGGAGCCTGACGGGCTATGGTCCACAGGGTTGCAAAGAGTCAGACACTGTTTTGTGACTGAGCCCACACACACGAATGCAAGCCCAGGCACACAAAGTTTCCAGGCAGCCAGAGCATCCAATACAAAATATGAAGGCCGAAACAAACAAAATCTGGGGGAAAGGGGCTCAGATAAAACAGAAGCAGTTGAGGAACAAGCAGGATATCTCAAAACCCTATGGTTATCCTTGGGGAAATAAGAGAAATCTGTGAAACAAGAACAGGCTCCTATTTAAGAAAAAAAAATTTTTTTAAGAACATCCTGGAAAAAATAAAAAGAATTCTGGGAATTAGAGAAAGTAAGAGAAAATTCCACTGGAGGGTTGGTGCATAACACTGAGGAAATCTCCTAGAAAGTAGAACAAAAGGAATAAGAAATTTTTTTTTTAAGTGAAAATGATTAAAAAAAATTTTCAGTCAGTCCAACAATGTAATTAATAAGTGATCCAGGAAGAGAAAGAAATCGAAGTAAGACAATTATCACAGAAGTAATATGAGCAAATGTTTTAGCACTGAGGGATATCAGTTTCCAGATTAATGGGTCCCCTGGTACCAAGGTGCTTCGTGGGCCAATTTCAGAACTCCAAGGATGAAGAAAAGATGTTAAAGCCACCACAGAGGAAAGAAAAAAAATCTGGTCACATAC